>NC_044556.1:75961567-76279813 GCF_007565055.1 Rhinopithecus roxellana | reverse complement strand
ATATGGCATAGACACACAGATGCAGTCCATGGTTTTCTATCTGCTGGTCCTGCTCCTGTGTGTTGCAAGACGGACCAGTGTTAAACACTGTATTAGTCCATTTTGTGTTGCACTAAAGGAGTATCTGAGACTGGGCAATTTGTAGAGAAAAGAGGTTTATTTCTCACAGTTCTGCAGGCTGTACAAGAATCATGGCACCAACATCTGCTTCTGGTCAGGACCTCGTGAAGCTTTTGCTCATGGGGGAAATTTAAGGGGGAGCAGGCATGTCACATGTTGAGAAGAGGGAGCATGGGGGTGGGGGAGGCCCTCGACTCTTTTTAACAACCAGATCTTGTATGAACTCAGAGTGAGAACTCATTGCTACAAGGGAGGACACCAAGCCATTCATGAGGGATCTGCCCCCAAGACCCAAACATCTCCCACCAGGCCCCACCTCCAACACTGGGGATCATACTTCAACATGAGATTTGGAGGGGCCAGATATCCAAACTATATCAAGTACCCAGTTGCCGGGACTGAGGTCAGAGGTTTGAACCTCAGGGAGCTTCTTAACTGCATGCCACAACAGATTTGCACAGGAAAGAACCTGACACTAGACTGGAATCTGAGAGAGCTGGCTACTAACTACCTGTGTGGCCCCAAGCAAGTCCTAGGACCTGTCTGGGCCTCATTCAGTCTCCTCATTGTAAATGAACAGGACCAGACTTGACCTTGAAGGACTCCTGCACCGAAGGCCTTTCATCACTGTTGTTGCATCTGCACTGCTGGGAAAATAACCTAATGCTGGGAAACAAGTGGCCAGCCTGGGTCCCAGGGAGCCTTGGGGACTAAGAGCCATCATGTCTGTCCTCAGTTTCTGCAGGACAGTGTTACTTCACCTTTCTCCTGGCTACAGTGTTTTTATTCATTCAGACAATGTTTATAAATGTTTATTCTTCTCCATGCCTGCCTCCTGTCTTTCCTGCTGATTGGCCATCAGGAGGCCCAGATGGCAGGATTAGCTTGGAATGGCAGAACAATCAAGGGTCATCCTCTTGGGTTTAGATCCCTTTAATACCTCTGCTATATGAGATGAGAAGAATTTAGAACATTGATTCCTTCTAGCAGCTTAGACTAGACCCCTGCCTTTCTAAGCAGGATTTGCCTGTGGGTGCCTTCTATACCCTTGAGATCCAAAGTAACTTACTACTCAAGAAAATTAATTGGCAATGCCAAGAGTGACTTGTACAGCTTCCCTAAGGATAGCTCAAAACAGCAGATAGACTTTGATACAATATAATAATTTTCTATTATTCAGATCACTGTAGGAAACTTAGCAACTCTGTGAAGGTTTCCCAGATTAATAACGAGTCTTTACTGAGCAGATACTGTGTATCAGGCATTGTGTTAGGTGTTTTACTTACATTCTTGTTAATCCTTAAAATAATCCTTTTAGTGCAAAGTGAAAGTCCCCATTTTACGGAAGAGACATGTTCAAACATATACAGAATAATTCATTAGCAATTATTTATTGAGCACCTACTAAGTGCTAAGCATTATCTTGGGCTCTGGATATACATCAGTATATAAAACAGACAAAAAAGCTATTTTGGGGGATGGGAAGGAGGACCAGGTAGAGGAATAGCAAATGCAAAGGCAAAAGCCTGAGACTTATTAATGAGTGTGTCTAGCTCTAAAACCTAGGCTCCCTCCAGCTCACAGTATTGCCTCTCTAATGGTCCTTTGTGACTCCATTATAATTGGGTACTTAGATGACCTAGCAATTTAAGTTTATCATCCAGTATTTATGGGATACTTACTTTGTGCACATTGCTACAATGATATGAATAAGTTGTAGGCCCTGCCTTTGGAAACATACAGTTTAGAGGAATGAACACCCATGTGTATAAAATGATTGAAAGAAGACTTCCTCTCAAAATCCAGGTTGTACCATTTCTTGCATTTTGTCATTTGACCCTTGTAGGCCAGGTGGTGTGATTCCTCATTTTGTATCTGAAGGAAGAGGTTCAGGGAGTGGGTGGGGGTTAAGTGTCTGGGCACCAGGGTGGCCAATAAAGGATGCAGAGACACACAATGGGCTCTTCAAGGTGGGAAGGAGTAGAGGGTGGGATCACTGCCTGGCATGGGCAGAGGATGCTTCATGGACACATACCTGTGACACACCCAGGGGAGGATGCAGATGAAAATACGTCCAGTGGGATGGTTTCTAAGGAGAAGTGTGAGGAACTCCACTAGGGCTCCCATATTTTGTCTGGCTAAGGAGGGAGAGATGCTGCCTCTCCAGGAATCTGGTAATAGACAATGCTTGAGATTGGTGTGAACCGAACCGTCACATAGAGCCGGGAGAAGTCACGAAGGAGGCATGAAAAAGAAATGGCTGGGCTGAAGCTGTGGCACAGCCCTTTTTATCCTCCTTTGGGCCCTCATATGGCTTCTCTTCTGCTCTGAAGAATCTCATCCTTCTTGAGTTTAGCCTTCTAGGTGAAGGAGTGGGCAGACTGTATGCAGGGAGACGGGGAGGCTGTGTTTGTGTCCTGCAGCTCAGGAGCTGAGAGAACAGAGGTCAGGGCTTTGGATGGAGCTGACCGTTAGTGCAGATGGGAAAGTGAAGCAATGGGTCGGGTCTGTTCGTTCCTGAGCATGTCCTGTGACAAAGGAAGTTGCAACATGTCTGTCTTTCTCTCTCTCTCTCTCTTTTTCTTTTCATCTTTCTTCTTTCCATTTCCCTCCCTCCCTCCCATTCTTCCTCCTTCCTTCCTTTCTTTTCTCTCTCTCTTTTTTTCTCTTTCTTCTTCTTCCTTTTTTTTTTTTTTTTTTTTTTTTTTTTTTTAATAAAGCAGCAGGTAAAACCATCTTCCAGGAAACGTCAGAAAAAATATCTGGTCTGTGATGGGTGGTTCTTGCCCCACCCCTTGCAGTGCTTTTCCTGTGTAGTTTTTCTTTTTTCCTTTCCCATCCACACCTTCCACTCTCCTTTCCTCTGAGAGATTGTGTCTCTGCAGCAGGCCAGCTATGTCTCCAAAGGGAAGTAGTCAGTGCTTGGACTGAGGGAACCTTGAGAGAGAATCCTCTCCATTGTCCTCCAGGTAAGAGAGCTGTTGCACCAGCTCACACCTGGAAGGTTGCTGGTGGTCTCTCCCTAGACAGAGAGCTGTTTAAATGTGACAGGTGGTTCCTGATTCCCACCTGGCACTTTTTGTTTGTTTGTTTGTTTTTGCTGCTGCACAGGTCTGTGTTGTGTCTCAGAAGGCTGAGGGAATACTTACTTCTCAACTCAGATAACCACCTTGTTGGTAGATTCAGTGTGTGTCTGTGTCAAGGCAGATGCTGGGAAAAAGGGCCCAGAATGTGTGTGGGAGGTAGAAATCAAGGCTAGAAGACCACACATGTTAATCTGGAATACTTGGTAAGGTTTGATTTTGGCCTGTGTGCTATAGCTGGGCAAGAAGCCAGTTGTGTTTGGAAATGTACAGATGATCTCTTTTCCTGATGAAACCTTTTGATGTCTGGAATAAACTTAGCTTGCTTTCTCTCTTTCCCTCTTTTGAGATTCAGTTTCTCTCCCTTGGACTTCTATACCCCAGTAGAGCCAAAAGTTCCAGTACAAACCAATTTTGAGACTCCAGCATTAGTCAACTAAGGGATGTTCTAGGTCATCCCTGAGAATGAGGTCTGCTTGCTCCGGGGAAGCTGGAAAATGGCACCAGGTGTCAGGCCCTGCTGCCCAGGATGGGGTGACAGCTGCTGGTGTTAATTACGTTTCTGGGCAGAACAGGGTAAAGTCCTTGGAGGCGAGAGTTTTTGTTCAGGCACTGTGTTGCCTGTACCTGTTGCCTCTGGTACAGCTGCTGCAGAGCCCCTCCTTTCCTGCTGTCTTCTTTGAATTTAATCTCCCTGTGATCAGGTGCATCTCTTCAGACTGGAGACAAGCTTAGAGGAGTGGTGGAGGAAGTGAGGCCAGAATTTACTTGTTTACTGAATCCCACTGAGAATACAGAAGCTCTCTTTCACGAGAAGCTATGCTGGCCTCTGTGGTAGCCACTGGCCATATGTGGCTATTAAAATTAAGTATTAATAAAATTTAAAATTCAGTTCCTCAGTAGTGCCAGCCACATTTCAAGTGCTCAGTAGTTAGCTGGTGGCCATGGTTTTATGCAGCACAGATAGAGAACATTTTATCATCACAGAATATTCTCTCAGACAATGCAAGATTCTGAGATAATTTTTCTAATCCTGGTAAACACTTATCTGAGCTGGAAGGGGATTTGAGGAAGGGTACTGGGAGAGGTTTTTGAAGCCCAGGTGAGAGGGCAAGTAGAAGGTATTCATTTAGAAAAGGATCTTAAAAAGTATTTCGTTTTGGCCGGGCGCGGTGGCTCAAGCCTGTAATCCCAGCACTTTGGGAGGCCGAGACGGGCGGATCACGAGGTCAGGAGATCGAGACCATCCTGGCTAACACGGTGAAACCCCGTCTCTACTAAAAATACAAAAACTAGCCGGGCGAGGTGGCGGGCGCCTGTAGTCCCAGCTACTCGGGAGGCTGAGGCAGGAGAATGGCGTAAACCCGGGAGGCGGAGCTTGCAGTGAGCTGAGATCTGGCCACTGCACTCCAGTCCCAGCGACAGAGCGAGACTCCGCCTCAAAAAAAAAAAAAAAAAAAAAAAAAAAAAAAAAAAAAAAAAAAAAAGTATTTCGTTTGTAGGGCCAGGTGCAGTGGCTCATGCCAATAATCCCAGCACTTTGTGAGGCTGAGGCGGGCAAATTGCTTGAGCCCAGGAGTTCGAGACCGACCTAGGTAACATGGTGAAACTCTGTCTCTACAAAAAATACAAAAATTAGCCGGGCGTAGTGGCATGAACACATGGTTCGATCTACTCAGGAGGCTGAGGTGGGAGGATCACTTGAGCCTGGGAGGTCAAGTCTGCAGAGAGCCATTATTGCACCACTGTACTCCAGCCTGGGTGACAGAATGAGACCCTGTCTCAAAAAAAAAAAAAAAAAAAAAAAAAAAAAGGAGTTCACCTTGTTGAGGACTACATCCTAACAGATGGTCACCTGGCCCAGTGGCTTCCAAACCAGGGTGATTGTTAGACTCACTTGTGGGTAGCATTTCAAGATTCAGATTCCTGGGCACCACTCTTTGTGTCTAACTGAGTCCAAGACTCTTCAGACAAGGTAACCTGGAATGTGCATTTTTAATGTGCTCCCCAAGAGATAATTATCTGGGTTTGGCAACCACCAACCTATCATACCTATGCTTAAATTCTTCCAATGGTGAGGAGCTTATCCCTTTTCAAGAAAACCTTACCATTAAAGAAAAATTTGCTATTGTTAAAGTTCTATGTTTTTCAAATCTTGAGATTTGGTTCTTTGAGTTCGTGAAATCCTTTGGTACTCTTTCCGTCTTCAGAGCCTTGCAGAACGCATCATCTTCATCTCTGCACTCAGTCTTCAGCAGGTATTTGAGGGCAGCTGTGGTGTGGTCCCTGCCACTCCAAGTCATGGCACGCGTCAGAATGCCTGATCTGCCAAGGGCTCTAGGGAGATGCAGAGATGCAACATCATTCCAGGATCCTTCCAATTGTCAGGCCTTGCTGAGAGCCAGAGGAAAGGTCTGAATCTCAGTGGAGCCCTACAGGGACAGCCCAAGGGCCATCCAGCTGGTGAGAGCCATGTGTACCTCTGCCTCTCTGCATCCTGCTCTGTAGGGAAGAGTCCCTGTTTCTTTGCACGTTAGCACTTGTTAACACCGACCTGGTTTTCTTCAGAGGCATCAAGAGATTCAGCCATCCATTCCCGGTGATGACAAATGTCATTTCTGTTTAGAGATCTTCAGTAGCCTCCCTTCACCTCCAGTGTAAAATTCAAACTTCTAAACATGGCATTCAAGCAAGCTGGTTTGTCCTGCCTTCCACCCTCTCCCTTCCAGGAGAGCACTCCTTCCTGCTCTGCCATGCATTCGTTTGCTTGGATCTTACATTTGCATCTTCTCTTGGATCTTACATTTGCTCCTCTTAATTTTTTTCTGTAAACTGTATTTATCTTTCAAGGCTCATAATAGATTTTACCCCCTTACTCCCCTGCCCAACTCTAGGCAGAACTGCCTCCCTCCTCTGCCCTAGTGATGGTTCATTCTACCTGCATGACTGCTATGCACTCGAATTACAGCCCCCTGCCAGGCCCTCTCTGCTAGACCGAGCTCCTTGAGGATAAGACCTATGTCTTGCTTGATATCCCCAAGTGTAAGCAAGCACCGGTGCTGGAGTCCCCCTTTCCAGCACTGGCATTCTTACCCTCAGTGGCCCAGAGCTCATCAGCTCCAATGAGAAAAGTGCTATTTAGCAGCTGATAATTAACAGACAGGACGTGAGGTTTGGCTGCTTCAGAGGCAAAACTGGTATTTAAACAGTAAGGTTTTTAAAAATCAAGCATTAAAGTGTCAGCTTCAGAAGCAGCTACTTCCAAACATAATCCTGCCCAGTTAGAGAAGATAAATGGAATAATGAGTGGAACCAAAGATTTCTCTCTAGCCTTGAGAAGAGTCCAGGGTAAAGAGGCCTGGGTGCATATTGGCAGGAGCTTGGAAAAGGGGCCTTCATGTTTCTGTTCTCTGGGGTGGGGCTGGGGCTGCTTGGAGAGCAGGTGGGAGGTGCTTCCCTAGAAAGGTCTGTCTGTGTTCTCTTCCATTCCCAGTTTCTATAGATTGGACTAATTTTTCCAAGTGACCAAGAAGAAAAATTGGGAAACAGAGGGTAGGCATCAACCCTGACATTTATCCTAAGGTGATGCAGCACACACTTGTATTCAGCGATAGAGACTTTTCCGTAATGCCTGGTAATATCTCATTGTATTTTCTTTTGATGCTCCTGGGGGCAGGAGGGGAGAGCTGACATCAGAGCCTCCTCCCTTCTAGATCACAACCAGAGCATGAGGAATTCCCCAGCCCCTTGAGGTACCCAGACACTAACCACAGTCTGCATCTCTGCTGAAGGCGTTGTAAGAAACATGCAGGCCAGGAACAGTCAGTGGCTTCAGAGCAGGGACAGCCTGCTAAAGAGGCAGAGGCTTCTTGTGAGGGCGGGGAGCTTGAGAGTGCTCTGCACCCCATCCTGGGGGAGGTGAGCATCTGCTTCGGGGTTCAGCTGCCTGCGGAAGTCAGTGGGAGACACCCTTTCAGGGTCTACTTCATTATGAATGAAGCAAAAAACCTATCCCAGGAAATCACAGAGGCTGCTGGGTGTACCCCAGGGTACACAGGCTGTATTTTTTCAACCCAAAGTTAGAGTCTGTCTGATAGTTTTTCCTGGGGTTGGGGAGGGGTCCTACTTTCAGATCCAAAAGAAAATCTGAGATATGTCATTTGAATGTGAACGCACTCGACTTTCTGGGAAATGTTGAAGATTTACTCCTGTCTGAGTGTCTCTCACTCATTGTTACCTGTCCATTTGTTACCTGGCCCACGGATGGAGGAGGTTGGATGGAGTCTCCCAGGGTCCCCTTCCTGGGCAAGCTTGGTGGGCCTTCCTGCTTTTCCTTTCAGGTTGTGGAATTAGTGGTGGTGGTAGCTCAGCTCACCCAGACTGTGTGTGATGGTTAAGGTGGTGACTTCTCACTGACTGCTGATGTGTACAGTACGTTGAAAGTAGTCACCCAACTTCCTTTATAGCCAGATGCAAAACAGTGCCTGAGGTCCAGGGTGGGGGAGGATTTGATAAGGGAATAAAAACAGCCGGCTCATCTGGGGGCTGATACCTGTCTGTGGTGACATAGGCACAGATGATCTGCAGTCAAGGTTGACTTGAGGGTGTGCATGGGTTCAGTCCCATTTATGAAGTCTAATGGTCCTTCCGGAAGCTTCATCATCATTTGAGCTGAGTAACTGAAGATGAGTGCAGCACAAGTGTGTGTGTGCACTTATTAATCTGTCCGTTCATCTGTTCACTGCAGGCTTATTGAGGGAGAAACATGTAAGCAAGGTATTTCTTATGTACTCCAAGTGCTAGAAGAGCTATGTTCAGGGAACTGGGTGAACTTGGAAGAAGGAGCTGCCCATTTCTCCAAGTGCCGCGACAGTCCCGAGACACTCTGTGATCTCCTAAATTGGGGAACAGTCTGCAATGCACATTACTGAATTAAAGGCTCTGAGAAGTTCTACAGTGAAAGAATCTGTTTAACTTTGTTTAACCTAGTGCTTCTGCCATCTATACGACCCCTTTTTACTTAGCACTTATTAACATCCTACGGAATACTATTTGAGAAATGGCAACAGCCCCCCGTCCTCTGGGAGAACTGTTCAGTGATTCAGAGCAAAAGTCACCTGACTCTGGGTCAGCACAAGTTGGAGAGGTTTGAAAAAGGTGTATGTATGTTTGCATGTGTATGTGCGGTGGGTTGGGGGGAGGGGTGTGGCAGAGGAGGGGCCCCAGCAGGTGGCTTCTATTGAAGTCAGCCTTGTCTGCCTCCCTGTTGGCTTTGTGCTTTTGGAGAAGCTTTTGTCCTGGCATGAAAATACTGAATAGCAGCTGCATCTGTCATGCCTGGGAAGCAGCAGTGTGCAGCATGGGGGTGCCTGAGCAGACACTCCTGCTGGAGGGCCAGGCTGCCGAGAGTGCCTGGGTATTGGACAAGGGAGAGGCTGGTGATTCTGAGGCAGCTGCTTGCTAATCCTGGAAGCGGAGGGGAACAAGATTTAGCTCCCTTATCTCTCTGCCTTCTCCTTTCCAATGGGGGCAGTTGTGCTGACCCTTGAGGGACAGCCAGGAAGAAGCAGGTGGGCTGGATGCTTTCTCCTCTGTCCACCAACCCAAGGGCATCTGGAGGGTGGGCCAGGGTGGAAAGGCGATTAGCTCTCTGTTACCCAGGGGAGCTGAGACAAAGGCATTTTGGGTTAAATTCAAGGAGGAATTCAGAATTGTGAACTGGATTTATGGAGGTTTGTGGAGTTTGAAAATTCGAGAGCCCTGGCTGGCCTTGTGCTTGGAACGTTGGTCGGAGGTGGCTATGAATGATGGGTCCTGCAGATGGCCGGCTCCCCAAGAAATGCCTGGGGCCTTACTGGATTTTTCGCTTGGAACAAACCCAGGCCTAGGGAATTCCCGGAGCCTTTTGCAGGCCTCAACACCATTCTGGCGCAGCTTCGCTGTGAGGCAGTGGTTATTTCTCAGGAAATTGGCAACTGGGAGTAAATGGGAGTGTGGGGTGGGAATCAGCTACTCTTCCTGAAGATTATATACTTCCAGTGTAATTAAGGCGGGGTCAGGATTTCCTATCTCTGATTTATTTATTTATTTATTTATTTATTTATTTATTTATTTATTTATTTATTTGCTTAATCTTAAAAGGGTGCTTTTCCCCTCCCGGTCTTTCCACAGGGATGGGAGTTAGTCTGTTCCCAGAAGGAGCTAGGGGAGGTGTCCTTTGTCTCCCAGTCCTTCTGGCCCTCTCCCTGCCTTTCCCTGGCCATAGCCATGGAGACCCAGAGTCACTCAGAGCAAAGCCAGTCCCTCTCATCATTGCCCCTTTGTTAGTGGAGAAAGGGCAGATGCTGCTCCGCAGTTACCCCTACCACCCTGCAGGACGTCTGGGTGGGCCGGGCTTTGGTTTGGGAATTGGGAGTATTAGCTGCAGCTGCCAACTGGGCTTGTACTTGCAGACTCGCAGGCTCCAGGCTCTCTGAAGGGACCAGCAGCTCTGACCCCCGTGGGCTTGCTGTGGTCCCCAGGGAGCAAGCCCTTGCCAAGAACCTCTGAGCTCACCCAGGCGGGTGTGGGGTAAGGATGGAGAAGGCCTTGGGAGCAGGAGAAGTGTGCAGATGACTCCCTCCTTCCCCTCAGCTGGGCATGCATCACTGCTGCTGGGAAGACGTTCAGGCCACTTCTAGACAAATCGGTCATGATGGAAATTTTTTCTTGGCCCTGGGTGGGGCTTTACTTGTTCAGAAGAGGCTTCAGATGTGCTCTTTCTAGGTCCTGGCTTGAGTGCTGAGCATTTACCTGCCGCCCCTCGGGGCTAGAAGGCTGGGCAGTGTCTGAGCCCCTTCCCTACCCCTCATTCATTCTCTCCCCTCACCTGTCTTTCCACCCATCAGCCCCGATCAGCTTGGCAGCCTTGTGGCTCCAGCTGGAGCTTAGTAGGCATGTAGTTGGAGGAGGGGATGGCACTGCAGCCGCACCCTTCTCTCTCCCACAGGTCTTATTCTTGTTGGGCCTCCACTTCCTGTCAGGGCCCTGCTTGCAGCTGTGGCACATCTGGACCTAGACGGAGTGTCCTGTTATCCTGCATGATGAGGATCCCAGATTTCCCCTAGGTGATGACCATAGTCATTGCAGGGTGGGAGCAGGACTTCTCCCACCCCCAGGCACTCCAGAGACTTCCTCCAGACCCCCACTTTCCAGTGGTGACCTCTAAGTAGTCTGTCCCCAACTCCACCTCCCCCCATGGAGAATGGTGGGAAGGAAGTTCTGCCAGAAGTTGTTTTTGGTTTGTGAGGCAATAGACTTTGCTTTGAGAAACATACATCTCTCCCTCTTCTTTAAGATGTGAAGCCAGAAGCACTAGACTCTACTTTCCTTGGAAACCAGAGCAGCAAAGGCAGAGAAAAAAGGGGCTGGTTGTAGGCACTGAAATTGAGGGGAGTTCTCTGGGTCCCAGCGCTTTTCTTGGGAGTCCGTATGGTCTTCCCAGGGCCCCGGGTTGTAGCCCTGACTGTGTTAACGGGCTGTGTAACCTTGGTAAACACCTGCAACTCTCTGCACCTTAGTTTCCACCAAGATGCCTAAGGTGGGGAACATGTTGGCTTCACTCAGACTCTGTGCCCCAGAGACCTGCTGGGTTGTGTGTGGGGGGGGTTGGGGGTAGGGCAGGGGACTCCTGCTCACTGATTTAGTGTTTGCGGTGGCTAAACTACAAAGTGGACAGTCCACATGCAGACACTTAAGAGCTACTTGCACCCAGGTCCTGTCTTTGAGAATACAGTGATGTAGCAGGAGGCTCCTTGCATTTTGCTTGTGTGAAACCACCTGGATTTTGCTGAAGCTGTAATTGTGTCTCTGCATTCTTTTATTCCTGTGTAAGAAAAATGGTTTCCACAAATGTTGTGAAGAATAGACTGTCAGAGCTGGAAAGCGTTTAGTAGGGATCCTTTAAACCTATCTCTACATTGTACATTGATCCCTTCAGCCAAAGCCAGAGAGGGGCAGGGACTTACTTGCTCTGACCACACAGTCAGAACAAGAACCTACAACAGTAAACCTCTGGGTAGCAGCCTCACATGTGCTAAGATTCCCTGTTGGCTAAGATTATCTGTGCCCAGGTCACCCTGGCCTTTTGCAATTCTGCCCTTTGCAGGCCCCTGTGTTGGCTGAAACCAGCCCTCTTCTTCCCCTTGCGCTTTCCTCCTGTGACCTCCCAGCCACCTCTTGTTTCCCTTGTGGTGCTCCCCACCTGTTGTTACTTCCTACTTCTCCTCACAACTTTTTATTATGAAACATTTCAGATGTGCAGCAAACTCGAAAGAATTGTACAGTGAACACGTTCTACCAAACCACCTAGATTCGACCATTAGCCTCTTACTATGTTTACTTTATCACGTCTCTACATGTTTGAATCTCTCTATCCATTGACCAGTCTGTCTTATTTTGGGGGATGCATTTCGTAGTAAATTGCAGACATCAATGTACTTTACCCCTAAATATCTCAGCATACATAGGCATTAATTTGAGTTCAATATTTGTTCATGCATTTTTTTGATGATAATATTTATATAACAGTGAAAAATGCACAACTTTTAAGGTGTCACCTGATAAGCTTTGATAAATCCCTCTATCTGTGCAACCCAAACCTCTGTCACCTACAGAACAAAAAGTTTTACTACCTAGTTAGTTCTCTCGTGTTGTTTCCCAATCATCCCAACACATACCCCTTCGCAGGTAATCACAGTTCTGATGTTTTCTCACTGTAGATTAGTTTTGCCTGTTCTGGAACCTCATATAAATGGGATAATCAGTGTCAACTCTCCCTTTTGTGTGAATTTCATCTGCATGGTGACATGTATCAGTAGTTTGTTATGCTGAGTAGTATTCCATTGTATAGATATAAAATTTGCTTCTTTATTCCCCTGTTGATGGACATTTGGGCTGTGTCCAGTTTCGGGCTCTGATGAATAAAGCTCCTGTTAGCATTCTTGCACAAGTCTTGTTGTGGACGTAATGTTTTCATTTCTCCTGGGTAAACAATGAGGAGTGTGATTGCCGGGTTACAGGAGGCTGTTACTTATTGTTCCTATCTGACTCTCAGCCCTGCCCTCTCATTGTACTGTGCACCCAAGTGTTTTACGACTGTTATCACATCCAGTCCCTCAGTTGCTCCTTTAGGGTTTCTCTTCTTCCGGCATATCACCCCAGTTTATTGAGCTGTTGCTCATATGTTATGCTCCTTAGATCTTTTATATCCTGGTTGTCCTCCTCTGGAAATATAATACTGTTTTACAGATGTGTTGCCTAGAACTGAGTGCTCGCTGCTCGATGTGAACATGTGGATTCTAGGTATGGGAGAAATACAGAGTGTGGGTGCATTTGGATCCCTGTCTTGAGCTAGGTACTTGATCTGTCTATGAGCTGAAGGAAAGATTAACTTTTTGGCAGCCACGTCATGGCATCAGATCAGATGAGTTAATGTTTGTAAAAATACCACAAATCTCATATTAAGGTATCCATTCAGCTTGAAGTCAGTCCGAACCTCTGATACTAATGGCATTTATTGTAAACTTTCTACTTGCCATTGTGTCATTTAGTTTTTGCCTACCACTTGGTGGGAAAGGTACTATTCAAATTAGCTTAATAAAAACTCTTTGATTTAAAACAAGGGTACTTAGCTTTGGCACTGTTGACCTTTTGGACCAGATAAGCCTTTGTTGTGGGGGATTGTCCTGTGCTTTGTAGGAGTTAGCAGCAACCCTGGCCTCGACCCACTCCATGCCAGTTGCAACTATCTACCCATCCCCCCAAGTTATGACAATAGAAAATGCCTTCAGACATTGCCAAATGTCCCCTGGGGGGCAAATTAACACCAGGTTGAGAACTGTTCCCAAGGTATAGAGCTTAGTCACTAATAAAAAATTTAAACAATATAGCTGTTCCTGAAAGGTAATCCCTGTCAGCTCTTTAGCATATATACCTACAGATTATGCTCTTTCTACAGACAGTCCTCAGTTTCCATGGTTCTGATCTGCATGAATTGCAGTTACTATGGTTTGGTTAAATAACATCAGTCCTCCAAGAATTTGACTCAAATTTTAGTTGCCAAGATATCTGTATTATAAGTAGGTGCATGGAGTACAAACTTTGCTGTTAGCTCTGTAGTCCACAGATCACTATGTGCATAACAGATGCTCTTCATAGTCACTGACCAATCATGTTTTTTCTTGAAGAGTCTTTTGGTGATTGGTCACTGCCTGTCTGTTCACTTCACACGCAGACAGGAAAGTGTGTAGTTGTGTTGCCTCCCTGTCTCCTGGTGAGAAACTCATGTGGCATTTTACAAAAATGGACAATTGATGAGGGAATTGGCCAAGAAAGATGAAATTTCAAATGAAATGTGGTAATGCTGGTAGTGAAATTCAAGCAAAACGTAATGGAATTATAGACTACATAGCTGACTGTGGGAATGTCAACACTGCCACTGTTCAAGACTACATGTACAGCCTGGGAAACTCAGTGAAGGTGGCATGTCAGCATAAATGGGGAAAGTGGTTTGATGAAAAGGACGAAGAGGTCCCGGAGGAGGTGACACTGCAGAAGGAAACTTCACATTAAAGGCATCCTTGAACATATTTCACAGCATTGAAAGTGCAAAGGATAAAATGTTAGAAACAGATCCAAACTTAGAAAGGAGTATGACAGTTTGCAAAGGCATACGTAAGATACTCATTCCATATTGGATGTTAAACAACAAGAAGGCAAGTGCTGTTCAAATTACTCTGGATAAGGTTTTTACAAAGCAATAAAACACTCATTCTCAGTGAATCTAATGTTTTAAATTAGAGTATGCAAAATAAATAGTTTTTACTGTTTTCTCATTTCCTTATTTATAATTTGACAGCAAGAGAATTTTTAATGTTTTGACAGAAATTTTTAAATGTCATGGAAAAATAGTAAATTTTCCTCATTGATGATTAAGGTTGCTTTGCATGGTCATTTTTATGGTTCCACATCACTGCGCAAAGCAAGAGCTGCCTATATTTACAAAAAGTGTGGGTGAATACACACACACGCATGCACATACACGTGCTTTTTCTCTTTTTAAAACATTTTACAAAATGGGATCAGCCTATATGTATCAAATTACAACTTGCTTTTTCATGGAAGTTTTTTTGTTTGTTGTTTTTTGAGACACCATCTCTCTCTTGTTGCTCAGACTAGAGTGCAATGGCGCTATCTCAGTCCACTGCAACCTCTATCTCTTGGAGTTCAAGTGATTCTCATGCCTCAGCCTCCCAAGTAGCTGCTGGTACCACAGGTGCGTACCACCACACCCAGCTAATTTTTGTGTTTTTAATAGAGATGGGGTTTCATCATGTTGGCCAGGCTGGTCTCGAACTCCTGACCTCAAGTGACCCACCCACCTCGGCCTCCCAGAGTGCTGGGATTACAGGTGAGAGCCACTGCACCCAGCCAGAAGAATGTATTTTTGAAGAACTTTTGATTTCAGTATGTCTTAATCTACCTCATTCTTTTTTTTTTTTTTTTTTTTTTGAGACAGGTCTCACTCTGTCCCCCATGCTGGAGTGCAGTGGTGTGATCTCTGCTCACTGCAATCCCTGCCTCCTAGGCTCAAGTGATCCTCATGTCTCAGCGTCCCAAGTAGCTTGGACTACTGGCCTCTGTCACCACACCCAGCTAGTTTTTTCTGTATTTTATTTGTGGAGACAGGGTTTTGCCATGTTGCCCGGGTTGGTCTCAAACTCCTGGGCTCAAGTGATCCACCTACCTCGGCCTCTCAAAGTGCTGGGATTACAGGTGTAAGTCACTGTGCCTGGCCCAGTTTTCTATTAACAGGTGTTTAGTTTATTTCCTTCTGTCCCCCAATTTGAAATAATGCTAAAGTGAGTATTTTTGACTGATACTATCATAAACTCCATTTAATTGATGAGTTCAGTGGAGATTTAGAATGTGAAGTAACTGGCTAAGGTCAGGCAGCTACTAAGCTTTAGTACTGGTGTTTGAACTTGGGGCAGTGTAATTTCAGAGCCCTTGCTTTTAATCACAATGCTTTACACCTTCTCTTCCCTGTTCTTAGAAGCAGCTTTTAACCATGACAACAAATAATAACAAAAGATCTTACTGAGTCAGGCACAATTCTAAGTGCAATTACATTGTTATTATTCACTAAATAACAACCTGCGAGTTAGATACTGTTGTTATCCCTGAATTGCAGTGAAGGAAAACTGAGGTATAAGAAGGTTAGGAAAGGTGCTCAGGGTCCACAGCTGTTTAATGGAGGAGCTGGGACTGCCCCCATGCAGCCTGGCTTAGAACCTTGGCTCTCATTCATGTTATAAAGATATGACTTGAGAAAAGTCTCTTTCATCCTGTGCTGTTATAGATTTTTTTTTTTTTTTTTTTGAGAAGGAGTATTGCTCTGTCTCCCCGGCTGGAGTGCAGTGGCGCGATCTCGGCTCACTGCAAGCTCCGCCTCCCAGGTTCATGCCATTCTCCTGGCTCAGCCTCCAGAGTAGCTGGGACTACAGGCGCCTGCCACCATACCCGGCTAATTTTTTGTATTTTTTTTAGTAGAGACGGGGTTTCATCGTGTTAGCCAGGATGGTCTCGATCTCCTGACCTCATGATCTGCCTGTCTTGGCCTCCCAAAGTGCTGGGATTACAGGCTTGAGCCACTGCGCCCGGCCAGATTATTATTATTATTATTATTTGGGTTAGTTTTGGCATATATTTTCTCCTACTGTAATCTTTTAAAAATCTACTACCCAGCGGCCGGGCGTGGTGGCTCACGCCTGTAATCCCAGCACTTTGGGAGGCTGAGGTGGGCGGATCACGAGGTTAGGAGATCGAGACCATCCTGGCTAACATGGTGAAACCCCATCTCTACTAAAAATAGAAAAAAATCAGCCAGGCCTGGTGGCGGGCGCCTGTAGTCCCAGCTACTCAGGAGGCTGAGGCAGGAGAATGGCGTGAACCCGGGAGGCGCAGCTTGCAGTGGGCTGAGATCGTGCCACTGCACTCCAGCCTGGGCGATAGAGCAAGACTTCTGTCTCAAAAAAAAAAAAAAAAAAAAAAAAAAATCTACTACCTAGCGCAGCCTGCCTCTCCCATTGTTTTCTTAGGTGGTGTCACTTGGTAGTGTGATAAGCTTACTGCCTACGATGTCTTTAGTCAGCTTGTTGGTAAAATATGAATACTAGGCAAAGCCAGCCTGGCGTGGTGGCTTATGCCTGCTGTAATCCCAACACTTTGGGAGGCCGAGGTAGGTGAATGACTTGGGATCAGGAGTTTGAGACCAGCCTGGCCAACATGGCAAAACCCCATCTGTACTTAAAATATAAAAATTAGCTGACTGTGGTGGTGAGCGCCTGTAGTGCCAGCTACTCAGGAGGCTGAGGCACAAGAATCTTTTGGACGCGGGAGGTGGAGGTTACAGTGAGCCAAGATTGCGCCACTGCACTCTAGCCTGGGCGACAGAGTGAGACTCCGTCACGCAAACACACACACACACACACACACACACACAAATAGGTTTGCCACTGAGGTTGTTCTTTGGGTTTAGTCAACAAATACTCATTGAACACCTCCTAAATGCCATATACTGGGTCTAGGATTTACAATAAAAAGATGAACAAGACATTGTCCCAGCCTCCAAGAGGTACATGGTCTACAGTGAGAAGAGAAACCGTTTTATAAATCCCACTGGTGAGTGCTGAAGTAGGAGTTTAGCAAGAGTCTGTGGGCACAGGGAGGCAGAGGGGCTGACTCTGCCTGGAAGTGGTCAGAGAGGCTTCACAGAGGAGGTGACATTGCCATGGTTCTTACAGACGTGAAGTCATGACAAGGCCTGGCATGCTTGAGGTCAGGAAGTACATTGTAGCTTCAATATAGGGGATGTATTGGGAGGTGAGGGTAGCAACGATGTGGGTAGGAGCTACGGAAGAGTAAGTTAGGGAATTTGGATTTTATCATGTCAGCCAGTGGAGATGTTTAAGGAAGAAAATGTCCTGCTCAGCTTTGCTTTTCAGCATGTGACCCAGGATGTACTAGGATGGAGTAAGTCTCCCTTCTAGAAACCAGTTAGAAAACACACAAGAGTAGGCCATGCATGGTGGCTCACGCCTGTAATCCTTGTACTTTGGGAGGCCGAGGTGGAGGGATCACTTGACGTCAGGAGATTGAGACCAGCCTGGCCAACATGATGAAACCCCGTGTCTACCAAAAAATAAAAAGTTAGCCAGGCGTGGTGGTTGCATGTCTGTAGTCCCAGCTACTCAGGAGCTTGAGGTGGGAGAATCGCTTGAACCCAGGAGGCGGAGTTTGCAGTGAGCTGAAGTCATGCCACTGCACTCCAACCTGGGGGACAGAATGAGACCCTGTCTCAAAAAGAGAAAGCACACAAGAGAAAAGGGGGCTGCAACCCAGTAAGCAACAGCAGGACTGGAAAAGGAAAGATGGATTTGGGAGATCTTCCCAGAGACAAAATTGGATTGGTTCTGTGGGTGAGGGAGGGAGAGAGGCTGAGGATGAGTATTCAAGATTTATTATCTGGGAGCCTGGCTAGGTGGTGATGTTGCCATTTACTGAGATCCTGGAGCGAATTCAAGGAGGCAGTGAGTTGAGTTGGGTGCGTGTTCAGCAGCCTGTCCTAGATCCACCAAACAGCACTTTGTTACTGGTCATCTGTAACAACTGCAAATATTATCTAAATGCTTTGCCATCTCACTGCCTCCTCCTTTGTCATCCCTAAGGTCTGGCGGGAGACTGTGTTCATATACATTATAGAGGTCCAGACCTCTTGCGTCTGGCATTCCTTTGGTCTGTAATTCAGTAAACTCTGCTAAAAAGGAAAAGAGACTAGCTTGCTGGGGCCTCTTAAGCGACCCAGGCTAGCTTGTGATGGTTCAGATTATGTTTTGTTCTAGAGCTTTTCCAGAGACAGATGTTAAGGAGTTTATCCTATTTATCCCCTTCCCTTTAAACAAACAAAAGTGCTGGCTGGGTGCAGTGGCTCACGCCGGTAATCCCAGCACTTTGAGAGGCTGAGGCAGGCAGATCACCTGAGGTCAGGAGTTTGAAACTAGCCTGGCCAACATGGTAAAACCCCATCTCTACTTCAAAACAAAACAAAACAAAAATTAGTCGGGTGTGATGGTAGGCGCCTGTAATCCTAGCCACTCAGGAGGCTGAGGTGGGAGAATCGCTTGAATCTGGGAGGTGGAGGTTACAGTGAGCCGAGATTGCACTGTTGCACTCCAGCCTGGGTGACAGAGTGAAACTCCGTCTCAAAAAAAAAAAAAAAAAAAAAAGAAGTGCCAACACCCCAATTTTTTATATCCTCTTAGTCATCATAGTTTATTAACAGTTTTGTTTACATATTGCTTCTTTTTCCCTCTTGGCTAGACTATGAACCTTGAAGCCCTGTGAGCTTGGTCTAGTGCCTGGAGCATTGTGGGTACCGGGTACCGAGAGAATGTGTGCTGCCAGAAAGCAGAACATCGCCACCTCCTCTCCCCTCATCTCCTGAACCACTGCCAGCAGTGGTTTCGGAATCAACCTGCACTTTCCTTCTGCATCCTGGGGTGTAATTCTGGGTGATTGTAAGTTGGTTTATGGTCTAGCTTAGATTTGAGGCCTCTCTTGAGAGAGAGAGAATGTGTGTAACTGTTTAACTTGTTCTAGTCTGGAGCATTCTCCTTCATAGAAAAGATGGGAAATGCTGGAGATAAACGTTCCCCCATTCTGTGTCATTTTGTATATTAGAGTCTCTGTCCCCATCCCGGGGCCACTTCCTCCCTGGTTCTTTTTGTGGCTTTGAATATAACTTGAAGACGTGTTCCTAGCAGCTCTTGCATTTTCACAAGCTCTGCTTGTTCTGTTTAGTGAGCCCAGACTGCTCCCTTTGGACCTGTCCTGTCTCAGGGGCAGTTGCTCGTGTCTTTGCACACATCCTTTACTATCTCAGCTCATCACTCCTCCCTGACATTTGTGGCTGCCTTCTCCTGGTTTCTTCTTTAGGGGATTATTGTATTTTAGATGATCAGAATTCACATTTTAGAGACTTAGACCATGTCTTTCAAAATGCATTCCCTTTTGGGATCTCTGCCCATCATACTCCTTGGTCTCAATATCTAAATATTGTTTTTTTTCTTTTTCTTTCTTCTTCTTCTTTTTTTTTTTTTTTCTTGAGACAGGGTCTCACTCTGTTGCCCAGGCTGAAAAGCAGTGGTACAATCATTGGCTCACTGCAGCCTTGACCTCCTGGGCTCAGTGATACTCCTGCCTCAGCCTCCTGAGTAGATGGGGCCACAGTCTAGTGCCACCATGCCCCGCTAACTTTTTAAATTATTCGTAGAGACAGGATCTCCCTGTGTTGCTCAGGCTGGTCTTGAATTCCTCCTTCTCCTTTTTATATCCTCTTAGTCATCAAGCCATCCTCCTGCCTTAGCCTCCCAAAGTGCTGGGATTTCAGTGTGATCCACTGCACCTGACCTAAATATTGGTTTTTTTGAAGTCTAGGCAAAACAACTGTTTTTGTCTCAGGTTTTTTTTTTTCTTTTTTTTATTTCCCTCCTTTGAACTCGGAATTGACAAGGTTACTTCCTCCCAATGTGGCGTTCTTATTATTGTTTTTGCTAGCTGAAGCTTTTTTTTTTTTTTTTTTTTCTTTTAACATAATTTACTAGATTTTTCTTCCTGGTCAGAAGTAAGTTCAGGGTAATAGTTCCCTTCCTTGTGTCTTCAGCTGTGTGAAAGGTGATGTAGAGTGAGAATTTATCAGGTGCCCTGCTCGTAGCAGAAGACGCGACTTCTCTCTCACAGGTGACCTTGTGTTTGTGTTGGTGGCTTGAACTCACGCTTGTGTCTGGGCCATTTCTCTCACTGTGTAGGAAAGAATGGTTCTTGTCTTCTCCCTGGCCGTGTAGTCTGCTGTGTGTCACCACAACAATGATCTATCTTCTGGTTCTTTTTCCTTCTCTCCTCACCCAGTAGTCTCCAGTCTTAGGCGTGTGGAATTGTGTACCGGGTGGAGGATGTGTGTGTGAGCTGTCCTCTTGATTTGTAGGATCCTTCTCTTCCTCCACATTCTCTCTCAGCTCCCCTCTGCCCGCTATGAGATCTAGATCTGTTGACTCAGGTATATGTTGCCGTGAGTCTCATTCTGCTCAGCTGGGGTGATGAAGGTGCGATTGCTTTTGTCACTTCAAAGTGAAATTTAGATTTGCTTTGGCAGCCATGCAGGGTCATATGTGTGGGGGCTGCTTAGGCCAGAGGCACCGTGTTCCTGACCTCCTTCCATCTTACTTTCTCTTGCTAGTTTGCCCATCTCTGTGGATTTTTTTAAAGTAGATACTAGATACCTAGATACTACTAAGATCATGATCGTTTTCTTCTTGCCACTTGGATTTTAGCTTAAAGCCAACTTGGAGCATTTAGGGTGTTTCCTTCCTACCACTGTCTGCCTGGTCTCCTAGGGAAAGATGCCTTGTATCTTGTTCTGGTGTACAGTCTGCCCATTTAATCAGTAAGTGTTTTTTGTGGCTCTTCTCTACTGGGCTCTGGCCCCAGGCCTGATACGAATAGGGCAGGCCTGTGAACAGAGCAAAGACGAGTCACTTAGGAGGGGACGAGAGAGGCCAACGGTAAACTAATATTACCAACTCAGGGTTTATTTGTCAAAGCCTCCTTCGTTGTGAATAAAAGGTTAGATCTGAATTGGGTCTGAGTCCTGGCTTTATCACCTACTAGCCATCTGGCCTTGGGCAAATTATTAATACTTCCTTGGGCCTTGGTTGCCACACCTGTACAATGGAGTCAGCGATGGATCCTGTTTTGCAGGGCTGCTAGGAAGCTTAAATATAGCAATATTTTCTATATATAAGTGCACCTGGTACATGATTGATGCGGTTTATATGAAAATTCCTCTTTCTCTTTCAAAGTCATTTGCTGGAAGAAACAGAAAAACTCTGTCCCCATCTTTCAGTTTCCTACCCAAGACTCCTGTGTGGTTGACATCACTGCTGTGTGCAGTGTTCATGTCCATATAAGTCAGAAGTGGTTTGCAACAGTGGTTTGGGGCTTTGGGGCCTCTGCTCGCTCCTTATCAATTCTTAGGGTTACATCCTCTGGGAAGATGCCAGGCCTGGTCAAGTGTGGCCTCTGACCTAGAGTTATGCAAGGCCTCTCTTCCTCCTGTGGCTAGTGCAGAAATTTCTCATCTCTGCTTTCCTGCCTCTAGCAGGAAGGTTGGCCTACATTTGGGGCACATTCATGTCACTGTCTCAGACCAGGGGTTCAAATATAAGACCTGAATCATACTGCACCTCAGAATCCAAACCCTTTCACTTAATTTTTTAAAAGAATTTCATTCAGATGGTAAAGGTTCAAACAATACAGAGAGATATAAAACAGAAAAAAAAAATACACACTTTTCTCTAGTACCTATTCCCCAGTAGTCAACACTGCTACCTTTTTTTTTTTTGCAGGGGAGGTAAATTCCTCCAGAAAAAAATTTAAACATCTACAATTTCATATATCCTTTCTCCTCTTCCATAAAAAACAAAACAATAACAACAAAACTACACACATGGGATTATGCTATATATTCTGTTCAGTACTTTACTTGTTTCTGAAAATTTAAAAAATATGCAAAAGAAGAAAATGTCATCCCTATTACTACCACTTAGATTAACCACTAATTAACTTTTTGGTGTGTTTGCTTCTTATCTTTCTGAATATACTTTAAAAGCTACTTAAGTAAGGTGGAAGCAGTTCCATTTAAAAAATTAGGATGTTAAAGATAAAGCCAAAGTATTATATCATCTTGGTCCTTATCTGCTTTCTCACTTAATGTCATCCTGCTGTCCCCGTCGTTGCGGATGGGGAGCTGCCTCTTTCTTCTATGACGCGGCACGGTATTCCGTTGTATGGATTTGCTGTCGTTTATCTGACCAGCCTCTTATTGGTAGGCATTTAGGTTGTTACCAGTTTTTTTTGCCATTAAAATGCTTTATGAATATAATTTGTAGGATGGTTTCTTGCTGGGTAATTACTGGGTCCAAGGTTTGAATGTTTACAATTTTGATAGACATAGCCAAATACCTCCCCAAAAATACTAGTTTATTTCTCTACCAACTGAGTGTGTAAGAGAGTGCCTTTTCTCCCCAGATCTTTGCATCAACCCGGGAGTTTTGTTTTGGTCAAACGTTAAATTTTTTTTTTTTTTTTTTGCCAGTCTGGTGAGATTATCATCGTTTTTATAAACATTTCTCTTTGAGCTACACTGAGCATCTTCCATTCAGCCATCTGTGTTTCTTTTGCTTTGAACTGCCTGTTCTTATCCTTTGTCCATTTTTATACTAGGTTGGCGATCTTCAACAATTGATTTGTCTGAGTTAAGTTAGCCTTTTATCCATCCTGTGTTGTAAATATTTTAAAGATTTGTCATCTACAGTGCGATTTTTAGGCCTCTTGACTTTTTGGTTGAGCCCTAGGCTTTTGTGACTGCCTGTGACAGCTCTGGAGAGGGGGCCGACAGGGACGGTGGCCCGCAGTCGAGCCAGGCCCCATCTTCTGGGCAGTGCCGCGTGGTTGTTTTAAGGCTTTTGGTACTGGGATTCCCCGTTGTAAGTTTTAGCTTTGTTTTGGTTAGAGACTTTTCTGCATCATATTAATGAACATTAATAACAAATAGAGACTTGCTTTTGCCTCCCAACCAAATGTTTGGGAATGTACACCCATGTGAAGGGTCTGTGTGGTATCTTTATCTCATCAACCTTCTAAGCCTTTTAAAATCTGTTGTTAGATTTATGTTTAGACCATGGTTCTAGGGGAGAACCATTGTCACTCCTCATTGAGTTTTGCAGAGGCTCTGAAAGGAGGACATAGTCTCTTCCCCCATCAATGTAGAGTAAAGTCAGTAGTTCAGCCAAGACTACTCTGTCTGCCACCTCTTATGCTTCCAAGCTGGGCTAATTGAGAAGTGTGACATCTCACTCCAGCCTATAAGCAGCTGTCTGTAATTTTGAGAGATGAGAGGGATTCTCCCTTAAAACCATTGCCACTTTTGTGGCTGCATCTCATTTCTTTCCTTTGCAGCACAAATCACAGTGTATAATTAAAACTATTTTCTTTGAGCTTGTTTTTTGTGTACCTCCTGCCCTAAAATGTTGAGTTCCATGGTGGTCACAGGCCTTATTTGTCATATTCTCTATTATACCCTTGGCATCCTCTAAACCAGTGTGTGGTGCATGCTGGGCACTCTGGGATTTCACTGAGTGATCCATTCTGTGAGGATGGGATCAAGTGCTCATGTATCTCCTCCTGTGTCCCTCTCTGACTCCAGATCTTCTACCTGGCAGGGTTTCCGGAAGCCCCAGAGATATGCTCCATGGCCATAGGGCCTGAGGCGTGGATGGCTGCCCTCTGACTAAAATTCAGAGAGCTAAGCTTCGTCTCTTTAAAAAGTAACATATACTAATTGTAAATAACCTAGAAAATAAAGACATAATAAAGGAAATTAAATCTGTGATTCTGTCTTTCAGAGATCATTACTTTTAACAAGTCATTGAGTCTTAATGCCTTTACTGTTTTGTTTTTTGTTGTTGTTGTTGTTGTTGTTTTTTGAGACAGAGTCTCGCTCTGTTGCCCACGATGGAGTGCAGGCTCACTACAACCTCCGCTTCCTGGGTTCAAGTGATTTTCCCGCCTCAGCCTCCCAAGTAGCTGGGATTACATACAGGTGCGTGCCACCATGCCTGGGTAATTTTTTTGTATTTTTTGATAGAGATAGGGTTTCAGCGTGTTGGCCAGGCTGGACATGAACTTCTGACTTCAAGTAATCTGCCTGCCTTGGCCTTCCAAACTGCTGGGATTATAGACGTGAGCCACCGTGCCCAGCACCTATGCTTGTATTGTTTTTATATACAGATCCAAATAAATATCCATATAGCACCGAGTTTATGCTGTACATAAGGGTTCGTAATTTTCACTTACCATCAGACACATTCTGATAATGAAATGTAAAGAAAGTACACATTGGGATTTGGGTTGCAAAAGAAAAAATAGGGTAGTATTCTAGACAATGACAGTGATGATACCTTAGAATCTAGTAGACACTCAGAAATCCACATTTCCCCATTTAATATTCATCTGAAACACCATTTTAGTGACTGTAGATTGTGTAGCTAAACTCACTTTTAAATAAAACAACCTCTATTATTTATCTCTGGGCCTTAAGTTTGTGATGTAGTTTGGCTGTTTGTTTCTTCCAAATCTCATGTTGAAGTGTAATCCCTAGTGTGGGAGGTGGGGCCTGGTGGGAGGTGTTTGGGCCCAGGGGGTAGATCCCGCATGAATGGCTTGGTGCTATTCTCAAGATAGTGAGTTCTTAGGAGATCTGGTTGTTTAAAAGTATGTGGCACCCCACCCCTGTTGCTCGTGCTCTTGCCATGTGACACCCCTGCTCCCCCTTCATCTTCCACCATGATTGTAAGCTTCCTGAGGCCTCACCAAAAGCAGATGCTAGTGCCATGCTTGTACCAGCTGCAGAACTGTAAGCCAGTTACATCTTTTCTTTATAAATTACCCAGTCTCAGGTATTTCTTAATAGCAACACAAAGTAGACTAATACATTTGTTAGCTATTTCTAGTAAAGGTAAATAACTCTTGAAATGTATATTTTCTTAAAGATACATCTATGATTAATACCTGAGGATGAAATTCTAAAGGTAGAATTTTAACATCAAAGGGTTTGCACTTTAAGGCATTTTCAACCTCCATTTCTGGCTGTTGCTGTTGCGGGCAGTCTTGGGCAGATTTTGAACTCTTTGCCTTACTGTGGGGTGGTGGAAAGGAGGCTGTAGGAGCAGCCAGAGCACGATTAAAATTCCAACCCTGCCAGGGACAACTGTCCAAAAGGTCATGAATTAATGACTCAGTGAGTTTTCTCATTTATAAAATAGGATGTTTCCTCCCAGGGAGGGGTGAAGTGGGAGAGATGCCCATTCGAAGTGCAGTTCAAGGTACTTCAGTGTACAAAAGGCTGGTTCTGGCACCACGTGTGTCAGAAGGATAGTTGACCCGTGAGCAATGCAAGGGTTAGGGCCACTGACCCCTCAGCAGTCAACAATTCACAGAAAACTTTTGATTCCTACTTTGGGAGGCCGAGGTGGGTGGATCACCTGAGACTGAAGTTTGAGACCAGCCTGACCAACATGGAGAAACCCCATCTCTACTAAAAATACAAAATTAGCCGAGCATGGTGGCACATGCCTATAATCCCAGCTACTCGGGAGGCTGAGGCAGGAGAATCACTTGAACCCGGGAGGCGGAAGTTGCGGTGAGCTGAGATCGCACCATTGCACTCTTGCCTAGGTAACGAGAGTGAAACTCCGTCTCAAAAAAAAAAAAAAAAAGAAAGAAAAAAGTAAAAGGCTGGGCGCAGTGGCTCATGCCTGTAATCCCAGCACTTTGGGAGGCTGAGGCGGGTGGATCATGAGGTCAGGAGATTGAGACCATCCTGGCTAACACGGTGAAATCCCATCTCTACTAAAAATACAAAAAATTAACTGGGCTTGGTGGCAGGCACCTGTGGTCTCAGCTACTTGGGAGGCTGAGGCAGGAGAATGGCGCCAACCCAGGAGGTGGAGCTTGCAGTGAGCTGAGATTGCACCACTGCCCTCCAGCCTGGGTGACAGAGCAAGACTCGGTCTCAAAAAAACAAAACAAAACAAACAAACAAAACTTTTGATTCCCCCAGAACTACTATTAAAAAGTAGCCTACTGTTGACACGAAGCCTTACTGATTACATAGTTGATTAACACATTTTGTTTGTTATGGGTATTTTCTCTTTATTCTTAGAATAAAATAAGCTAAAGAAAATACACATCATTAAGAAAATCACATTGAGTAGGCTGAGGAAGAGGAGGAGGAAGCGGAAGGGTTGGTCTTGCTGTTGCAGGGCTGGCAGAAGAAAATCCCTGTGTAAATGGATCCACACAGTTCAAACCCAGGTTGTTCAAGGGCCAACAGAACTAGTAGCCACTTAGCACAGAGCACTGCCAGCGCCCCTCGGCCTGCAGGCTGCTCCAGCACCTTGCTAAGAGGTTGTCGAGGCTCACCTGCAGCAGCTGCCCTCCCGAGTCCTCTTTCCTTTACACCCCACAGAGCACCTGGGCCAGCCATCCTCCATGTGGTGCAGCAGAGGCACTGGTGGTCCAGGAGGCAGAGAGGGTGGCCCTGGCCTGGAGGCACGGTGGGTTAGTGTGTGACACACGTGGCTTTCCCCCTGACCCCCAGCTGCCTCCTGGGAGTGAAGAGGAGGTCTTGTTTGACAACACGCACCACATACCGCACCACACACCCACAACACACTTGGTGCCAGAATGAGCCTTTTGCATTGCTCTTGGTGCTGAATCAGAGTCTGTCTTGGGGAGGGATGTCTTCCTTCTCTCATTACATGTGCACCCCCGCCCCCAGCTGCCCAGCTTTGGTGGTGTAGTGAGGGAGCGCATAGGGCTGGGATGCCACAGCCTGCTTTCTTCCCCGTATCCTGGGGTCCCCCCCTCTGTCCAGTGCCCAGAGCTATTAATAACACTTTCATTGAAATGGGTGTAATGGAATCCGAGTTGCCCACCCCAGTGGAACTCCAACACATGGGGAGTGGGGAGCAGAATAATAATAGCAAACACGGATGCAGTACTTATTATGCCAATCATTATTCTTAGTTATTTACATCATGCACATCTATTAACTCATCTCATATAGCAACCCCATGAAGTAGGGGGTGTTACTGTCCTATTAATGGGTAAGGGAACCAAGGCACAAAGGGGTTGGAAACTTTCCCAAGTTCACATAGCTAGTGAGCAGTGGCGCTTGTGAAGGGGGTCCTCCTGAGGGCCTGGGGCCTCCTCCTTCCCAGTCTTGTCCTCATATCCACCTTGCTGGCAAGTGGCACGTCAGGCCCTGGGTGCCGGCTGCTTTCCTGTCCTCTGGTTCAGCCAGGCTTCTAATGCCGACCACTCCTGAGTCTTTCCACGTGGCTCCACAATGGCAGACTCGCAGGAGGAGATGAGGGGAAACATGCACACCCTGAATAGGGGGAGGGGTCCTGTCCTTCTTCCCCTCAGGTTCTGGCAGAGACAGAGAGGCATAGGACTGTATTTAGGCAGCTCCCGCAGCTCCCTCACTGCCACTGTCCTAGAGCTTCCTCCCCAGGCAATGGGCTCTGTGGCTTGACCCCCTGCCCCTGCCACAGTTGGCAGGGGGCCTTGCCTGTTGCGTTGCAGCTGAGCACATGCAATCATTAACCTTTTCTACGTGTAAGAGCATTTCAGGCACAAACTGTGTGGGGCTGAGGTGAGTCACAATGTTGGACTGGGACTTAGTTCGGGCTTAAAATATTTCACCATTCCTCCAGGCATTCCTTGACTAACGATCTGTGGTCTTTTAGTGGGAAGACCCTTCCTTCTTCTAGTCTCCAGTCTTCAGAGCTGTGGTCCAGGGCCTGTTGGCCTCCACTGCCCATGGCCATGGCCATGCCCAAGGAGCGGGGGCCTTGGCTTCTGGGTGGGCCCACCGCCTCACTCTGCTGGTGGCCTCTGGCAGTGCCCTGGGAGTCCTGCTTTCCTTCCCTGTCTCTTCTCTGGCTTGGAGCGCAGGCCACCTCCCCTGCTGTTCTTTACTTAGCCCTGTACTCCAGATTAGCACATTCTTGGTTTCCTCTCTCCAGGCTTTCTGCGCTCCACGCTTGTCCACAAAGCCACTTTGGCACTTCAGGGCTGTGCGCCCATGACGTCAGCCAGCCTGCCTCACCCATTTGAAGGTCTTTCATTGCTTGGGCTGATTTTCCTATCCAATCAGGGATTTCTGATAAACATGTGCCTGGATGAATGTCAATGACCAGTCCTTTTTTTTTTTTTTTAATTTAATTTAAGTTCTGGAATACAAATGCAGGATGTGCAATGACCAGTCTTCATGGGAAATTCTTGCTATGTTTCTCTAAGAAATTAAAAATACTACCTTTTCCAATTCAGGACGGAAAGGACAGCTCACCCTCATTCAGTCACTGGGGGAGAGAGTTTAGTAGGGAGAAGAAGCAACAGAATGAGGCAGTATTGGCTCAGAAATTCCTAACCACTAGGTGAGGGAAGGAAGAGGGGAGGGAGTAAACAGAAATCAGATTAGATCTTGCCCATTAGAAACTCAGTTAGATTGGGCAGATAAGGCATAAATATGCAAAAGGGTAAATTTTTTAAAAGTGAAAACTACCCTATATAGAGTTTCAGAAGCACCTTCAAGGATATTATTTCACCAAGTTGAATCTAATTTTACCGATGAGGAAACCCTTTTCAGAAAGATAGGTGGGCTTGCCTGACACAAGCTAGGAAGTGCAGAACTGGGATTCAAAATGCCTGTAATTGCAAAACCCAGGTTCACTGTGCTACACCCACCTCCTCTAATGGGTGGAGAGTTTGTGCAAGTCTGGAAGTGCGATGTGAACCCAGCCCTTCTTGCGCAAACTCTCCTTTGCCTTGTACCATGCACTCTTACATGTCTAGGGCAGAAAGTGTGGAGGTTGCAGTGGGTGCTTGGAATTCAGGGGGTGCCAAGGAGCATGCATTTGGATTTGGACCTTGGTGCATCCTCACTTAGCACAGCTCTGGTTGGCGGACGTCCTGGTGGTGGTCACTGCACTGAAGACAGAAACTCAGCCTACAGTCTTGCTGGTAACTTGTATTGGTTACATCTACATGCTCCAGGCTCTACTCACTGGTGACGGAGGGACCCCCCTGTTCTGTGGCATTAATGGTACTGGTTAACAGTGATGAATGCCTTTCTGACAATAAAGCACTTTTAGAGGTATTATTTCATTAGATGCTCATAATGTTTCTATGAAGGGGAGGCTAGGCAGGTATTGTCGCTCCTAAATGCATGTGGCACAGGCTCTGAAAGGCAGACCTCTCTGTGAGGCTGTGCAAGAAGAAACTGACAAATTTCAGACTGGGCCAAGTCTTCCCTGATTGTAGCTCTACAACCATGCATTGCTTCTGAGTAGATCTGACAACTTGAATTCTCCTCTGGGCTCCAGTTCTTGTGTGCCTGTAGGGGGCGATCGAGGTTCTTTCTGCGTGGCTGCTCTGGAAACCTTGTTCCTCCTGAACCCTTTGAATTTAGCACTCTTACAGCATATAATCTCACTGGATTTTAAGGATTTTCTGTGTCTCCCCTCATATCTTCTTCTGCCCCCATTAGCCTAGGCTTTTCCAGATCAGGACTGCTCTATTTGGTTTTGACATTCAGTGCAATGCATGGCTCATAGTAGGAGCTCAGTAAATGCTTGTTGGATTGAATTTTATACAGAGGAAACTGGCCGTTGCCTTCTCTTGCTCCCCTTAGAGCATGGGAAAGTAAACTTTTTTCCTGGTACATCCAAATGAATGAAGTCGAAGGCTGGGTGTGGTGGCTCACACCTGTAATCCCAGCACTTTGGGAGGCCAAGGTAGGTTATCACTTGAGATCAGGAGTTCGAGACCAGCCTGGCCAACATGGCGAAACCCCATCTCTACTAAAAACACCAAAAAATTAGCCAGACCTGGTGGCTCACACCTGTAATCCCAGCTACTCAGGAGGCTGAGGTGGGAGTATCATTTGAACCTGGGAAGTGGAGGTTGCAGTGAGCCAAGATTGTGTCATTGCACTCCAGCCTGGGCAACAGAGCAAGACCTGGTCCCAAAAACAAACAACAAAAAAACCCGAAGGAAGTTGAAGGTGGCAGAACTCAAGACCCATGCCGTGTCCTCATATGGCCACAAGGTGGCAGTGTGACCTCATGGGAACCTTGCCTCCTGCAACTATTGGCTCCAGCCACCTGTTACTCCATGGTATCTAGTCATTGATTCCTTCTAGACACCTGTTTGGGGAATTGCCTCTGCAAAGTCAGTCAGAGAAATCTTGGCTTCCAGCCTCCTCTAAAAACTGGGTGGTGTGGTGGAAAGCCTTGGTCTTTGGAATCTACCAGGCCTGGATTCCAACCTTGGCTCTGCCTTTTCTCAGAAACTTGGCATGCTACTTCCCTGAGCCTCAGCTTCCTCATCCTGTAAAATGGCAAATGTACAGTTAGGAAAAACCCAACATACCATGGGCCATAGCATGAATGTATGCCAGCTTTCTTGTTGGAAATGCTGATTTGCCCTTCCCTGCCCCCTGCAAGCTGGCTCCATCGTGGCCATCTGATCTTATTTGCAAGCTTCAGATACTTTCTAGCAGGTTCTTAGGCCTCCCTGCTGTATCACCCCAGCTCCAGTCCATCTCAGTCAGTCAGCACCTGCTTGCCACATTCCCCTCTGCCTCCATGCCTTCCCTCTGCCTGTCCATTTCCTTCCTAGCCTGTCTCTTAGACACCCCAGTCCTCTGAATGTCCAAAGCAGTTGGAGTGTAGACTATATAGGGCTCATCTTGACTTCCCATGAAGATGCTAAGTCTGTGAGTGTCGTTATCTTAATTATTTTGGCACCTGTGCTTGCACTTAGCAGACAGTTGGTGATAAAAATGACAGCTATTAGTGAGCATATATGTCAGACACTCTGTGAGGTGCTTTGTGGAAATATTTCACTTAATCCTCACAACAAATATGTGAAACAGAAGCCATTATCCATCCCCACTTTACAAAGGAAGGGTAGATCAGGATGATTTTGGCTCCAGGCAATAAAAAATTTCACGAAAAGCAGCTTAAACAATAAGAAGAGTTTATTATCTTGTCAAAAATAAGTCCTGAGGGATCCCTGGTGATGTCAGCAAGGATCCAGGTAGTTGCCATCTCTCCTGGTTGCCTTCCTTGGTGCATTGGTTTATCCTCTTAGGCCCCCCTTACTGGTAATGATGTGATTGTCATGGTCCCAGGTGCCATATACAGGAGAGAGATGTAGGTTTCTTGTGCTCCCTTTAAGAAGCCTCTTAGCAGATTTCTTACTAGATTCTTGGCCAGTTGGGTTATAGGCTCGTTCCCAAGCCAGTCACTAGCAAAGGGACTGGAATTAATCAGACTGGCTTAGACAAGTCAAGATTGAACCCCTGAGGCTGGTGAGAAGCCAGCCTTCTTTAATACCCCCAGCCAACTGGTCCAGGGAGAAGGGGTATCAACGAGGTTCAGTGAGTTAAGTAACTTGCTCAAGCTTGGAAATCTAGTAATAACTGGATTCAAATCGGCATCTAGCTGACTTCGAAGGCCATCTGTTGCCTGGTTGAAGTCAGCCACAGAGGTAGAGAGAACATTACTCTGGATTTGTTGTGCTGGGTCTGAGTTATTGAGGAGGTGCCTTTTCCTATGGACTCTGGAGTCTCTCTTCTCTCTAGCCGCCTTTCCCACACTGTATTGGTTTTTCTTAGTCGGCCTTTCTTCCTGAAGCCCCTTCACCCCCTACTTCCCAGTACCTGAGTGCTGCTTGCCTTCTAGAGTAGACTTCATGGCCTAAGCTGGAGACAGGCCTAAGCTGGACTGAATGGCCCGAGGGCTGATCTCAGTGTAGCTGTCAAGGCCCCAAAAGAGTCATCGTGAGATTTCATATAGAGCAGATAAGGAAATGCAGAGGCCTCAGGAAATGTGCCAGGGGGGCTGGTAGGGAAGGCCAGCAGGAATAGGGGGTTTGTGGTGTGTCGGTGGCAATGTCAGGGCAAGTGGACCGGGGGCTTAGAGCAGGGCCATGTGATAGCGCACTCAGGAAGCTGTTTGGCCTGCAGATGCTTCAGGACTGCCCCAAGGCCCGCAGGGAGGTGGAGCTGCACTGGCGGGCCTCCCAGTGCCCGCACATTGTACGGATCGTGGATGTGTACGAGAATCTGTATGCAGGGAGGAAGTGCCTGCTGATTGTCATGGAATGGTAAGCAGCCACTGTTCGGGTCCGGCCCAGCCTGTCCCCTCTCCTCACTCAGGCACCTTGCCCTCTGAGGACAGCCCAGGGATGGGCCTGAAGCCTGGAATGTAAACCCTTGCTTTTTCGGGGGTCAGTAGAGAGTGGCGGCGGGCTGTTGTGTTCTCCGATCTCACTGTGGCTTCATTTCAGTTTGGACGGTGGAGAACTCTTTAGCCGAATCCAGGACCGAGGAGACCAGGCGTTCACAGAAAGAGGTAGAAAGGGTCTGTTGTGGGAACAGGTGCAGGCAGGCAGGGCAGTGGGGGTGTGAAGGAGGCCTCTGCAGTGCCTGCTCTAGGGGAAGGGTGTTGAGGCTGCTGTCCCCTCCAGCACACTGCAAGGGCTGCCTCAGCTGACCAGGGCAGCTCCTGGTGGCTTTGTTTCTGGGGTGGGTGGTGGCTTGGGGAGCCTCAGGCTACACAGAGGTGGGACTGGTGCACTGGATTTTCAAGCCTAATGACATGTCCTTGTGACTTTCTTTCCCACTCTCTCTTCCCTCCCTTCTACAGAGGCATCCGAAATCATGAAGAGCATCGGTGAGGCCATCCAGTATCTGCACTCAATCAACATTGCCCATCGGGATGTCAAGGTGCCAACTGTTCACATCCCTGAGCCCGAGTGCTGTGGGGGCAACAGAGTGGCCGTGGCCACTCCAGGGATGGTTGCCAGGCCACCCGGCGTCCTTGCTGCCTGGTTCCTGAGCATGCCATTCTCTGCCCTGTAGGGCCTTGCCCTCTCTGCCCATGGGTAAACTCATAAACCCAGTAGTGAAGCATTCTCTGACCCCACTCAGCCCTGTGGTTCTCCTCAGGCAGAACCCCCCAGTCACACTGTTGGTTTCTCTGTCCCTGTGGTGTTTACTGTGGGTTCTGTGTGTCACTCTCTTATCTCCAGGCACTCTGGAAACCCTGCAGAGGCAGGCACTTGCCCATAGAGAGCTGCCACTCCTTGGGATGGGCAGTGCGTGGGCTGGGCAGACACCCATAGAGAGCTGCCACTCCTTGTGGTGGGCAGTGCCCGGGATAGGCAAATGGTTGCTGGATGAGCAGAGGAAGGAAGGAACCAGCACGCTTTTGTTTCTGATAGCCCCTCCCAGGTCCAGCAGGGTTGCTATTTTTCTGTCTCTCTTTCTGTAGCCTGAGAATCTCTTATACACCTCGAAAAGGCCCAACGCCATCCTGAAACTCACTGACTTTGGCTTTGCCAAGGAAACCACCAGCCACAACTCTTTGACCACTCCTTGTTATACACCATACTATGTGGGTAAGTCCCCAAGGGGCCCAGGGACCTAGTCTTTTCTCAGAACTTTTCTTAGCCCCTCCTCTTGACTGTCGGGGGGCGCCGCAAATCCTAGGAGAGTTGTGTCTGTGTGGTCCCTTCTGGTGCGGGTTCTGCTGGGACCTGCTGAGAAGTAGGGCTTGTCAGAGCGAAGCTACAGTGGAGGAATTGTAGGAAAGGATCTGCCGGGATCTTTCTGAGAAGAGCCATGGTTTCCATCAGATTCTCAGTGGAATCTGGACCCAGGTCTTGTTCTGGAGCCTCAGCTGATTGGCATGGAAAAAGCTTTCAAAGCGTGTTCAGAGCATCTGTGAAATTAAATGGACGGCATAGGTCTGAAAGTCTCATGCAGTTCAGGATCTTTAAAATCTTAAGATCCCAGTTCCAGAGTTTCTTGTGGAGGAGGGTGTTCTGTTCCAGTCCCTGGGCTGGGCTTCGGCTCTTCCTTCTGCACCCCAGCTGCTGCCACCTCATGATAGGCTGAAAGGTTGGGATGGGGAGCATCTTTCGCAGAGAAACTGAGTGGATCACAGGATTCTGAGGGCTGGCCTACCCATGTTGACCTTTGGTTTGCAGCTCCAGAAGTGCTGGGTCCAGAGAAGTATGACAAGTCCTGTGACATGTGGTCCCTGGGTGTCATCATGTACATCCTGTGAGTGTGCTGGGGAGGGGGCTGGGTGGGGCAGGGAGTCAGGGCGGCCAGTACTTCTCCAGGACAAGAGGAAGAGGCAGACGTTAGCATTCCTCTTTCTACAGGGGAGGTCCCCTGCGTGCCCCTTCTCTCAGTTCCTATAGCTAAGTGGCGGGTGTAAACCAGCTCATGGACTGGAAAGTGTATGCCTTAGATACTTGCTATGCTGGATTCCCGGGCCCTGTCCTTGGCTTCGTATGTTGTGCCTGTGTCAATGAGCCCTGATTTCTCTGTGACCTTTACAAGGAGAAGAGCCTGTTTCTCATCCTGGTCCTGGTGCAGAGCCCCTAAGTGACAGCTGTTGTGTCTCCCACTTCCTTCCTCCTGTTGATGCAGGCTGTGTGGGTATCCCCCCTTCTACTCCAACCACGGCCTTGCCATCTCTCCGGGCATGAAGACTCGCATCCGAATGGGCCAGTATGAATTTCCCAACCCAGAATGGTCAGAAGTATCAGAGGAAGGTAAGAACCCAGGCTTTCAGGACAAGGGGAAGAGCCTCTGTGTGTGTGTATGTGTGTGTGTGTACACACAGACACACGTATGGGCCTCCATCTCATGTACCTGGTGTAACTGTGGGTTAACACCTGAGCCCACGCCTGCGGGGTGCGTCTTGCCTCATTTTGCCTGTGTGGAGGGCCAGTGGCAGGGCCAAGGCTGTGGGGCTGTGCAGGGCCTATCAAGTGGTAGAGCCGTCATGGTCCTTGGGGCTAGTTGTTCAGGCAGCCTGCCTCCATGCAACCCCTCTTTGAATCTGGTTTCCCCATAAAAACTGGGGAAAGGAGCAGGCCAGCGAGAGTGGCCCCTGAGCTGTCACTGCCCCCTGCCCCGTCCCACAGTGAAGATGCTCATTCGGAACCTGCTGAAAACAGAGCCCACCCAGAGAATGACCATCACCGAGTTTATGAACCACCCCTGGATCATGGTAAGCTCGGCAGGCTGGGGAACCTTGGGTCCCACGGGACTATTCCACAGGACAGAGTCTTAGGACCCTGCCCACCCCAGGCTTTCACTCGGACCCCTTTTCTGTCTTCTCAGCAATCGACGAAGGTCCCTCAAACCCCACTGCACACCAGCCGGGTCCTGAAGGAGGACAAGGAGCGGTGGGAGGATGTCAAGGTGAGGGGCACCACTGGGCAAGAGGGGCTCCGGGTGGGGTGGGCGGCTTGCGGGGATTGCCCAGGTGTGAGGCATGGTGCTGGTAGGGGAGAGCTTGATTCTGCCTCTTTCATCCCAGGGGTGTCTTCATTACAAGAACAGCAACCAGGTCACTTGGCTGACTGGGTTGTGAGCAGAGAATTCTGTGTTCCTGTCCAAACTCAGGACTGTTTCTTAGAATCCCTTTACTCCCTGGGTCTCTAACGGGACCTTAAAGACCATCTGGTATAATGTTCTCATTTTGCAGAAGAGAAACTGAGGCCCCGGGGCGGGGGGATGGACATTCTGCTCAAGGTCACGCAGCTGGTGACTGGTTGGGGCAGACCGGACCCAGGTTTCCTGACTCCTGGCCCAGGGCTCTTCCTCCTTTCCTGCGAGGTCAGTGGGGGCTCTCAGGGAACAGCAGCAGTGCTGTAGCCAAGCTCTCTGCTGCTCAGCGCTGGGATGAGGCTGCCGTTGTTAGCTTGGACCGCTAAGCAGCCCGTCTTCTCTCTCTGCTCCCACCCCCGCCGCCCTCACCCTGCTCTTGTTGTCTCTGTCTCTCACGTCTCTCTTCTGCTCTTACATCTCTCTTCTGCTGTCTCTCCTTCCTGTCTTCTGGCTCTCTCTGTACCCTTCCTGGTGCTGCTGTGCCCCCAGGAGGAGATGACCAGTGCCTTGGCCACAATGCGCGTTGACTACGAGCAGATCAAGATAAAAAAGATTGAAGATGCATCCAACCCTCTGCTGCTGAAGAGGCGGAAGAAAGCTCGGGCCCTGGAGGCTGCGGCCTTGGCCCACTGAGCCACCACGCCCTCCTGCCCGCGGGAGGACAAGCAATAACTCTCTACAGGAATATATTTTTTAAACGAAGAGACACAGAACTGTCCACATCCGCCTCCTCTCCTTCTCAGCTGCATGGAGCCTGGAACTGCGTCAATGGCTGAATTCTGCCTTGGTTCTGGCCACCCCAGAGTGGGAGAGGTTGGGAGGTTGGGAGGCTATGGAGAGAAGTGAGCAAGGTGCTCTTGAACCTGTGCTCATTTTGCAATTTTATCAGTAATTTGACTTAGAGTTTTTATGAAACCTCTTTTGTTGTCCTTGCCCCACTCCTCCTCTCCACCAGACGCCTTCCTCTCTGGATACTGCAAAGGCTTGTGGTTTGTTAGAGGGTATTTGTGGAAACTGTCATAGGGATTGTCCCTGTGTTGTCCCATCTGCCCTCCCTGTTTCTCCACAACAGCCTGGGGTCGTCCCCGCTGGCTCAGGCGTTCTGGGAGCTCAAGGCCACCTTGGAGGAGGATGCCATGCACCTCCTCTCTCGGAGCCCTCAGACATCTCCAGTGTGCCAGACAAAAAGGAGTGTGTGTGTGTGTGTGTGTGTGCACACGTGTGTACGAGTGCGCAGATCTGTGCCTGGGATCGTGTATTTGAGGGGCCAGGGGCAGGCAGGGCTGCAGAGGGAGATGGCCCTGCTGGGGCTTAGGAACCTTCTCCCTTCTTGGGGTCTGTCCTGCCCATACTGAGCCTGCCAAAGTGCCTGGGAAGCCCATCCAGATTCTGAACCAGGCCCTCTGTGGCCTGTCTCTGTTCGCTGGGTTGCGGGAGGCAGAGAGGAGTGACCAGGCACTGGCACAGCGATCAGGAAGACTGGATCCCCAGCCCCAGGACCCCCTTCCCCCTACTTAGTGCTGGTCCTAGGTCCTCTGAGGCACTTATCTACTGAATGACCTCTCTACTTCCCCTTCTTGCCATTATTAACCCATTTTTGTTTATTTTCCTTAAATTTTTAGCCATTTCTCCATGGGCCGCCGCCCAGCTCATGTGGGTGAGCCTGGGCAGCTTCTGTTGACAAAGCTTTTGCATTTCCTGTGTTTCTCCTGGGTTCTGGGGCATCAGCCAGCTACCCCTTGTGGGCAAAGGCAGGGCCATTTTTGAGGTCTTCCCTCAGATTTCCATTGTGTGGCCTGGTGGGTCAGGGGGAGTCTTTGCACCAAAGATGTCCCGACTTTGCCCCCTTGCCCATCAGCCATTTGCTATCACCCCAAACAACTCAGCTTCGGGGCCGGTGAAGGGAGGGGCCTCCCCCAGCACAGATGAGGAGCAGCTGGGGTAGGCTCTCTGTGCCATGGCCCCCCACTCCCCCTTCCCTTGGAGGGAGAGGTGGCAGGAATACTTCACCTTTCCTCTCCCTCAGGGGCAGGTGGTGGAGGGGCACCCAGGGTCGTCTTTGTGCACCGGGGAAGGTGCTGGGTGCCTGCAGCGCCTCCCTTGTCTCAGATGGTGTGTCCAGCACTCGATTGTTGTAAACTGTTGTTTTGTATGAGCGAAATTGTCTTTACTAAACAGATTTAATAGTTGAGAGTTTTTCTTTCTCTTTCTTCCTGGGGCTCAGGCGCTAGCCCCCAATGCCTCTGTGTGCAGAGGGGTTTTGTTGGGTGGTGGGGGTGTGGGTTGGGGGTCCTGGGAGAGGAGCAGAGGGCCCCCTGGGCGAGCAGGAGCCAGAACCTCATTGGTGAGGACCTGGGCAGGATGTGTGTAGGGCATCCTCAAAGCAGGACAGGGAGGGTGCAAGCCCATCATCTTTTGCCAAATGCAGAGTCAGGAGCCAAGCTCTTTTTGGCATATGATTCGTTGACCTACATAGCCACCACCAGGTGCTGGCACCTTTAGCTTGTGAAAGCCGACTGGTATAGGGTCCAGGGAAGACGGGGTGCTGGTGAATTTTGTTGAAATCCTGGAAAAGATACCAGGGGAGCAGGTTAGTGTAATACCGGCACTCTCCAGGAGGCGGTGATAGGGGTCAGGTAGAAACCAAATGCTCTACCTCGGAGCTAGAAGAGAGCACAGGATTCCTGTGGCACATTCTCAGTGCACAGATGAGAAGACTGAAGCCCAGAGCTGGGGCCACGTGATAACCTGACCTACAGCAGAGCCTAAAGTGGAAACTGGGCTACCTGCCCCATTGCACTCCCTCCGGGTCAGATGGGAAAACAGCATATCCTTCACTGTGTCACCCGCATTTTCTTACGTGACCCTCAGAGCTGCCAGCGAGAGACAGTATAGGGTGGCTGCTGATTGCTGTTTTATGTGTGAGGAAAGTGACTGAGAAGGCGGGATAATGTGCTGCAGCTGCGTGGTGGGATTGGCAATCAGATCCCCCTTCCCGCTGGAGGAGAGACCTGCTTGTCCCCTCTGCTGCCAGAGGGACCATGTCTCCACTGTCAGCTCATGGGAACATCAGGCCCTGGACCTCCCCTTCATGACAATGGTCGCTGAATTTGATTCTTGCCTTGAGACACTACTCATCACTCTAAAATCACAGCTCAAAACAAAGCAGCATGGGGGTTTGCTTTCAGAGAAATCCATTTATTTTGTCTGCACTTATGAAGGTGTTAGAAGCAATAACCCGAGAAGGAGGAATGAGGGGTGGTAGGAGGGAGTGAGGGAGAGAAGGAGAGGAAGTTGTCAGAGTTCTGCTATCTTTAGAAACTGCATTAGTTTCCTGTTAACAAAACTTCTGCCATATTAATTTTATGGCTTAAAACAACACAAATTTATGATGTTCCTGTTCTGTAGGTCAGGAACGTGATAGGGTCTTACTAGGCTGGCTGGAGTCCAGGTCTTAGCAGGGTTGCATTCCTCTTTGGAGTCTGTTTCCTTGCCTTTTCCAATTCTGGAGGCTTCCTGCATTCCTTGGGTCATGGACCCCTTTCTCAATCTTCAACTGCAACCTTGCATTTTTCTGATCCTTCTGTGATCACATCTCTGACCCAGCTGGTGTGATAAGATTGAGCCCACCCAGATAATCTAGGATGATCTCCCCATTGCAGGGCTCTTAACTGTAATCCCATCTGCAGAGTCCCCTTTGCCATGTAAGGGAACATAGCCACAGTCTGGGACCAAGACGTGGGCATCACTGGGGGCCAAGATTCTGCCACAGAAGCCCATCTCACAGCCTTCTTGTGCCCAATGTTGGCCCTTGTGTTTTGCTTCCTTCCCTGACTCAGCCCAGTTCAGGAGGATGCTTCTGTGGTCAGCAAGGATTCAGCCTGGGGTTGGCTTTCAGGGAAAATGGCTGGGGCAAAGGGCCAGGAGGGGTCTGGCGTGGTTAGTGGGGTCTCACCACACCTTTCCACCCCCCATGCCCATGCCCTTGACCTTCCATGCTGGCATGGCCCTGCGAGTCCCTGTTTCTAGGGAGAACTTAACACCTCTGCTAAATGCCTGGGTGGGATGGCAATGGAAACTTTTGTCCCTAAGGGCAGATGCTGACTTGCATGAGTTCAGGAGCAGGTGTGCTTCTTGAACACCCTTAAGTGGTGTGAGATGTAAAGACCTACAGACACTCCTGGGCCCCTCAGGCACCGATGCTGGGCTCTTCCCCTCCATCTCTTCATCATCAGAACCCTCTGAGGTAGTCAGTCTCGTCTCCAGCTTATAAGAAACTCTAGCTCAGAGGAGTAAAGGGACTCGCTCAGCGTCACACAGCTAGTCAGGGATTCTGACCTGGATCTCCTGTTTCCAAGTTTAGAGCTTCTTTTAACAAAGCACGTGGATGTCTTCTTGGTAAGGGAGTGGAGAGGGGGCGGGGAGGAGAGGAGATATGAGGCTGGATTCCGCTCCACTGAGGAAGGTCTAGTTTTCTTTGCTGTGGAAGGAGGGTGATAGTCCTAGGCCCGTGGCTGTTTTAAGGAATTCAGTGGGATGGTGGACTGATTGATTTATTTGAGACAGAGTCTTACTCTGTCACCCATGCTGGAGTGCAGTTGTGTGATCTTGGCTCACTGCAACCTCCGCCTCCCAGGTTCAAGCAATTCCCCTGCCTCAGCCTCCTGAGTAGCTGGGATTACAGGTGCGTACCACCACGCCCAGCTAATTTTTGTATTTTTAGTAGAGATGGGGTTTCACCATGTTGGCCAGGCTGGTCTCGAACTCCTGACCTCAGGTGATCTACCTGCCTCGGCCTCCCAAAGTGCTGGGCTTACAGGCATGAGCCACTGTGCCCAGCCTAGATGGTGGATTTAAATGCCTCCTAAAATGCCAGCTGCCAGGTGGCCTTTATCACCAGGAGGGTCCCACCCCTCAGTGAGCTGCTCAGCGGTGGGGGCACAGGGAGCCCCAGGCTTGGAGTTGAGTCAGTGGCCTAGGCCTGGTCCATGTTCCTGCCCTGAGCTTCAGGGAGGGTCTCTGTGCCTTGGGGTGAGCAGGTAGTTGGGTTGGTAAACAATAACAGTAAATTTGGGGTTTTCCTTTGACTGGGTTGGAGACAGGAAATGCAGGAGGCTGTGAGTGACGAGTGGGTACAGTGGGTAGCAGGTAGGTCGGGTAGGTCGGGCCTGCTCAGGGTGTGAAGGAAATTCAGTTATTCAAGGGAGGAGGGTGAGGGTGGTGAGGCTGGGGAAAGTGGCTGGCCCACTTACTGGTGAATATAAACAAACCCTCTGGGCGTGCCCCAGGTGGGGCAGAGTGGGGACAGGGGAGGCTTTGAGGGGCAGCCACTGCATCCTCAGCCCTGAGAATGCAACTCCTTTCGGCCTCTGTCTCCGGACGCCTACATTTAGGGGCTCCAGCCACCCCTGGGTCCTTTTGCTGACTTCATCTCCCTGTCGCCTCCCTCCACGCAGTCAGAACAGTGTGGTTCCCCAGCATACTCGACTGCTAGATAATCCAGGCACTTGGTGTATGCTGTGCTTTGGGAGAAACAAATGAAGTGTAGGGCCCAGTTCCTGCCCTTGAGAACCTAGTTGGGGAGATACAAAATGCCTGTGTGCAGAAGCAAGTGACTTTGTCTTTCCTTTCCCTGTACCCACAGGCCTGGACACATTAGGGGCTGTTCCAGACTGTGAACAATGTATCATCCAAGCCCCGGTGGCATAGGGCAGCTGCCCACAGGTTTTGAGATGACCATGAGTGAGGTGAAAAAACCAAAACAAAAAAGCAAACCACACCCTGGATCCTCGTCCTCTGGACGAAGACCTCACATCCATGCCTTGTTGGGGAGGATTTCAGTCCTCCCCCACCCAGGCATGGGAGGATTAAATGAGGCTGTGCCAAGACTTTGAAAGGTGGGGAAAGCGCAACTCATATGTGGAAAGATAGGACTGCCCACGGGCTCTGGGCCGCCATTCAGACAGGTCAGTGCCTTGGCCTTTTCAGCCTAGGCTGCTCTTTAAAAAGAAGACCTTCAGCCACTATCCAAGAGTAAAAATGCCATTTTCAACATTGACCTCATGTTGAGCACCTCCTCTGTGTCACGCCCAGTGCCCAGGACTTTGTAGACACACAGATGACTCCAGAAGTGGGTCTAGCCTTTGTGGAGCTCAGTGTAGAGGAGTGGTGAGTGTTGTTGTAACAGAAGGAGAACTGATGCTCTCCAAAACGAGAGCAGAGGTGATTGGGGTGCATAAGATGGAGCTGTTCTGTTAGAGACCCAGGAGAGCTTCCTAGCAGCCCTTGGAGCTGGCACCTGACTGACAGTTTTGATGGTAGAAAATGGAACGGCATGATGGAGATTTCCCCATTGCATTTCTACTCTTGCTTCTCTCTGCAAGAGCTAGATCCTTTCTTCTCCAGCAGGTTCACCCCTCCTGTCTTTTGGTCTGAACTGCTGTCTGCTCATCTCGTTAGCTTGACCTTTGACGCCTCATGGCTTCTGCTCACAGAAATCTGATTTATGCCCCTCTGTGGGGTGCCCTTGGTGTTTTCTGTCCATTTTCCCTTTCCAGCCCCTCTAACTTGGATTCCCTTCATAAATGATGTTTGCTCCCCAAAAACCAAAATTTGGGGATATGGTCTGATGGGGATTTTGCCACATTTCACCCAATTCATTAATTTTTTAAAAAGTGTTACAGTGGTACGCCTTAAACTTAGATCTTTTGTAGTCAGGCACTTTATGAATCATCATGGAAAATGATGACATTACATGAAATTGGGAGCCCTCCTGGAAGAGCAGGATTGTTGGGGGCTTCCTTGTCCCTCTTCCCTCTGCCACTAAAAAGCCTTTCTCATCTCTTTGTCTTCGTGGTTCTTACTCCACTCAGTTTGAAAGTGGAGCCCTTGGGAGCCTCCCTGGCACTCACACACAAAAATGTCAATATACTTGGCATCCACCTTTTCCATTTTTAACACACCGCCATCTGGAACCCAGGATTACCTAGGAATTTACTTGTCTCCTCTAGAGGGAGTCATAGTTGCCTGGAAGGTAAGTTACTGCCCAGAGCCTCTGGCCAGGAAGTCTTTTGGCTGTCAAGCCTGCAGGATTTCAGGTGGGGCTGCCGAGGTGGTGGAACCTGTGTATGATAAGTCATTTTTAGGGACCAGGGCTGCCATGCAAATGCATTTGTTTGCATAACTTTCTTGCTCTCAGGGACAGTAAAGTTTCCTACCACCATCCCACACCCCTGCCAGGATTTGCAAGTGAAATACCAGGACTGATTTTCCCGTTTCCCTGCTCACGAGTCCTCCTCCTTTCCTAAGTCCTCCCCCACCCCTTGGTTTTGGTGGTGTCTCTGAGGTCCTGTGTGACCAAATACTAGTCTCAACCTCTCTGATCCTGGAATAGTAGTGTTCCCAGGACGCTGATATGTAAAGTATCTGTACAAGTTTATGCAAATGAGCATCCTGTCTGGGTGGCTGTGGTCCTAGCCCAGGGCAGTTACTAGCTCTGACTACTGCTGTCTGAGTGTGTGAAACGTGATCTTGCTCCTTCCTCTGTCCAGGCAGCTGTGGGTCTCTTGTTCCTCAAACAGCTACTACCTCTTGGGGTAATAAGGCCTCAAGTTTCAGAATGAGCTGAGTTCTCTCAGCCCTTACCCTCTGATTTGGAGACATGTGGTTCTGAATTCACCAGTCAAAGATTTACTTTTTAAAGAAACCACGATCTCATCTAAGTCTTAAGACCAAGACCTTGGTTAGATGGAGTCTGTGGTGCAGAGAGACCTGGCATTTGTAGTAAGACCTAGAGGGGCCTTTGGTTTTCTGGCACTCAGCTGTCTCCTTTTCTGGTCACAAACCTATTCTAAGGAAATGGTCCTCATAGTGAGACTCTAGCCCTACCCACCCACAGGAGGGTTGAGGGCAGGAGGGGAAGGATGACAGCCAGGCATTCTTTGAGCCATGTGCAAGGAAGAGAAAGGGTAGAGGAGAAATTCAGTCTGATTGGCTTATTTCAGGCTCTGAAAATGACAGCTTACTCAGGGTAGATGCTTAGTATCTGTTGGGTGGATGAATGCATCTAAAGGAAAATTAACACAAGTAATTTTAGTAACTCAAACAAGACATTATATACACATATACAGACATACAGAGTGAGGTGTGAACCTTTCTCTTTATAATCTCTCCACCTCTGTGATGCCAATTCCCTCTCCAGAAATAACTTCATTGAATGGCTTTATTTTTTTTTGAAATTTTTATCCAAAAAGTTTCTGTTAATTTATCTAGATACAAATATAAGCACAACTGAGAAATTTCTTTGACAGTTATAACAAGTATAAATGGAATCATTAGGCATATTGTTCTGCAAGCTGCTTTTAAAAAATTGTGATAAAATACACTTAACTGAAAATTTACCATCTTAAACATTTTAACTATACACTTCACCAGTATGTTCACATTGTTGTGCAACTGACGGAACTTTTTCATACCCATTAACCAACATGGAACTTGCTTTCTTCATGTAGCATATCTTGTGAATTTCCATGACCAAACTCATACAACTATCATTCTTTTTTTAAATGGTTGCAGAGAATTTTATAATATGATGTGCCACAATTTATCTGCTATGGATGGATATTTCCCCGCCTCTTTTCTTTATTTGTCTTTTAACCTCATTTGCACTGAAGGACTGACTACCTGCCCTCCTTTTTCTACTGTTTATATAGATCTCACAAATATCTTGTACAGTATATTTGAGCACATGCATAAGGATTTCTGTAGTAGAGATCCCTAGTAGTGGAATGGCAAGATTTAAGGGTATACACATTTTAGTTTTTGATAGGGACTGTCAAAAAGACAGTATTGATTTATGAATGAATGCACTTTGCATATTGCTTTCCAAGTGAGAGCTTTATGAAAGGGTTTGCTGTCAGCAGCAAATCTGGGGGTAGAGTCAGTCAGCCGAGAGTAAAAGGGCATTTGTAGCACTTCCCAAAACTGAGAGATATAGACCTTCGGTCACATTGTGGGTGAGTGGAAAAGTCAGATATAGAGGGGTTTAGGGGATTCCTTCAACATCTCCCCACATCAGTGGCCCTGCTCACTCAATTATGGTTATTTGCATACATTTTGGGCGTGTAGGCAGAATGGCTCAAAGACAAAAATCTGAGGTTCAGCCTTGTTCGGCCTCCTGGTGTTTGATCTTGACCGGGCTACCTACTTCTCTGACTGGCATGCAAATGCCTGTGGGGGATGACAGGTGTGCACGTAACATAAGTGACATAAGGCCGACTCTAGTGGGTGCTGTTAAGAGAGGCCCAGAGTGCTGTGGGAAGTTACGAAGGAGGCACCCCTCTGGTTAGGAATAGCAGGGAGGAGGAGACGGCTTTGACTCAGGGACGTAGGTGTTGTGGAGCACACAGGACACATGCAGGTCCCACTATATAGGAGCTCACTAGACAGAAGCTCAGCCACATTCCCTCCCAATGTGACACTGATTGTGTGCCCAGCCCTCTGCTGGGTACCGAATCTGAGGCATCAGTCTTGGGGATGGCTTGGGATATGGTGGTCAGTAGCTCAGTTGCATATGGCACAAGATAAATCTTTGGGGTTACTCTAAGCTGGGTCCCAACTATGAGCAGATGACTTGTCTTCCCTGAGCCTCAGCTTGTCAACCCAGTAAAATGAGAATTATTATTGAGGCACCCATGGACATGTGCCCCACAGGCCTCCTATTATGGGGAGCTTAATTGTCCAAGGACCCCAGCTACTGCGCTCTGAAATTCATTGTCTCATTTGTGTGGAGGCCACACTTCCTTCCTCCTGCTCCCAGTGACAGCACAACAGGGATGCAAAGGCACAACCATTCCTGGGAGAACCAGGACTCAAAGGATGGCCAGCTTCGCCCCTGGCAACTTCATAGACACTTGTGCCTGGGGCCCTTGTGCGTATCCTCCTTTCTCTCTTTCCTTAGTGGGGTCACACACTGTCTGGTGGTTCCCCAGCCTCGCTTCACACTCCGTATTTTCTCTCATAAAGAAATTTCCCCTAACTGAACCCTTGTATGTGTAACCCTGTTTTGGCATCTGCTTGGAAAATCTAGACTATGGTATTATCACCAACCTTAGAAGGTGGTGAAGACTAAATGACAAATCAGGTAAAAAAAGTCATATGAAAGACTTAGCATAGTTAAATCATTTAAACAATTATGGAAAAGCCTTAGCGTGGCACATAGTTAGCACTCATTATTATCATGTATTATGTAGTGCGTACTGTAGCCACCATCGTACTGGTGTGAGCAGGTTGATTTAACTTAGGAGACTGCATTTAGGAGTCAAGAAGCCTGTTTTCCTGCCCCTTCCCTGCTCCATCATCTCCTGAGTTCTCTATCCCCTCACACGTGCCCTTTTTATAAGAGTGGCAGTTGTTACTGTTAATTCCCTAGGCTGGCCCTGGACTCCTCTTTTTGGGATAAAGGTGATTAACGCTGTGTGGCTTTCGTTGAGAAGGGAGGCTGCTACAAGGGTCTGCTGCAGGGACGTTCAGACCCAGTGGATTTGTGGCTCTCTAGCCCCGCAGAGAGGAACCCCTGCCCTGCTGAGCTGTAGGCTTGCTGGGAGGTAGCAGAAGTAGGTGGGTGGGTCACTGAGGGGTGCTGGCAGCCGGGTACAGTTGGTGGTGGGGGCTGAGGGAGGATGATGGGAAGACAGCCTCCGAGTGAAACAGACCATGAGAGGCGCGGTGAGTCACAGGTTTCTCTCAAAACCCCCATACCCATGGTCTCTAGAATGTGCTGAAAGTGGAGCCCGCCAGCCCCAGCCTAGGCCCCAGTTCTAAGAATGCCTCCCCTTCTCTCCCTCCCACAGTCGCCCAGATTAATCAGGCCCTCAGCTTTGGGGGGAATCGTTCTCTTGTAAGAATGCGGCCGAGAAAACCGCTGGGTTGTATCCCAGCAAAGGAGGCCACAAAGATTAGGGCTGATTGGGAGGAAATGTGAGAACAGCGGTGTCTAGTTTAGGTTTTAGAACCTGGCTCTTCCTGCTCACACCACCAAAGAAAATTTGGCTTGAGAGAATCAAGAGAGGTTGTGTGGTGTGTAGGCTGGAACCCTGGACTCCTACAGTTCTGGATTCATGGTCTTGCTCTAGCACTAGGCAGCTCAGAGCCCTCAGTGTTTGTATGCCTCAATTCCCCCATTAGTAAAAACAGTGATTTAAGAGCATCTTTGTCATAGTGCTGTTGTGAGAATGAGATAGCGGATCAGTGTTAACCTTTAGCCCAGTTCCTAAATTAAAGCCCTAGGAAGAGCCTCTCAGCTTCAGTTCAGAGACTGCCAGTTCTGCCTTGTGACTCTTTCTTTTCTTTCGGATTTTTGATCTCCAGTGACTCCATAGGAAGTGAAATAATTATCCCCATTTTATAGATTTGTAAACTGAGGCTCAGCTTGATTAAGTACCTAGGAAACAATCCTTTGTAGTACAGGACCCTGGGGTTCAACGGAGGTTTATCGCCTCCTTGGGACACCTCCCAAAGGCAAACGGGAGGCAGTGAAGGCATTTGAAGCTCAGAGAGGCTCAAGGCCAAGTCACAGCTTAGGGACCTGCAAAATTCACAGAGTTGCAGAGCTGGACGGGCGCGGTAGAAGCCACTTTCCATCCTCCAGGTCCTCGCAGTGGAACATTTCTCAGTTATCAGCAAAACTCATTTTGTGTTGTTCACATGTGACTTTTTCTTTTCTCTCTCTTTCTCTCTCTTTTTCTTTTTTCTTTCTTTTTCTTTCTTCCTTTCTTTCTCCTTCTTTTTTTCTTTCTTTCTTTCTTTCCTTCCTTCCTTTCTTTTTTCTTTCCCTCCCTTCCTTCTTTCTTTCTCTTTCCCTCCCTCCCTCCCTCCCTCCCTCCCTCCCTCCCTCCCTTCCTTCCTTCCCTCCCTCCCTCCCTCCCTCCCTCCCTCTCTCCCTCCTTCCTTTCTCTCTCTCTTTCTCTCTTTCTTTCTTTCAAGGGAGTCTCGCTCTGTCTCCCAGGCTGGAGTGCAGTGGCACAACCTTGGCTCACTACAGCCTTGGCTCACTACAGCCTCCGCCTCCTGGGTTCAAGTGACTTGTGCCTCAGCCTCCCATGTAGCTGGGATTACAGGCACCTGCCACCACGCCCGGCTACTTTTTTGTATTTTTTAGTTGAGATGGAGTTTCACCATGTTGGCCAGGCTGGTCTCAAACTCCTGACCTCAAGTGACCCACCTGCCTCAGTCTCCCAAAGTGCTGGAATTACAGATGTGAGCCACTGCCCCCCGGCCACATGTCACTTTTTCAATGACATCTACCCTTATTGTCTGATTTAGAACTGCAATTTTCCCTCCCACCTTTGACTCCTCACTCTGGGCACTCTCTATAACCCTTCATGGCTCTATTTTTAAAAATCGTTTTTATTGAATTACTCTGTACATACACATAGTTATCCTACTTAATTTTCTCCCATAGATCTGATCACCTTCTAAAAATCTGTATAACTTGTTTATAATGGCGGGCATGTAACCTCTACAAGGGCAGGGATTTGTGTCTCTTTTATCCATGGACACATCCCAGTGCCTGGCACATAGCAGCTTTCAGCTACTTGTTGAAGGTTGGTGGGAACCTGCTGGCATCCAGTACTCTTTGCAGAGAAAGAAGATGAACCTCCCTGACTTGACAGTTTCGTGGAGAAAAACACAAGGCGCTGTATGAGTCAGTGCCAAGGGCTGTGGTAGAGACAGCAGCACGTGCTGGGGCCAGGAGCAGGTCCCAGAAGTCTGTGAGATCCAGGGAAGCCCTCCTGGTGGAGGTTAGTTGGCACTCTCATTTCTTTAGCTCCCCCCAGCAGCTAAGACAGCTCCCCTTGCCCTGATAGAGGGGAGGCTTCGCTCTTTCAAACCCAGATCCCTCCTGCTCTTTCTGCCCATTTCCTCTTGTTCTACCCTCAGTGGGTCCTGTGGTGGTAACCACACTAACCATTCCAGCCCATCTCATTCCTCACACCACCGTCCCAGCAGGCTAAGTATGGGCTGCTGCAGACAAATTGCCCACAGGCTTGTACAGCCTGGAAGGGGCAAGCAGCAGACAGCTTGCTCTCGGAGTAGGGTTGAACCCATGGATGCACATCCTGGCATTTGTCATGAAGCCCAACACATAGATGATGCTCAGTAAATATAGGATGAGTGGATGGACAAAACTGAGAGTTGAAAGATGCCTGGAGGCCAGGTGCAATGGCTCATTTCTGTAATCCCAGTGCTTTAGGAAGCTGAGGCAGGAGGATTGCTTGAGACCAGGAGTTCAAGGCTGAAGTAAGCTATGATAGCACCACTGTACTCCAGCCAGGGTGGCAGTGCCCTAAAAAAAAAGAAGAAAAGAAAAAAAAAAGATGCTCTGAGAAGGCATTTAAATGAGTCAGCCTCTGTCTAGACACAACAGTGGCATCATTTAAACACATTTCTGTGTTTTTTTTTGTTTTTTGTTTTTTTTTTTACTTTACTATGTGTTTGTATTTAGCATTTTATTTTATGCCACTTTTCCCAAATGGAAGCTTGCATGATTGTATTCTGTGTGGCACAAGATCAAGGAAATAGGAAAATAATAACGAGAATGTAGGGAAAGGAGGGTACATACCAAAAGCTCTCACTCAGTGGAGCCGGGTGGAGCTGAAACCCGGATAGTAAAGCCTGCTGTTGTCTAGATGTTTAGACCCCCTGCTCCTCCAATGAGCCATTCTGAGGACAACCCTGGGCCACAACCCTATTGTGGGTGTAGGAGTATGTCACTTGGTCCTCATGCTTATAGGAGAAGTGGAGTGTCACAATTCTTATGGGGTCCCAATTGCTCTCTGTGTTTATATTAATATCACATGTCCCTAAACAGGCATATTGAAGAGTAGGTTGAGACATGGGCATTCTAGGGTATTTCTGAGTCATAGAATCTCAGGGCTGGAGGCCCACGAAAGGATACTTTTGTTTATTTCTCAAACATTCTGAAATCATAGATCACCAAATCATAATATTTGCCATGCTCCACCCCTGCAAACTTTTTACTTAAAAGATGTACTGACTCCAAACCTCTGAATAGCCACATATAGAGCACAAACTGAGGGGATGGAATTGTTTTAGGTATTGTGATTGCAAAGAGAGAACATTTCATCAGTCTTCACTAACAGAGCACAGAGAACTCTATTATTTTTCCCAATTCTCATAGCACACCTGCAATTGTTTTCATAGGATCTAGACTAGAGTTCCATGAACTCTATAATTGAAGTCACCAATCCCAGAATGTACTTACTCCCAAGAAGGAGTTCTGTAGCCACGTTGGAAATCACACCCCTTTCTTCTTGATTTGTCCTCATAGGACATGAAGAGTGGTTGGTGATGCCTCTTTAGATTCATTCTGTGATAACTTACAACCCGAGGCTTTCATGGGGAAGGCAATGAATGCTGAACTTCAGAGCCTTGACTTGTGGCCGGATGCAGTGGCTCACACCTGTAATCCCAGCACTTTGGGAGGACAAGGCGGGTAGATCACTTGAAGTCAGGAGTTTGAGACCAGCCTGGCTCACACGATGAAACACTGTCTCTACTAAAAATACAAAAAGTAGCTGGGCATACTGGCGTGTGCCTGTAATCCCAGCTACTCGGGCGGCTGAGGCAGGAGAATTGCTTGAACCTGGGAAGTGCAGCTTACAGTGAGCTGAGCTCGTGCTGCTGCATTCCAGCCTGGACAATGGAGTGAGATGCTGTCAAAAAACAAACAAAAACCAAAAACCAAACCAAAACAACAACAACAATAAAACAGAGCCTTGACTTGCAAGGACCCTTTGCTTATTTGGTATCTGTAATTTTTATTTTTTTCTTCAAGACAGCTTCCAAATTATTCAAGCTTTGGGCCCCACGAAACCTGGATGAACTGCTGCTTGTATTCCATTGTGGAATAAGAGGCTGACTATACACTCAAGATTCCTTCCCCCTTTGGTAGTTGTTGCTGGGAAGTGACTGCCCAGCCAGTTACATTTCCCAGCCCCTCTTGCATCTAGGGGACTTGGTTCTAGCCAGTGGAATGTGGGCAGAAGGAACATGACCACCATCCCCAGGCCTGACTTAGGGAGACCTTCTGTGCAATCCTCCATTATCCCGCTTTTCTTATTGTCTGGATGCATGCTGACATCTAGGGCAACCTTGGAAGCCATGCATTGACAGCAGCAAAGTGTAGTGGAGTCTGACTCTGTTTTTGGTATTTGTTGACAGCTTTCAAGCCCACCACTCCTCTAACCCCATCTGCCCCATAAGCTGAAAAGAAGCCTGAGCACTTCCTTCTTTGGCACTGGCAGGATGTTCAAACCGTGCAAATCCAAGCCCGAACCCGGGGTCCTTAACCCTATCCCTTCCCCTAACCATCGTAAAACCCAAGCCAGTTGCCCGTCTTGTCTCTCTCTCAAGGCATTTTTGGACCTACCTGGGAACTTGCCCGGCACTCCCTAGAAAGCCCTATTATGTGAGCAAAAAACCCTTTTATAACTTCTTGGTGCATGCATGGCATCATCTGTCTTGACGTTTGAAACACATTTGGGGTGTGTGGGTCCATCCTGTTTCTGAAGAGTGACTAACCCAGAGCCTCCATCAGCATGAGTGACTGTGTGGAGCAGAGCTGTTGCTTGTACCTCTCCCCACCTCCCATCACTACTGCCCCCTCCACATATATTCTTTCTGGGAATGAGAAATAAACTCCTGTGTGTTTACACTGCTGAGATTTCAGGGCTTTTCCGTTATAGCATCTAGTGTTACCTTAACTAGCATACCTGATGACAAAACTGTCTCTAGTTCTAATCATTTTCTGTCTAATTAATGCCAATATCCCCAGTAGCTTTTGGGAAATCAGAAAAAAAAAAATCACTGGATACTTTTCTTTCTGGCTACAGAGAAGGTGCTGACTCTGTCTTGCCAAGCGATTGTGGATAGTGAAGACTTGTGATTCAGGATACAGGAAGAAAGGTACCACAGTTCTGGAATGATGGATCGTTTCTTTGGTTTACAGTAGTAATGTGTCTTTATTCATTTATAGTATTTTCCCATGGAAAAAAGAGGGGATGGAGGAGAGGGTTAGCATATGTCATGAAACAATAGGGGAAGGAAAGGAAGAACCCATTACAGCAGAATCAACCATCAGATAAATGTACCCCAGTGAGGGAGTCACCCAGGCCCAAGGGAGCTGCAAGTCAGGGATGAAGGGAAGGGATGAATCCAGACAGGTGCGCACTTTCTCACCCTCCTTCCTTCTATACGCAACATTTACACAAAGCTTTGGTTCCTGGCAATACACATGGAGATACATTTGTATCATCTTTGGCTTAACAAGCCTCAGCTTCTGTGACATGTTTCTCACATCAACAGAGTAGTTCCAATGTGCGTGCTCCTCTCCTTTCTCAGTCTCCCACTCACTCCCACTTTCTTTGTGGAAGGCTCCCTCTTGCTTCTTTCTGTCATAGGAATGGAGTAGAGTGGATTGGCTGACTGTTAAAACAATGGCGTGTGAGCAAGCAGAAGAGAAGGCAACAGTTGTTAGGATCCAGTAAGCATTCACTGTTCGGGTCCCACCTTAAGGCTGTGAATGGTACCTGTTGGGACTGTGCTTAGGAGATGCTGTGTCAGGAGGAGCCTGTAGATGTGGACACAGAGTCAGATTTCAGAGGAGCTGCAAAGTCATGCCTGGTGAGACAAAGCACCTCAAATGTAAAGGCTGAGGCAAGACCAGAACAAGTGGCATAGTTGGGGGTCAGATTATGGAGGGTAGAGAAATTGAGGTTCACTCCAAATAAACAGATACTTTTGTCTGATACCTGACTTGTGTGGAGATGGCAGACTTGAGGTCATTCTGGTCCAGACCAGTGGCTCATTTCATATGGTCACTGGACTGGTAGATATGGATTTCCAGCAGACTTTTGATCACATAAGAGGTCTCAAGATATAGCTGTCTTCTATTACTTCTAGTTAGGAGAAGGACTTTTTTTTTTTTTTTTTTTTTTTTTTTTTTGAGATGGAATTTCACTCTGTTGCCCAGGCTGGTATGCAGTGGCATGATCTTGGCTCACTGCAACCTCTGCCTCCCTGGTTCAAGTGATTCTCCTGCCTCAGCCTCCTGAGTAGCTGGGATTACAGGTGCCTGCCACCACACGCAGCTAATTTTTGTATTTTTAGTAGAGACCAGGTTTCGCTATGTTGGCTAGGCTGGTCTCAAACTCCTGAGCTCAAGTTATCCACCCACCTCATCCTCCCGAAGTGCTAGGCTTACAGGTGTGAGCCACCGCGCCTGGCCATCTAACTAGGAGAAGGACCTTGATATCTGATGTACTATGGCCTTGACCTACCATGTTTAATGTTTTGTCAACTTGGACAAAGGTGTAGAAAACAAGTTTAAAAGGTAGATCAATTGCCCAAAATACCTAAGAGCAAAGCAAACATGGATGAGCGTGTCATTAATTTAAAAAGCTTCAGTGTGCAACACAGAATGAAAATGAGGCAAATAAATAGTTCAGATAAAAAAGCCTTGAGATTTTAGCTGACCCCAGGGTATTAGTTTCCTAGAGCTTCTGTAATAAACTACCACAAATTGGGTGGTTTAAAACAATAGAAATGACCGGGCATGGTAACTCATGCCTGTAATCCCTATACTTTGGGAGGCCGAGGTGGGCTGATCACCCGAGGTCAGGAGTTCGAGACCAGCCTGGCCAACATGGTGAAACCCGTCTCTATTAAAATACCAAAATTAGCCAGGTGTGGTGGCGTGTGCCTGTAATCGCAGCTACTTGGGAGGCTGAGGCAGGAGAATCGCTTGAACCTGGGAGACAGAGGTTGCAGTGAGCCGAGATTGTGCCACTGCACTCCAGCCTGGGCAACAGAGCCAGACTCCATCTCAAAACAACAACAACAACAACAACAACAACAACAACAAAAGAAATGTGCTCTGTCATAATTCTGGATGCTAGTGGTCCAACATCAAGGTACCTGCAGGCATGTTTCTTCTGAAGGCTCTGGAGAAGAATCCTCCTTACCTCTTTTAGTTTTTGGTGGTTACTCGCAATCCTTTGTTCATGGCAGTTTAATTCCAATCTCTGTCTCTGTCTTCATGTGGTTGTCTTTCTGTGTGTGTATGTCTCTGTGTCCAAATTTTAGTCTTATCAGGCCTGGTCATCAGATTAGGGCTCACTCTAATGTAGTGTGACCTCATTTTAACTTGATCATAACTGCAAAGACCCTATTTACAAACACAGTCACATTCACAGGGTCACATTCACAGGTACTCGGGGGTTAGGACTTGAACATAATTTTGGGAGACACAGTTCGACCCACAACACCCAGTATGGTCAACAACATGGTGCAGCTGCCACTGAAGGATCAGCAATAGTGGTGAGGCTGCATCACAACAGACGATCCTGGAGAAGGAGAAGGATCCTCCTAAGCTGCCTGGACCAGGCCAGCTCCAGGGCTGTCAGCAGGACTTGGCTCTTCTGGCTTCCCTTGGCTCCATGACCTCACACTCCCATCTTCCCTTTCATCTTTCTGGCTGTTCCCCCTTGGTCTCCATTGCTGAGACCTCTTCCTCAACTCAACCATTAAATGACCATGTTCCTCAGTGGCTTAAACTTTCTCTTCTCAGTAGCTGGGATTGCAGGCATGCACTATCATGCCTGGCTAATTTTTGTATTTTTAGTAGAGACAGGGTTTCATCATGTTGGCCAGGCTGGTCTCAAATTCCTGACCTCAAGCGATTCACCTGCCTCGGCCTCCCAAAGTGCTGGGATTATAGGTGTGAGCTACTGTGCCTGGCCTAAACTGGGCTCTTTATTGTAGTCCTTTTTAATTTAATTTAATTTAATTTAAGTTTTGTTTTTAAAAGACTAGTGAAATGCAGTACTGGGAAGCAGGGAGAGAGGATAACAAGGAGTTTGATCTGTACCTGACTGTGAACAACCAATCGAGATAAGGCGCTACCTTTGGGACAGCCAATTCCCACCCCCTCTGCCCTGGCACTTTTTAATTGTTTTAAACCTAGGCTTCCTTCAAGATTTCCAGCCTCAGTAGGTGGCACCACCATCTGTCCATTTGCCTGTGAAATCCTTGATTTCTTCCTTTCCTTCACTCCTCACATCCAGTCAGTCACCAAGTCTAATTGACTTTACATTTGAACTAGCTCACAAATGTGTCTACATAATGTCCTAGTTATTTTGACTACCACTACCTTGGTTTCTGATTTTTTTTTTTTTTGGCTTGGATTACTGTAACAGGTTTTGAAATGGTCTCCCAGCTTCTGGTTTTATTCTCTTCAAATCTACTTTCCATACAGCAAGCTGAATGCAAATATGATCATATTATTTTCCTGCTTAAATCTCTCCAGTGGAATCCCACCCTCTTTAGGATATGAGTCAACCTCCCTAACATGGCCTGCTAGACACTGCAAGCTCTGACCCCTACTTCTTGAGCCTCATTTCTCTTTATTCCCTCTTCTTTCTGTCACTTCCTCTGCCTCCTGCTTTCTCCCCCACATTTTTCACATGCTGTTCTTTTAGCCCAGCATACTGTTCCTCCCTTGCTTTACATAATTAACTGACACTCATAGTTCAGGTCTCAGCTTAAATGTCCTTTCTTCTAGGGAGGCCTTTCCTGACCCACAATTTGCTTGCTCCCATCAGTGCCTGTCACCAAGTTGCACAACTCCAAGGGTGAAATTTGCATTGTATTATGTGTGAATGGTGCCCCTGAAATGGGGCAATGCATGAGCCAGCACACTTTGTTCCTCACTGTCACTGTTTAATTGTCTTCCCTCCTGGACTGCAAGCTCCAAGTCAGATTCTCTGATGTAAGTTTTGTATAAAGTAGGAACTCAATCAATATTTGTTGAATTAATAAATGAGATCTTAACAGAGAAATGGCTAATTGGAATGTGTACAAGAAATATGAAACAAATTTCTGGAACCCTCCCCTCTTACAGAATAATTTAAGTAATTGAAGATATTTATTTTGGACAAATGAAGATTTAGAACAAATATAATAGCTGCTTTCAATATTTGTAGGGCTAGTATGTGAAAATAGAATACATTTTTTTTTTATCCCAGAAACATAAATAAAAGAGCTGAAGACAGGTTATAGGGAAGCAAATTGAGGCCTGATAATAAAATTGAAATAAACTTCCAATCCTGAGAGTTGTCCAGAAATGGAACAGATGGCACCCAAAGTAATGAGTTCTGCTCCACTGCAAAGACTGAAGTCTGTAGGATCGAACTCCATCTGTAGGATCATTGAAGGCAGCAGCTGGACAAGAGAACTTTTGAGGCCCTAACTCAAAATTTTATCTGTGATTGTATGGCTGTGGGGAAAGTTTACTTTTTACTTGAACTCAAGCATTTATGTGTGCTGGGCACCACTGGAAACATGCAGAGATCTGCACTCATCCCTGCGGTCAAAGATGCACAGCCAGGTTGGAGGGACAGTGTCAAGTTCACACTCTGAAGGCAGAACCTTGCAGAATATCACCGAGTGTCTAAATGTTCAGTACAGAGTGTGGTCTGACGTTATGCTGGAAGGCATCACAGAAGAGGAGGGGCTTGAAAACGGTCACAGTGGATGGGGAAGAGCTGGAGAGGAGGGTCCACTTTAGGAGGAAGGGGCTGATGGTGGAACCTGAGAGAGAAGCAGACGTGGCCAGTACATGGCCGGCGTGCCTCACATCTTTCATTTACAGCTTTGGAGTCTGCAGTGGGCTTTGCATTGCTCTGATTTCCTTAGCTGAAACCAATGAGGAAGATGGGATGGGGCTGGCCTGAGAATTTGCTAAAATGCAGGAGTCATGTCCTGTGGTGAAAGGGAATGAACTTGTCTATCTTGAACTCCTTTAAATATTTGGGGTTCACTGGGTGCGTCGGAGATGACTTAGCTGTTCAGAAGGAGGAAGGGAGTAGGGGAAGCCCCGGATCAAAGGTGCCCAACTGTTTATAGCCTCAGAGCTCATGTGTCTATTTTGTACATCTTTTGGCTGCAAGTAACTGAAAACCCAATTACCATGACTTAAAGGAAAAATTATTATCTTACATATTGAAAATGCTGAGGTAGTTCTGATCTTGGATTGGTTAATTCATGGGTTTAACACAAACATCGCTGTCCTACTTCTTTCTATTATTTTGTTTGTTGCTTTCCACATGTTGATTTATCCTCTTTGACTGAGTCCCTTCATGGTTCCCAGAAGATTTTGGCAATTCCAGGCTTCAAATGTGGACATTTAGAGGCAGAAAAAAAAGCGTAGTTTCCTTGCTTTTAAGAGTAAGAAGATATTTCCCGATACTCCTTCGGTCCTGGAGAGACTCAGACTTCTCTCCATGTTTTATTGTCCAAGTTATATCACAAACCCATTCCTAAATCAGTCACCGGACAGGTGAATTACCATGGAAGGGGCCCACTTCCCCTGAAGCACATGGATGCCTGATACCTGAACAAAATCAGGGTTTGTTATCATGAGAGAGAAGGATATCATGTTTTCTCCTGAGTTAGGATGCTAAGTTCTTCAGGGATAATGGAGACCAGGGTAGAGATGAACCAGCCAGTACTATTTGCATTACCTGAGCTGGGGGCCCCAGTCGGGATATGCTGGCTGTGCTGGGGTAGCTGTGGTTGGTTCCTTGGTGGGGACTGCGATTCTCACTGGAGCAGTAGGTTGTGCATTCAACCAGATGACCTTTAAGGCAACTTACAACCCTTACCATGAGCCTGGTATTGTGCTAGGCCCACAGCACAGTGTCTATTACAATCTTCATCTCAAATCTGCAAGTGAAGAATTATTCTTCCTATCTTCAGGTAAAGGATTAAAATTATGTAACTTACCCAAGGTCAATAGTAAGTGAGAGTGGGAATATGAAATCCGGTTAGTCCACGTATAACATAAGTGTTTGTCCAGTGTATGTCTCACTATGTCTTTCTTCCAACTTAAAATCTTCCATGAGTCTGGAACAAGCCTGGGAGTGTGGCTTAGACCTGTACTTATCAAACTCCCTTTGGCTAAGAGTCAGATTGTTAAAAAATTTTAATCCATTACGGATCAACATTTTTTGTAAAATATAAAAAAGGAAATACCAGGAAAATGAAATGAAAATATAATAATACAAAACACAGCCCTGTTTTAAATTATTCAGTATCACATGCACACACACACACGCGCGCGCGCACGCACACACACACACACACACACACACACAAATAATCCATCAAATTGCTATAAGATTTTCCAAGCTCTTAATTTCTGTACTTACCTTGCCACAAGCTGGCAACAAACAGATCATGGCCCAGCCCTGGTCTTCAGCCCACACTGAGTAGCACGGATTCAGACAGCCTTCTGCCTCCGTCCTCTTCCCTGGACTGCAACTAAAGATATTCAACGATTGGATGCCTTTGCTGAGGTGATGGTGGGAAAATTACTGGTTGTAATGTTAAGGCAAACATCAGAGGAAGAGATTAGATTTTGGCTGTTGTTTTCATAGGGACTTCTGTCTTCTTTCTTCCTTCCTTTCTTTTTTTTTTTTTAGAAGAAGAAGAAAATTTTATTATTCAGTAAGCATTAACTAGAATGGGATGTTTGTCATAGGCAATTTGCAAACAGATTGCAAAGTCAGAAAACAAAATTCACCCTTCTATACAGACAAGCCCATACAATCCTTTTTCCATACACGTTCTCAAGATAAACACGACTAGTCCTCAACTTGACTAGTCCTCAAGGGAGAGGACTTGACTGAACTATTTGTTACACATCCTAGATTTGCCTGGTAGCTGGGGTGACCATCTGTGTTTGCTAATTGGATTTATCCAAAGGAAAAATAAATTTGTCATATCTTTGTGACAAGAGGTAGTTTTGGAGAGAGGTGCCTGCCCATGTTAGGCTCCTACTCTCTAGAAGAGACGGGAAGTAGGGGCACTATCTTCCTTAATGATTGCATTTCAAAGAGATGGCTCCCAGGTACTTGAGAAAGACATTGCTGAAGGGAAGAAAGCTGGCAAGAGGCTTATTTACCTTTTAAAAAGATTTACATAATTTCAAACAGGTAGAGAAAGAACTTATAAGTTTTCTAAAGTAAATGCTCACAGGGAAAATTAAACCTCTTTTTTGAAATTTTAAGTTCAGAGGCACAAGTGCAGGTCTGTTACATAGGTAAACCGGTGTCACGGGGTTCTGCTGTACAGATTACTTCATCACCCAGGTATTAAGCCTAGTGCCCATCAGTTATTTTTCCTGATCATCTCCTTCCTCCCACCCCCAACCCTCCAGGATATCTATTTTCATCAAGAGGTTTATATTAGACTTGAGAAAACAATTTCCTCTTTCTCTTTCTTTCTTTCTTTCTTTCTTTCTTTCTTTCTTTCTTTCTTTCTTTCTTTCTTTCTTTCTTTCTTTCTTTCTTTCTCTCTCTCTTTCTTCTTTCTTTCTTTCCTTTCTTTCTTCTTTCTTTCTCTCTCTCTCACTCTCTCCTTCCTTCCCTCCCTCCTTCTTTCTTTCTTTTCTTCTTTCTTTCTTTCTTTCTTTCTTTCTTTCTTTCTTTCTTTCTTTCTTTCTTTCTTTCTTTCTTTCTTTCTTTCTTTCTTTCTTTCTTTCTTTCTTTCTTTCTTTCTTTCTTCTTTCTTCTTTCTTTCTTTCTTTCTTTCTTTCCTTCTTTCTCTCTCGCTCTCTCGCTCTCTCCTTCCTTCCCTCCTCCTTCTTTTTTTCTTTTCTTTCCTCTTTCTTTTTTTTTTTTTTTCAGGGTCTTGGCGCTGTCATCCAGGTTGGAGTGCAGTAGCATGATCATGACTCACTGCAACCTCAAACTCCCAGGTTCAAGTGATCCTCCCACCTCAACTGCTCAAGTAGCTGGGATTACAGGCGTGTACCACCAAACCTAGCGTGTACCACCAAACCTAGTGTGTACCACCAACCCTAGCTAATTTTTTGTATTTTTTTGTAGAGATGGGGTTTTGCCACATTGCTCAGGCTGGTCTTGAACTCCTGAACTCAAGCAATCCACCTGCCTTGGCCTCCCAAAGTGCTGGGAGTACAGGCATGAGCCACTGTACCTGGCCCCCTTAGGAAACAATTTCTTGATGGTGATTTCCCATCTTTCTGCTGTGTAGGAAAGAGACTGAGCTCCACGGTAATATGTGAGACAGAGGAGACTCAAGGGACTAAGAACCTGTGCCTTAAAAGGAAGGTCTGTTTTGGAGATTTGCTGGAGGTTCCCAGTTGGATGTGTCATTGAATGATGATTCATCCTGGCCAAAGCTTCTTGAGCTGAGTGACTCTAAGGTTGTGTGTGGTTTATACTTAGGCATGCATTACTTTTATGACATAAAAGTGACTTCAATCTGGTAAGATATATTTATAAACATAGAGGTCCTTTCATTTATTAGGAAATTCCAATTGTGCTAGAGAGTCTTTCCAAGAAATCTAGATCTATTCTCCTTTACGTTTTAGGAAATCTAAGCTGGGCATGGTGCTGTTCCTGTAGTTCAAACACCTTGGGAGACCGAGACAGGTGGATCACTCAAGGCCAGGAGTTTGAGGCCAGCCTGGCCAACATGGCGAAATGCTGTCTCTATTAAAAATAGAAAAATTACCCAGGTGTGGTGGCATGCACCTGTAATCCCAGCTACTCAGGAGGCTGAGGCATGGGAATTGCTTGAACCTGGGAGGAAGAGGTTGGAATGAACCACTACACTCCAGCGTGGGTGACAGAGTGAGACTCTGTCAAAAAAAAAGTTTTAAGAAATCTGGAATGATCATTTGTCCAGTAGATGAAACTTTGAGAATACTACACCTGTGGAAACTAGAATCTATCAGAAACTCCAGGATGCTCAAATATGTTCTCCCTCTCTTCTTCATTCACAAATGATTTGAACACTTATATTTTTCCTTCTACTGCTTTCTACTGATCTCCTTCTACTGCCATTAGTCTGATGGGCTTCAGTACCATTATGGCTGACCAATGTGACTTTTCAATTCTGTGACTTTTATATTTCCAGTGATCTTTTCTTTGCCTCTATGCAGCAATTTGCTCTCATGTTTGCAGACTGGATTTTGTTATTCCTCAATAACAAACGTGGTAATAATAACACGTGAACCTTCAGTGAGTTGTAATCTTTGTGCTGGTCAAGGGTCTCACCTTGATGTTGATGGCTGCTGATTAAGGTGGTGGTTGCTGAAGGCTGAGGTGGTTGTAGCAATTTCTTAAAATAAGACAGCAGTGAAGTTTGCTGCATTGATTAACTCTTTCACAACAGATTTCTCTGTAGCATGCGATGCTGTTTGATAGCATTTTACCTACAGAGGAACATCTTTCAAAAGTGGAGTCAGTTCTCTCAGGCCTGTCTGCTGCTTTACCAGTTATGTTTATGGAGTATTCAAAATGTTTTGTTTTCATTTCAACAATATTCACAGCACCTTCCCCAGGAGTAGATTCTCTCTTAGAAACCACTTTCCTTGCTCATTCATAAGAAGTAACTCTTCACCTGTTCAAGTTTGATCATGAGATTGCAGCAACTCAATCACGTTTTCAGCCTCCATTTCTAGTTCTCTTGCTATTTCCACCACATCTGCAGTGATTTCCTCCACTAAAGTCTTGAACTCCTCAAAGTCATTCTTGAGGGTTGAAATTAACTTCTTCCAAACTTCTGCTAAAGTTGATATTTTGACCTTCTCCCATGAATCACCAGTGTTCTTAATGGCATCTAGAATGGTGAATTTTTTCCAGAACGGTTTCAGTTTACCTTTCCCAAACCCATCAAAGGAATCATTATGGCAGCTATAGCCTTACACAATGCATTTCTTAAATAATAAGACTTGAAAGCCAAAATTACTACCTGATCCAGGGGCTGCAGAGTGGATGTTGTGTTAGCAGGCAGGAAAACGAGATTCACCTTTTTGTAAATCTGCATCAGAGCTCTTGGGTGACCAGGAGCATTGTCAATGATGAGTAATATTTTTGAAAAACATCTTTTTTCTGAGCAGTAGATCTCAACAGTGGGCTTAAAATATTAAGTAAACCATGCCGTAAAGATATGTGTTGTCATCCTGGCTTTATTGTTCCATGGATAGAGCACAGGCAGAGTCGAATTCGTATAATTATTAAGGGTCCTAGGAATTTTAGAATGGTAAATGCCCTCGAGGTGGGCAGATCACGAGGTCAAGAGCTCAAGACCATCCTGGCCAACATGATGAAACCCCATCTCTACTAAAAATACAAAAATTAGCTGGGCATGGTCGTGCATGCCTGTAGTCCCAGCTACTCGAGAGGCTGAGGCAAGAGAATCACTTGAACCTGGGAGGTGGAGGTTGTAGTGAGCCAAGTTCATGCCACTGCACTCCAGTTTGGTGACAGAGGAGACTCCGTCTCAAAAAAAAAAAAAGGACCTTGGTTTCAACTTAAAGTCACCAGCTGCATTAGCCCCTAACAAGATAGTAAGCCTGTCCTTAGAAACTTTGAAGTTAGGCATTGACTTCTTTCTAGCTATGAAAGCCCTAGATGACATTTTCTTCCAATATAAGAATCTTTTATCTACATTGAAAATCTATTCTGTAATGTAGCCACTTTTATCCATGATCTTAGCTAGATCTTCTGGTTAACTTGCTGCAGCTTCTATGTTAGCACTTGCTGTTTCACTTTGTACTTTTACGTTAAGAAGATGGCTCTTTTTCCTTAAACCTCGTGAACCAACTACACATAGCTTCCAACTTTTCTTCTGCAGTTTCTTCTAATCCAGAGCAAGGACCTTGAATTGAAGAGAGTGAGGGCCTTACTCTGGATTATGCTTTGACTTAAGGGAGTATTGTGGTGGATTTGATCTATCCAGACCCCTCAAACTTTCTCCGTATCAGCAATAAGGCTGTTTCACTGACTTATCATCTGTGTATTCAGTAGAGTAGCACTTTTAATTTCCTTCAGAAACTTTTCCTTCACATTTACAGCTTGGCTGTTTGGTATGAAAGCCCTAGCTTTTGGCCTGTCTCAGCTTTCAACATGCCTTCCTCACTAAGCTTAACCATTTCTAGCTTTTAATTTAAAGTGAGAGATGTGTGAGTCTTCCTTCTCCTTGAACACTTAGGGACCATTGTAGGGTTATTAATTGGCCTAATTTCAGTGTTGTTACATCTCAAGTAATAGAGAAGTCCTAGGAGAAGGAGAGTGATGGAGGAGCAGGCAGTTGGTGGAGCAGTCAGAGCACACACAACATAAATGAAATGTGAAATTACTTGTCTAAACCCCATGGAGGGAAATGAACAATTCTCTTTTCCCCTAAAATAATGCTACTAAAGCAATTAGCCTTAGTCTAGACAAGACAGAAGATGTATAAGTGAAACATTAGAAGATCCTTAAATGAAGAGTGAATTGTAGTTGTTGGTGAAAAGTAAGATTAATTTTATATTTGCTACCATAAAGCTTTTGTGTATCACTTATATCAATAATGTTATTAAAAGGTTACAAAGCCAAAAATAGATTCACTTTTTAAAATTTTGTTTTAATTTTAGACAAAATTGACTATTTAAATTGAGTGAAACTGCATGTGACATATGAACAAAAGTGACAGTTCAATACAACATAAGAAAATCAGAGCAAGGAAAATATTTGCCTGACTTTGAAGGCAAAAATTCATGCACAAATAATTCTCAAACTAATTTCAATGGAACCTATTTTCTGCTCATTATAGAACAAGCCATAATCTTAACTGTAGAGAGATTTGAGCAAACTGGTAACTTTGAAATAATTTAAGATGTAGCATATGGTTCTAGATATTACTTTAAGAGATAAAAATTACAATATAAGTGATAGCAATTTATAGGATGAAATTAAAGCATTTTATATTTTGTACAAGAAAAAAGAATACACACGACATTGATCAGTTAAGTTCTTGGTTTTATGTGGACACAGTTTGTGGTGTCCCCAAACAACTACAATATTAGCATCAAAGATCACTGATCACAGGACACCACAACAGACTGAATAATCATGAAAACTTTGGAATATTCTGAGAATTACCCAAATGTGACGCAGAGACACAAACTGAGCACGTGCTGTTGGAAAAATAGTGTCGATAGACTTGCTTGTCATGGGTTGCCACAAACCTTCAATTTATGAAAAAACCCTGCATTATCTACAAAGCATAATAAAGTGAAGTGCAATAAAATGAGGTATGCTTGTACTCTCAACTCCTCCTCCTTGTCTTTTTGTTATACTCACAGGGCAAAGCAATTCTGCCTTCTATGTGTTGCTCCCCAGGCTGCCAAAAGAATCCTGAGAAAAATGATACAGTCTGGCAGACCACTTTAATTCACGATCACCTACCTCAACTGGGCTCAACATTGCCTGGGAATCTACTACATTTCTCTAGAGTCGTTTGTCTTCCGTATCTCTGCAAACATCATTTCAAACCTTTCTCTTCTCAAACTGCCCCCCTGCGTTCTCTCCTCCTTATTCATTCTCTTAAGAGTAAATATAAGTCATCTGATGAAATTAACCTCAACTTCCTGCCAACGATTCTTCAAACCAACCTACTTCTGTACCCACCGTCTCTACTTTCTTCCTGTTATTATTCAGAGGAGGTGCCCTCTTCATTTCAAAGATAGTTCTTTCCTCTGCCTGCATCCCACCCCGTCCTGCTTTCTGAGTAACCTGACTTCATCAGTTCTCCCATCTCACTCTTCTGACTTCGACTTCTTCTTCTCCTCTCCTCGCCCAATGTCTTGAAATAGTTGTCAACGCTTGTCATACTATTATTATTATTTGATAATTATTGCTCTCTCACCCAGGCTGAAGCACAAAGGCACGATCTTGGCTCACTGCAACCTCTGCCTCCCTGTTTCAAGCAATTCTCCCACCTCAGCCTCCCGAGTAGCTGGGATTACAGGCGTGCATTACCACGCCTGACTAAATTTTGTATTTTTAGTAGAGATGGGGTTTCACCATGTTGACCGGGCTGGTCTTGAACTCCTGACCTCAGATGATCTGCCTGCCTTGGCCTCCCAAAATGCTGGGATTGTAGGCATGAGCCACTGTGCTTGTATTGCAGGTGTCAGCAATTTTTTCACCTCCTATTTCATGTGCAACTATCCATCTTCCATCCCTACCACTCTATATCCCTACAGCTGTACATCCCTACAGCTCTTTTGATAAAGTCAACAGCACCTTCATATGCTCCATGCAGTAGGGGCTCTTTTGTCTTGATTTTACTTGACCTTTTGAATAGCATTTGATCCAGCTGACCATTCTCTTTGTAATCTTTTGCATCTTGAAATGGTTTCTTTCCTTGTCCTCAGGGATGCCACTCTCTTCTGGTGTTTCTTTTTATTGCTCAGGCCACTCTTTAATGAGTTCCTTTGACAGTTTCTCCTGCTCTGGCTTATGAATATCTGGGTTCTTCAGAGCTGGTTCTGGGCTCTCTTCTCTTCCATTCTGCACTCTTTTCCCTTGGTGATCTTATCCACTCCCAAGATTTTACTCATCATCTTTGTATCAATGACCCCCACATAATGATCTCCAGACTCGATATTGATGTCCATCTGACCAAGTGTATATTTTCACTTAAAGTCTCAGAGGCACCTCCAACTCAGCAGGGCCAGTGTAGACCAGATCATCTTCCCCTTCAAACCTGCTGCTTCTCCGCCCAACTGCTCAGACCAGAGATGAGGATTCATCTTGGCCGTCACTCACTCTCACCATTCTGACCTAAATAATTGCAGACTATTTGAAACCTTGCGCTCTTCTCAATTCCTGTTTATTACCACCTTAGTCCAGACCACAATTTCTTCCTGTCTGGACTGGAAGCAGATGGCTCCTAAATGGTCTTACACAGAAGGTATATATTATCCTCTCTGGTTAGTAGCCTTCAATGGCTTCCCTTTGCTCTTAGAGTCTAAATTTTTGACCATAGTCTACCATCCCTGAATGATCAGACCCATGCCCGCTTCTTCAAGCTCATCTTAAATCTCTCCCTGTCACATATAACGTAACTTACTTTCTGTGATTCATCTTTTAGTTTCTCAAACAGTTTAAGTTTCTTCTTGCCTCAGGGCCTCAGAACATGAGATGGGATGGAAAAGTCAGAGGGCTGTGAAGAGAGCCCAGGGTCCAGCTGGGTCGCGAATTGGTACAAATCTACCTTTGCTCCAGAGGTAAACCCCTTCTCCCCCATTCTTTGCTGTTCCAAGTGGCCTTTAAATCTGCAAAATGCTCTGCTTCTTACCACCTCTCTCTTTACTGGGCCAGCTCCTGCTCATCCTTCATGTCCGGTTGAATGTTACCATCTCATGAAAGCATCCCATAGCCCTGAGTCTAGGTTAGTTGCTTTCTTAAATCTCACACTTCTAATTAATAGAAATAATCACGATTATAATAAAATTATATCGTTAACTTCATAATATCTGTTTCCTCATCTAGCTATTAAATTCATATAGCTGGAGCCAGGATTGGTGGGAGGTTGAGGCAGGAAGATCACTTGCACCCAGGAGTTCGAATCCAGCCTGGGCAACATAGTAAGATCCCCATCTCTATTTTAAAAATTAAAAGAAATCCATGAGGGCAAGGATTATGTCTGTCTTATTCACTGCTTTTTCTTCGACACCCAGCATAGTACCTAGAGCATAATAGGTTGGAGGGAATAAGGGTGTATCTCCAAGCCAGAGGTTTGGAGACTCCTTTCCAAAAAAAAAAAAAAAAAAAAGAAAAAGGAAAAGAAAAAAAGAAAAAGATGTAATAGATGACTGCCAAATAGAACTCTGATTGGCATGAGGCAACCTGTCTTTCCACACAAAGTGGATGACTCCATCTTTGCAGATTATGGAGAAGCAGTCTACTTCTGCTTTGATTGGGGTGTCACGATCATCAGACATGAATGTGGAGATTATTATGTAGGGAGATTCAATTAGTTACTTAATGCCACATACTGACCAACGTTACTAATTCAGCCTTGGTGAAGAGTGTATAATGGGGTCGGTTTGCGGAAATAACACCCCACTTCCCTAAGTAATACAGGAAGACTTCTTTAAAAAGGCATAAGATTCCAGGTTGTGTACTGGACACACAATGAGTTCTGTTATGTAATGGCTTCATGATCTTGGAAAATACTTTTTTCTTGAATAATAGTAAGGGAGAAGCAGAATAGTTGCCTGAATTATCATATTTCACATTACTAGCAGATCAGCAGCAATGATGGAGAATGAGCATATTTGAGCAAAGTCCAGTGCTGTAATCAAATACGCTTTCTACATGTTTACTCTAATCCATACTTAATAATATGTGTAGCTATTATTGTTCTAAATGGCAGTTAGGCATGTATGTTAAGCTGTTCACTGGATTTATAGAACTCTAGGGGCTATAATTCATAACATGTATTTTTTTACTTCACCAAGCCAAGAATTTCTGAGGTCACCTTCAAGAAATTGAAAGTAGGCACTCAAAAACTGTTGCTTCCTTTCTTTCCCTTCCAAGTGCAGGGACGAACCTTTTACTCTTTCTGCCCAGAAATAGTGGGTAGGGAGGCAGAAGGCATTGTAAGGAAAAGCCCAGGTCTATGATTCGTACAAGTGCAAGGCATGTCCGGCTATCTTCTATGGTGTTGGTACCTATTGTTCCATCTGGTTGGATGGAAGCATTTTCCCAAATGTCTACGACAGAGCTGCTGTTATTAAGTATTTACTCTGTGCCAGGAGATTTTTATGTATTCACGGCCTTATTTTTTCTAACAATGACACCTTGAAAGAGTAATTATTCTCTCCATGTTACAGAGGAGAATACCAAGCTATGGAATGTCTCAAGGTCATGTAGCTGAGAAGTAAGTGGCAGCCTAGGCTTAGACTCCAGAGGCTGTGCATAGCACCCTGTGCTGTAGAGTCAGAGGTATGCTATGTCACTTTCCTTAGGTCTTTTATGTCCCCCTTGTCTTCTCCAGCCAGGATGCCAAGGAGGCCTCTGGAAGCTAAAGGCTCAATGGCAGCTCAGTTCTGCTGGGGGAGGGAGCTGTTGATGATACACAGACAAGTGAGAACTGCCTGGAAAATTAGGAGTGCAGATGCTGTAGACATAGGAATGAGTCCTGGAGGAGGGTCCAGTGGGAATAGGCCTGGTGGACTGGAGGAGTCGGTGGCTGGAATGAGGAACTATAGGCTTGAACAGAATTAAGAAGTCATCTACTTTAGTGGTTTTGAAGCTTTTAATTTAAGGACTGCTGCTATTAAATTTCTCCAGAGACTCTCTATTTTAAAATGTTTTGACTGCTTAAAAACTTTTAAAGAAATAATTCCATTTTCTTTGGAATTATATCTTTGATTGCCTTAATCAAAGATATAATAAGATGGGCTGAGCATGGTGCTCATACCTGTAATCCTAGCACTTTGGTAGGCTGAGGCAGGTGGATCTCTGGAGGTCAGGAGTTCAAGACCAGCCTGGCCAACATAGTGAAACCCCATCTCTACTAAAAATACAAAAATTAGCCAAGCGTAGTGGTGGGCACCTGTAATCTCAGCTACTTGGGAGGCTGAGGCATGAGAATTACTTGAACCTGGGAGGCAGAGGTTGCAGTGAGCCGAGATCGTGCCACTGCACATTCCAGCCTGAGCGACAGAGCAAGACTCCTTTGAAAAAAAAAAAAAAAAAGATGTAATAGATAACTGCCAAATAGAACTCTGATTGGCATGGGGCAACCTGTCTTTCCACACAAAGTGGATGACTCCATCCAGACAGGGAGAAGTGCTTTTTAATGAGCTTGTGCAGACCTATGAGAGGAGGTATTGCTGAATGCACAATTTCCATGAGGCTTTTTCAAATTTTGGAAATTGCTCAGACTACTCATCCCCTGCTCTGAGTGCTGTCACTCTTGTGGCCCCAGGGGCGATTGGCTCAGGGGCGATTGGCTCCACTGTAGTGGCCACAAGGGTGAATGGTTTTCCCCAAGGTAAACCATTGATTCAGACTTATTTTCTTATTTATGATTGATGAAACTGAGTCCCAGGCAAGTTAAATAAAATCTTTGAAGTCACCAAGTGAGTTAGTGCCTAGAAGGGGAATTGAATAATGGAACCCATGTGTCACCTGGGACCCACTAGTCCCTCAGAGATATGCAATTGACTGGTTCATTCTGTAGCCAGTTCCGTCGCATATGAAAGTTGAAAGATCTTCCCATCACTTAAAATTCTAGGTTTATGTTCTTACAATTCAGTTCCCATTTCCTTGGAGTGTTATGTCTGGTTTTCCCTAAATCGCCCCAGGACTAAAGCTGGTTCCCGCATTCCACAGTTAAAACTACTCATATAAGTGTTTTGAGAGGGACACATGTCACAGAATGGGCAATATTTGCCACTGTACTAACTTGCCTTTTTCTTTTCTTTTCTTCTCTTTTCTTTCTTTTCTTTCCTTCCCTTCCCTTCCCTTTCCTTCCTTCCTTCCTTCCTTCCTTCCTTTCTTCCTTCCTTCCTTCCTTCCTTCCTTCCTTCCTTCCTTCCTTCCTTCCTTCCTTCCTTCCTTCCCTCCCTCCCTCCCTCCCTCTCTCTCTCTCTCTCTCTTTTTTCTTTTCTTTTCTTTTTTTTTTTTTTTTTTTTTTTTTAATTGAGACGGAGTCTCGCTCTGTCACCCAGGCTGGAGTGCAGTGGCCGGATCTCAGCTCACTGCAAGCTCCGCCTCCCGGGTTCATGCCATTCTCCTGCCTCAGCCTCCCGAGTAGCTGGGACTACAGGCGCCCGCCACCTCGCCTGGCTAGTTTTTTGTATTTTTTAGTAGAGACAGGGTTTCACCATATTAGCCAGGATGGTCTCGATCTCCTGACCTCGTGATCCGCCCGTCTCGGCCTCCCAAAGTGCTGGGATTACAGGCTTGAGCCACCGTGCCCGGCCTTCTTTTCTTTTCTTTTATCTTTTCTTTTCTTGACTTTTTCTTGACTTTTCTTTTCTTGTTGCACAGGCTGGAGTGCAATGGCACAATCTTGCCTCACTGCAATCTCCACCTCCCAGGTTCTAGTGATTCTCCTGTCTCAGCCTCCTAAGTAGCTGGGACTACAGGCCTGCGCCCAACTTTTTTTTTTTTTCTGTATTTTTAGTAGAGATGGGGTTTTCACCATGTTGGCCAGACTAGTCTTGAACTCCTGAACTCAGGTGATCCACCTGCCTCGGCCTCCCAAAGTGCTGGGATTACAGGTGTGAGCCATGGCACCTGGCCTCTTCTTTCTTTTCATCTCTGATCTCTTCCCCTTCCTTCTGCCTTGTGCTTCACTCCCAGGGTGGAAGAACCTATTTGCTTCTTCTGTAATTTCTGTCAGTGGCTCCATAGGTAACCACATTGTCATCACAGATTGCAGGAACTTCTCACTGCTTCTGCCTTCCTTACCTCCAAAGCCAGGATCACAAACAGAGATTCTCATTCTCCACTATTTTTCAGACTCAGGTGTAAGGGCACAGAGTAGACATGGAAGAGAGGAGATGGTTGCTTTTCTTAGAGAATAAAGGCTTGTTGAAAAACAAATCCCATCAAAACCTCATCTCTGTGCTCCCTGTTCAAAACACATACGTACTTTCATACCTGAGATTTCATTTGGCAGTTATAGCAAACCTGGTATATTAGTCAGCTCAGGTTGCCACAGCAAAATACCACAGACTGGGTGGCTTAAACAACAGAAGCTTGTTTTCTCACTGTTCTGGAGGCTAGGGAGTCCAAAATCAAGGTGCTGGCAAGGCAAGTTTCATTCTGAGTCCTCTTCTCTTGGCTTGGAGGTGGCCGTCATCTCACTGTGTGCTCACATGACCTCTTCTTTGAGCGCACTTGGGGGTAGTGGGGGGAAGACAGCAAGCTCTCTAGGGCACTAATCTCATCCTGAGGGTCCCATCCTTATGACCCCATCTAATCCTACTCACCTCCAAAAGTTCCCCCCTTCAAGTACCATCACACTGGGGGAAAGGGCTTTAAAATATGAATTTTGGTGAGACACAAACATTCAGGCCATAGCACCTGGGAAGACATTTTGCTAGTTTTCCAGATGAGAAACTAAACCTTAGAGAAATAAATCTATCAGAGTGAGCCTATGAGAGAGGACTGAGGGTGGGAGTGTGCATGATGATGGCCTATCCAGGCACACTGAGGCCCACCCAATTCCTCCCCTTTTCCCTACCAGCTCAAGAGCACAAAACTATTTCTTCTAGATTCTTAGAAGGTTGTGATTGTTTTAAAATAGGTGCACAAATTCTTGGACACTCCTCCCTTCAAAAGGCAGAATCTTATTCCTTTTCCCTTGAATGTGGGCTAGACTTACCGGTGCACTTCTAACAAATAGAATATAGCAGAAGTGGTGGTGTGAGATTTCTGGAATTAGGTCATAAAATATATTGCGACTTTCTCCTCATTCTCTCTTGCATCATTGGCTCTGGGTAGGACAGCTGCCATGTTGTGAGGACACTCAAGAAGCCCTATGAAGAGGAACAAAGGCCACCTGTCAACAGCCCTATGAGTGTGCCATGTTAACTCATGAATCCGCTAGCCCAGTCAGGCCACCAGGTGACTGCAGCCCTGGCTGTCCTTCTGACAAAGCTTCATTGGAATCCTGAGATGGAATTCCTAGCTGTCACTCCCAGACTCCTGACCTACAGAAGCTGAGATAACAAATGAGTGTTGTTTTAAGCTGCTAGATTTTGAAGACAGCAATAGATAATTAATACAAAGAGAAAAGTATTTTATTCTATACACAGTTCTCCATTCTCCATGTTTCCCATGTGTCTAAGCCAGATTGACATTTCTCATGCTCCCAAACAGCTAGTGAGTCAAAGAAGAAATTTAAAAAGAAATTTAAAAACATCTTGAGACAAACAAAAGGGGATACACAACATACTATAAAACCTGCATCTCAGTGTTTCATGATACAAACAGAATTATATTAGAAAAGAAGAATAATGCAGTAATTTACCTGTGAAAATGACTTTAGGAGTGTAGGATAATCATTAAGACCATGGACTGTCATTTAACAGCTGGATGACCAAAGTGGGTCTCATTTTCACTACATGAAAATATGGAGATATTAAGAGTGCCTCATAGTCTTACATGATAATTAATGAGCTAATATATATCAAATACTTAGCAAAGTAGCCAGCAAATGACTTTAGTAAATGTTCATATTGCCATTAACATAAATATCAGGTATACAGGAACAATTATACACACAAACAGATGATAAATTGGAAGTGCAGAGCCTGTTTTCTCCCAGGTTAACCTGTGGTCAACTCATGATTTAAAGAGCTGAGTTAATATGGTTGTTCAGAAGCCTTGACTGTCAAATATGATCTACAGAATGTTAGATTATTAAATCCCAATAGAGCAAATGTAACAGAAAAAAATGACTTAGTATCAGCTTCCTCTTAGAGAAAACAGCAATAATGCCATGTAATTGCTACATAATACTACCAGATGGCTTAAAATAAGTGACTAGCTTAATAAACTGTAGTTGCCTAATAAATTGTAGCTATCATTAACATCTTATCAGCTGTACAGCTTTTTTTCAGGTGAGTTTCTTTTTGTTTCAGATGCCCACTTCCCTCAAATGAAATGCCAGCCTCAAACTAAAGTCAGTATGCATTGCCTGGAAGGCTAACTGCTTAAGCTTTCCAGACCAGGGGACTTGTGAACCCTGAAAATTTGAGACAGATCTCAGTTAATTTAGAAAATTTATTTTGCCAAGGTTGAGGACACGTGCCCGTGACACAGCCTCAGGAAGTTCTGATGACATGTGCCCAAGGTGGTTGGGGCACAGTTTGGTTTTATACATTTTAGGGAGACAGGAGACATCAATCAATATATGTAAGAAGTGCATTGGTTCCGTCCAAGACATCAATCAATATATGTAAGAAGTGCATTGGTTCCATCCAGAAAGATGGGGACAACTCAAAACAGGGAAGGGGCTTCCAGGTCACAGGTAGGTGAGAGACAAATGGTTGCATTCTTTTCCAAAGGAGGCTATCAGATATGCATCTATCTCAGTGAACAGAGGGATGGCTTTGAATAGAATGGAAGGCAGGTTTGCCCTCAGTAGTTCCCAGCTTGACTTTTCCCTTTAGCCTAGTGATTTTGAGGACCCAAGATTTTCCTTTCACAGACTCAGGATGTCTTCTTCAGTTCAGTATGGACAGCCTCAGAGTAGATAGCTTCTGGCCCCACTCCTTATCTTCTGCTAACCTCCATTCTTACTCCTACCCTTTCATCTCAGAATTTTCGCTTTGATGTTTCCCACTTCCTTCCTATGGTTACTTTAACCAAAGTGAGTCAGGTCTTACTGAAAAACTGACCACAGCCTGTCCGCTCCCAGCCTTCCCCAGACCAGGGCTGCCCAGGCAGAGCGTGAGGTGGATTAGTGTTTACTCAGCTCGTTTTTTTCCTCCTCTCTCCTCTAAGTCACGGGGCTTTGAGTAGGGCTTCCCCAGCCGCCGTGCCCCTCCCAGCAGACCGCAGTCAGAAGCCAGTCTCACATTTGTCTGGTGGCTCAGAGAAGGGGCAGAAAGAGCAGCAGCTGATGTCCTTGGCTATCCTCTCAAGTGGGCTAATTTGCTTATTTTCAACTCTGTTGGGTCCAGCCCTGTTGCCTCTGATCTCAGCTCAAAGAGGATTTGGCGGGAGTTTTTGGTTGTGATGACCAATAACAACCAACTGTATGCACTGCGACCATCTGCTAGTGACAGAAGCCCTGTGAGCTCATTATCTTAATCCTCAGGATAACCCAGACAATTCGTATTCACCCTAAAAACTTCCCCTGGCCGGGGGTGGTGGCTCACACCTGTAATCCCGACACTTTGGGAGGCTGAGGCGGGTGGATCACTTGAGGTCAGGAGTTCATAACTAGCCTGGCCAACATGGTGAAATCCCGTTTTTACTAAAAATACAAAAAATTAGTCAGGCATGGTGGCATGAGCCTGTAGATCCAGCTACTCGGGAGGCTGAGGTAGGAGAATCGCTTGAACCTGGGAGGCAGAGGTTGCAGTGAGCCGAGATCATGCCATTGCATTCCAGCCTGGGAGACAGGGAGAGACTCCATCTCAAAAGGCAAAAACAAAAACAAAAACAAACCCCAAAAAACTTCCCCTGTTTTCCTTTCTAATTTTGGTACCTCTAGAATCTACTCCTTAGCCTTGAAAATCAGCATGATCTTTAAGAATTTAGGAGCAAATCTTTGAAGGATTGAGTTGTGGGAAGACCATAGGGTCTTTGCTGTTGGCTTTTGCAGTGAGAATAGCTTTTTCTCTGATCGGGTTTGGAGCCTTCCCTCTCTCCTGGGAGGGGGTAGCTGGCTTCCTTTCCCTGAAATGTAGAATTCATTCACCCATTCTCTTTTGTCTTGGGAGCTTCGAGAGAACAATTTTAGTCAGACAAGAGTCAACGGACACCAGCACACAATGTGAACAAGATACATTTATTTATTCAAAATAAAAATCTGCCAAGAAGACAGACAAACAATGTAACATTCCCAGAGGAATTGAATCAATTCTAGTTAAAACTGAGTTCTATTAGAACCAAATTTATTTTTATTTTTATTTTTTTGAGGCAGAGTCTTGCTCTGTCACCCAGGCTGGAGTACAGTGGCATGGTATCAGCTCACTGCAACCTCCGCCTCCTGGGTTCAAGCAATTCTCCTGCCTCAGCCTCCCGAGTAGCTGGGATTACAAGTGTGCGCCACCACGCCCGGCCAATTTTTGTATTTTTAGTAGAGATGGGGTTTCACCATGTTGGCCAGGCTGGTTAGGAACTCCTGACCTTAAGTGATCCACCCGCCTTGGCCTCCCAAAGTGCTGGGATTACAGGCGTACGCCACCGTGCCCAGCCTAGAACCAAATTTAGGTTGTTATAAATAACAAGCTGGCCACAGCTTTCAAGAATGAAGTGGTTGGCGAATGAGGTTAGGGGAATCCCTCTGAGCCACTGGAAGGTGAATTAATCATCAAAGGGGCTCCCTGGTTTCCCTTCCTAAGAGTATGTGCAGCAGTTAGGAAGCCCCAAGCCCACAGACAAGAGAAATTAGAGGGAGGTCAGGGAAAACAGCTCAACAGCTAGAAAGCGTGGTCAGGCTTGGAATGGAAGCTTCTGTTGGTTTCCCAAGGAAGGTTTTTTTTTTTTTTTCTCCCTTATATAACTTATAATTTATCTTAAAACACTCAAATACCATAGTGTGTCACCCTATGGAAACAGCTTAAAAACAGGTGAAAATAATAAATATTGAAAAAAATTATAATATTGGGCTTCTTTCTAAGTCGTTCACAGAGAAGCTCAGTAAATAAATAGAAATGGGGGTTGAGGTATCAGAGGTAATAAATATTCTGTGAAAGAGGTACAATAAGGTTTCCCAAGGGGCTGGGTCAGGTATCCCAGAACCCCGGATCTGATTTTGGAGACCTCTAATTTATGTCCTAGAGTCTATAGAGTCGCCACCCTGATGTCTCAGTTTTGCATCTTCATTGTCATGTAGGCTTCTATGTAGTTGATGAAGATGTCAAACTCACTCATGGCTTTGTAGACGCCTTTCTCTTGGAGCTGTGCAGAGAGATAAGAAACATTCAGTTAAATCCCTTCTGGGGACTAAATAGGCTCCCCTTTCCCATGCTCATGGATGGGCATGACCTTGAGTGCAGAGGCTGCTTGTTCTCCCTCACGCTGGGAAGTAAACCAGAGGATAGGCCCAGCTGCCTTGGGAAAGTCAGTGCATTGACCTTCTCCTCCAGGCCTGAAGTATGGCTACTGCCTAGCAAGGGGAGCATTCATTTTGCAAAGCGCTGTCTTCAAAATGATGCCTTTTCAACAATTTTAAAGGTCACATATTCACATGATGATTATGCAGAGTGTGATGAAAAGACATTAGAGCAAGCACTTTGAAACCAAGATGATGAGAGAAGGAGAGGAGGGAGCCTTTTAAATGTCTGCGTTCTCCCACCAACACATTGAGCAGGCCCTGCCCTGCCGCCCTGATCTACTATGAGAAATTCACACCCCCTAATGTTGGCACTCTGTGCAGTGTCTGTCCCCAGCCCACGAGGAGGACACAGGCCACATGGTTTCTGGGAAATCAGGTTGAAAAAGTTCACGCACAGTTGGAAGTGTGAAACCCTGTTTGGTTTGGGAGCTGACATTCTCAGGCACCTTGGCAGGTGCAAGGGGCAGATGGAAAGTGGGCTTGAACCAACTCCAGCTAAGTGAGAATCCGGCTTCCTGCTCATTCTGAGTTCTGGAGAGTCTGGGCTGAACCCCCAGGTGTATTTGTATGTGCACATTTGTGTGCCAGCTTCCTGCACGTGTGGGTTCGGCCTAGATTCCCAACAAGCTACTTTCTGTACTTTCTGTTTCCTTTGTCACTCTCCCCAGCACACAGCTCACTGTGTTCACAGGCTGGCTGGCCAGCCTAACCCGCAAGCCTGCAAAGGCAGCGAGCAGTCATTTAGAAACCCCCAAAGACACTTAACAGAAAACAAATACAATCAAGGCGGCAGCTCCTCACTGGCTGAGCAGGTCATACCATCTGTCAGGTTCCCACACTCCTTCCAATGAAGGATGGGGCCTACTGAGTCCCCACCACCTTCCACGCTTTGGGGTTGGGGAGTCGGCATGGGCTGTGCTCTGCAGACCCTCTCTGCCACCATCCAAGCTCACCTTACTAAAGGCATTCTTCACCTGCTCCACAGCCTTGCTCTTGTTTTCACAGGGAAGAAATCGATGCTGTGGAAGAAAAGAGAAAGTGTTGGTGATCCTAGCTCCCAGCTCCATGTCCATCGCACTTGGGGGACAAGCTGGTGGCATCATGAGGGTTCTAGATTTATCCAAATGCCTCGCCTCACAGTTCCCAGAGAGAAGTGAGCCCTGCTTCACCCTTACTAACTATCCAAGGGTCAGAGAAGAACCATGGCCCTGGGAGATAAAATGTATTTCTCCAGGACCCACTCCGAGATGTTCACAAGGCTTGAATGACAACCCAGGTCTTGGGATTCCTTCCTCCCCCGGAACTCTACAGTATCTCCTGCAGTGCTGAGTGAGGCATTCTTCAGCCTGTCCTTTTTTGCCTCTCTATCCTGTCCCTCCCCATCAGTCACAGCCACCGAGGACCATTTCTAAGCATCTGAGGAGGGAAGCTACTGGCACCAAACCCTTCACATAGCCCTGTCCTACAAATAGACACCAACTGTTTTTCCAATATTGGTGAGAGAACAAGGGAAACCATTAGTAGTGAGGGCATCATGTCAGTTGGAGAAATAAATTACTTAGAGGAATTACTCATCGACACTAGCCCGGGGATGAATAGTCCCCTTGTCCCTTCTAAAATGCCAGGGGAAGTCCTGTCAGTCAATTGGGCCCTTCTTAGAGCTTTGCTTTCCAAATGTTGAGATTAAAAGAGGTGAGTGATGTTTCCTCTGCTTGGAAACCTTAGCTCCCAGCCCAGCATCTAGTTACAAAGAGGCGGTGGAGGCCTGACTGAAGCTCTGGGCTCCTTTCATGAAGAGAGAGAGGGGAGTAGTTAATAACCCACAAATGACTCACAAATAACAGGAAAGCTGTTTGCAAATTTCACATGTAAATGCCTAGCAGCCACCCCCCACGCCTGCTCAGAGAAATGAGCAAGAGATCTGACTCCAGGAGTCTTTCCACATTTACAGCTAGCTCTGCCAGTCTGTGTCTTTACTGTGTCTCTAGATGTGAGTGTCTCTGGATGCCGGTCTGTAGGAGATGGTATTTTGGGGGCAGCTGCAAGGGAAAGAACTGTTCTGCTACTTACACAGCGCCGCAGCCTCAGCCTGAGGGTCTTCAGATTCTCCCCCAGGGAGTTCACATGCTCCTTGATGTCTGGGTCGTGGTTCTCAGCTTGGGGCATCACCTCCTCCAGGTAAAACTGGATCATCTCAGACAAGGCTTGGCAACCCAGGTAACCCTAAGGGCAGGAGCCAAAGGTGAGTGAGAGATTGGTGGAGGTGACTGGGAGGAGGGGCTGCTGCAAATAGCTTGAGAGGACAGCTTGGTTCCAGCGATCCTCCTTCACCAGAAACCTCCCCCCAAGGACTGAGCCTTTTGTAAACCCTCTGGCTGCTGGATGTGCTGAGTTAAGATCTTCCCACTTCTCCTTTTCAAAGCGAAGGAAACAGACCCAATTTCCTGCAATCAGGAAGCAGAGCCTCCCTTCCCTTAATCAGGCTGCACGCTCCCCCAGCACCCTGCCCCTGCTCTCACCTTAAAGTCCTCCAGCAAGGACTCCTTTAATAATATGTTGTCCAGCTGATCCTTCATTTGCTGCATGAAGAACAAAAGGAGAATGAACTTGAGGTTTGGGGAAATAACTGAAATGCGGTCTTTTTGATGCCCTTGCGTTTCGAGTTTTTTTTTGTTTGTTTGTTTGTTTTTTTTTTTTTTTTTTTTTAAATCAAATTGGCTCTGGCCCAAAATATCAAAAGGGGAGTTTTAAAAACAGAGGATTCAACAGTGATGGGACCATCACTTAAATCTGGTCCTCCTCCTCAGAGTCAAGTTATTTAAAAAATCTGGCCGATTTTGAAGCGAAAGCAGAAACTTGACTCAGTCCTGGTCTTTCTGCAGAGCTACATTCGGCTTTAAGGAACACCTATGTCAACCCTTTGGTGCCTTGAGCCCCCTCTCATGTCCTGTTCTCTGCTTTTCCTTCTCCCCACTGTAGACATCCAGTTCAGCTTGGAAAGATCCCAGGGAATAAGACGCTCCTTCTAATGCAGGTTTCCCTTATGTAGAGTGCTTCCCCAAACCACTGGTCTTTCAGGTCTGGAAAGGCTCTAAGCAGAGGCAATTTAAGCTTCCCTGTTACAGGGCATGGGGAGCATCGTCACCTCAAATCAGACCTTTCTTTACTTCTCCTAGCCAATAAAGTATAGAGCTCTAGCAGGATCTTATAAGAAGTTTCTCAGCATGAGAAAGAATGCGTTTACTTTTTAAGGCAGCTTTTCCTGCACATTTACTATATCATCTGGCTTAGCTTAACTCACTAAACCTATGGCTTGATCTAGGATTCTCTTAAGAATTTAAGTTTGGGGAAATAGGTGTTGGGGATGGAAGTGGAGGCACAGGAGGAGGGTTCTTCTTATAGCTCCGGGAGAATGCCTAGTTCAGTCAGTCCCAGGAAGAGAGAAAGCACAGGAGGGAATCATACTCACAAAGAAAGTCTTCACTCTGCTGAAGGCATCTCGGAGGTCTCGAAGCATGTGAGGCACGTTGCCTGGGAAGCGGGTGCAGCTGTTCTCAGAATGGGTGCCCTGGCCTGGGCTGGCCCTCACCCCAGTCAGGAGGACCAGGCAACAGAGCAGTGCTGAGCTGTGCATGCCTTCTTTTGCAAGTCTGTCTTGTGGTTTGGTTTTGCAAGAGCAAGCCCCTGATGTGTAGACCTTCACCTCTCTGTCCCCCTTTTATATTGTAAGCTCAGGGAGGCCTCTTCATTCATAAAAAGCCACAATCACAGGTTTCCCGGCACAGGATTTTTTCTGCTTAGAGCTCCTCCTTCTCTAACCTCTCTAATAAACTTAGTTTTCAAATTTAGCATCGTAAGCAAAAACGATTGGTTGAACAATAACTTCTGCACAGCTATTTTTAGGATGGGCTACCTCTCTTAGAATAATTTTTTAGCTTCTCAATTAAAAAAAGTTGATTTCCTGGGGAGAACAGCTGTTTTGTGCGCAGAGGCCCTGTGGGTTCCCATTCGCGTGTTCCTAGGTCACAGTGACGTGGACAAATTGCCCATTCCAGAATACAATGGGATTGAGAAATAATTGGGTCCCCCCAACCCGGGGTGAATACCCAAGACTTCTCCTTGCTAACTTAGACAGTCACCTTAGGTTTCCCCAAGTAAAAATGAGGGGGTGGGCTAAATATCCTCAAAGCTCCCAAGCAGCTCTTCCATTTTACCTTCCAGAGACTGGCTTCCTACAGGACAGGCAGGGTCACAGGATGTGCTCCAGGCTCCTTTACCCTGATTTCATTTGGATTCTCAGGCGCATGTTTCCTCCTCTTCAGCTGTCCCAGGTGTCCCCCACCCCAACTGTACTTGGGGGAAGTGGGTAAGAGTAGTTTGCACTGGCCGAAAGCTTGTTATATGCTAGTCAGGTAGTGCTCACCATGACCCCTACCATCTCTATTTTATAGTAAGCAAACTGAGGCACAGAGAGGTTACATCACCTGTACAAGGGTACACCAGTGCCAACTGAGAATTTGGTTCCCTCACCCTACTCTATGCCATCTCCAGCACATAGAGTGAAACCTTGGATTAAATTGGCCTTAGAGTTTCTTTTAGTTGTAAGCTTCTGTGGCTGGAGTCTAAAGTTTAAAAGATGGGGAGGAAGAAGTTGAAATAACAGGGAAAAGAAGTCAGGATTCCATGGAGGCTGGATAGGAGGTCCCTTACTTTCCTCTTACCTATCCCTACTTCCCCTTCCCAAAGAAGCCTTAGCAGTGTTGTCTTGGATTTGTGTGTGTGTGTGTGTGTGTACAAGGTAAGGGAGCCAGTTGGGTTGCGGCGTGGAGCATTGCTCTACTTGGGGAAGGACCAGAGCAGTGACATCAGGACTTCTTCAGATACCTGCAAAGTCTCTGGGGATCCTTTGAGACTTCACCTTCCCCTTCCACAGGGACTTCGCCTGCCGTTCCAGTTTAGACTGTAACTGGGAGGAACACTGGCCTAGGTGCAGGAGGCCTGGGCTCTGCCTTGGCCCTGTCACTCTATACTCAGGGCAAGTCACTCATCCTCCCTGTGCCTGTTTTTTATCTGTCCCAACAGGGCAACAGCACTTGTCCCTCTGCCTGCCAGGCAGCACTGAGCTTAGGTAGCCATGGACCCAGATGGAGGGCCTTCCCAGTGTTCTGCTGGCTCTTCTTCCTGCATCAGCAATGGGACATCTCCAATGGCAGAAGGTTCTGAGTCTGCTCCACTGGAGAAGGTCACTCACCGCAATGGGCGCAAACAACTTGGGGCCCAGCCAGCATAGAGTGAGTGGGAGGGAGGGATGAGAGGGCCCAGGCCCAGCCTATGGATGTCCCTGCTGTGGTGACCTATGGATCAGGGTCAGGGGACTGTGGTGTCTCTTCCCAACTCTTCAGGGAGTGTCAATGTAGAAACCTAAGAATCAGGAAGTGAGAAAGAGCCTTCTAGAAACTAGTATGGAGCTAACTCAGAAGTTACTGGTCCTGCCAGCCTTACACTGGCTCAAGAGTTCTGTCTGAGTTCTGCTGCCAGGAAGCAGAAAGAAGGGGACCAGGACCTGGGTTTCCCCTGCTTGCACCTTTCTCCTTCCCCCTCAGCTCCTGGGTTTTCTGGGCTGTGTCTGTGTTAGCCTGCAGGGCTAGCCCCCTCTCTGAGCTGGGTGTTGTGGACTCAGCATAGACATCAGGCAGGCCAGGGGTTCTGAACTCTGGGTGAGGCTGCGAACCCCTCCTTCCTTTGTTTCCCATCATGCACTATGCTTACCTTACTAGGAAACCTACAACCCTACCTTGGTTGTCATTCGTGTACACATCATGCCTTGCCCAATCAGCTTTGAGCTCCCTGAAACAGGGCATTGTTTTATTAATCTTTGCATACTTGCTACCTAGCACTGAGTCTGGACCGTGGAAGGATCAGCTATACTTGGGATGGGCAGAGAAGAGTGCCCTGTGAGCCTGGAGGGTGTGAGGCTAAGGAGGCGGTCTGGGCACAGGTAAGCACTCAGAAGGAGAAGGAGAGTGACTCAGGGAGGCAGGCAGCCTCCCTTCAATTTTCTTATTATTTGAGATGTGTGTGCAAATACACACACACACACAATGTCAGGGAGAAGGGAGTGTAAAAGCCATTTGTACCTTTCTTTCATCTATAATTTATTAAATAGGGTTGAGGTTAGGATCTGACTTTTTTTTTTTTTTTTTTTTTTGAGACGGAGTCTTGCTGTGTCACCAGGCTGGAGTGCAGTGGCGCATTCTCGGCTCACTGCAAGCTCCGCCTCCTGGGTTCAAGTCATTCTCCTGCCTCAGTCTCCTGAGTATTGGGACTACAGGCGCCCGCCACCACACCCAGCTAATTTTTATATATATATATTTTTAGTAGAGACAGGGTTTCACCGTGTTAACCAGGATGGTCTCGATCTCCTGACCTCGTGATCCACCCAGCTCGGCCTCCCAAAGTGCTGGGAATACAGGTGTGAGCCACCGTGCCCGGCCGGGAACTGACTTCTTTATTTGTTCTGAAATGTATAGCTAATTATCTCAAGCCATTTGCTGAAGAGTTGATTCTTTACCCATTGATTTGAAATTACTGTCCACTCTCATTTCAAAGTTTCAGAATTTAAGTGGTTGGAGAGAACCATAGGCAAGTTCCCTGATGCACGTCCTCATTTAACATATGGAGACAACAGCTTCTCCATCAATATGTCTCATAGTATTGCTGTCAAGAGATAGATATGAACATTTGAGTAAAGACCCTATGCCCTCATATTGACAAGGCAACAAGAACAACAAACAGGACTTCTATTTCTCAAGTTTTTGAAGATATCTGTTCATCTGAAAAGTCACTGGGGTCCACAGGGAAAAGTCCCAAAGCCATAGGTCGTGTTTGAGACATAAATGCCAACACTCACATGTGAGGAGATTTGGGTTTGGATTTTGGTACAAGGCGCTCATGCAAAGAGGGAAGTGAGAAGGCAGGCACCTATGGATGGACAGAGTGTCAACCTGGGCACAATTCAGTTCTGTGAATTTCAAGAGGTCACAAATGCCACTCTCATACTGTGAGCTTCTTGAGGCCAAAAGGCTGAGTCCGGTTTGCCCTCAAGCCTAGATGCATAGCAGGCATCTAATCAAACTTATTACACTGATTTTAAATGAATTTTTCCAGTTGGGGACACACTGGGAAATCAGAAGGTTGTGGGAAGGCGAATACTTCTCTTCTTCCATCCCTACTCCAAAATATTCTCTCATTTCTGTATTTAGCTGCAAATGAAGGAAAACCTGAGTAAGCATGGCTTTAAAAAAAGGGGATTTTATTTTATTTTCTGTCTCACTCATCAAGAAGCCCAAAGCAAGCACTCAGATGTCATCCTGGGCCCGTTTTTTCTGTATTCTTGTTCTCCTAACCTTTGTTGAGAGGAGATAGGAGAGATAGGAGGTGGTAAAGTCCAAAGGTTTAAAGGCACACCAACCCAGGAGACCTTGATAATCTTTTTAGGAAGCTCCACCCCATAAGTTTCACCACTTTAGCTGCAGAGGAATCTGGGCAGACAAGAACTGCTGGAGTGTGTGTGTGTGTGTGTGTGTGTGTGTGTGTGTGTGTGTGTGCTTATGCAAATAGATTTTGAAGAGTGCTTTCTACAGTTCACAAGATCTTATAAAGAATCTGCCTCCTATTAGAGCGGTCATTGCCCAACCTCCCCAATAGCACTTGGGTTTTCCTGTTGAGAGGCGGGACTGAGAGACAGGACTAGCTGGATTTCCTAGACCAACTGAGAATCCCTAAGCCTAGCTGGGAAGGTGACCACATCCACCATTAAACACGGGGTTTGCAACTTAGCTCACACCCGACCAATCAGGTAGTAAAGAGAGCTCACTAAAATGCTAATTAGGCAAAAACAGGAGGTAAAGAAATAGCCAATCATATATCGCCTGAGAGCACAGCAGGAGGGACAATGGCTACCCTCTTTGGGTCCTCTCCCTTTGTACGGGAGCTCTGTTTTCACTCTATTAAATCTTGCAACTGAAAAAAAAAAAAAAAAAAGAATCTGCCTCCCTTGCTGGGCGTGGTGGCTCACACCTGTAATCCCAGCACTTTGGGAGGCCGAGGTGGGTGGATCACGAGGTCAGGAGATCAAGACCATCCTGGCTAACATGATGAAACCTCGTCTCTACTAAAAAAAAAAAAAAAAAAAAAAAAAAAAAAAAATTAGCCAGGTGTGGTGGCAGGCACCTGTAGTCCCAGCTACTCAGAAGGATGAGGCAGGAGAATGGCGTGAACCCAGGAGGTGGAGGTTGCAGTGAGCCGAGATCGCGCCACTGCACTCTAGCCTGTGTGACAGAGTGAGACTCCATCTCAAAAAAAAAAAAAAAAGAGGAATCTGCCTCCCAGCTACCCTCATGCTAAGCAAAATGGCAACCTTCTTGGTGTAGTTACCCCATGCCTTACTGCAATTCCACAGCTCAAACCCAAGAGTTGGGAGTGGGCTAGGAGCCCTGTGAGGGTGGCTCTGGAACTGCAGAGGGAAGGTTCAGGGATCTGGGCTTGCTGAACTCTGAGTTTAGACAGCTTGTTGGGCAACAGGGTCAGCCAGCAGAGAGCAGGCAGGTTGATGATGCAGGCAGAGAAGGTGAGATTGTGGCCATCTTGGGGAGGGGATACAACTGTCCTGATGAAGAAGCTCGGGGCTTGACTCCTACTTGCCATTAGTAGTTATTTTTTAAGGCTGATAACGGAAGTTTCATTTCTTCTTATCCAGGACATTTAGTGTGTAAAATAGCTTCGCCAGCTTGAAATTTCTAGTATTCCCTTGAATAACCTTCCTCAGCTCCTTGGACAGAGGCTTCCTCGGAAGTTGTGCTGCAACAGACCCCATATCCATCACACACCCAAAGTGTGGCCAGCTTGGGGTGCAAGGGGCCAGGGGTCTGTGAGCACCATATTCCTCTGGGCTGTCTTGACATTGGCTTTGATAGTGTCTGGGGTACTTCAGAATAAAGGCCTGGTGGGCCAGAAGTTTAGGAGGAGCCTGGGCTGGGGATGGCCCTTAGGTGGAATGGAACAAGGGTTACGCAAACCGGATTAAGTGCCCTTCCGAGGATCATGGCTGGCAGACACTGCAAACCACAGATGAGAGGGAGGGCTGATCTTTGGGCAGCCAATGTGGAATTCCCCTTTGTGCAACTGTGGCACCACATCAGGCAATTTGGATTTTCCTTAGGGGATGGACACTGTGCTCTGTAACTTCTCATATGAGAAATTTGGCTTATCAGGGACCAGGACACCAGGTGTTGGAACCTTGGCCACCCAGAGGACCATAGCCATTTCTGCTCTATCTTTACGACTACCTAGGATAACCAGTGGGCCCCTAAGTGTGGGCAAAAATGGATTCTTTTAGCTCCAGGACAGTCCCTCTGGTGGGCTTTAGTTTGCTCCAGTCTCCACTGGATGACTGGCACCTCCAACCCAACATATCCAAGCAGGGCTGGGTCTGTAGGTAAGTGACTTCTGCAGTCATACAAGGTCCCATGACTAAAAGAGTCCTCCCCTTGCTCTGCTATCACCATCTTGAAATTCTCAATAACTGTTGAGCAGGAGGTTCCACATTTTTATTTTGTACTGCCCTCCCCTGCCAATTTATGTAGTTGATTCTGGATCTGAGAGTAAAATCATCTCTCTCTGCTTTCACCTTCCTCCAGTGCACCCTAGCTCAGTAAATGGAACTATCAATTAACTCTAGAAATGATTTGTTGGTCCCTCCCTTTTCCTTGCCCATCTATGTTCAATCTGTCACCAGAACCTCCAGATTTTTCTTCATAAACATTTCTCTAATCTACTGATTTGTCTCCATTTCCATCATCACCAACAATGACTGTCTAGTTCAAGTTACTATCTGTTGGTAGAAGAGTTGAGGCAGGACTGGCTTGTCTGTCATAATATAAAAGAGTCTTGGAAGATGTCCGGGGTCCAGGGTCTCAAACTGCTCGTGGCCTTTGGAACACCAAGCTCTGTGCCAAAGGGTGGAAGGCTGCCCTGCTGCACCACAAATCTAAGCCCAGGACATAAAACCCCTCGTGGCTAGGGCTTAGGGCATAAAATCCATCGTAGCCTCTGGAATGTGCACAGACTTGGTTGCTCTCCCAGGCTCATAAACATGCTCTCCATTATCTCGAGCAGCACAGCATATTCTATATGTGTCAAAGAAAATGCTAAACTGTCACAGCTATGCTTGATGTACCACTACCTTTCTACCCCCACATCCTCTTGCCCTCAACTGTTTACCCCCAAGTCCTCACCACCTGCTTCTTTGTTTGATCACCAATAAATAATGTGGGCTCCCAAAACTTGGGGCCTTCACAGCCTCCGTACCAGCGTTGGCCCCCTGGACCCACTTTATGCACGCTTAACTTGTCTTTGCTCATTCCTTTGACTCCACCAGACTTTGTAGCCCCCATGGCCTGGTGCTGGGTCTCATCACCCCAACATTATCTTATCTCTCCTGGACTCCAAAATAAATGCCAAGTTGGTGTTCTAATATCCATTCTCTAGACGTTCTCCATGTTGTAGCAAGTCATTATTTCCAAGCACCAATCTGATCATGACTCTGTTGCTACTTGAACCCTTCCATGGCTTCCCACTTTCCCTCTCTTGGTCAAATAAGGACTCATATTCTTAATGTTTTCTATAACTTCCTTTATCATCTGACCCCGCCTATCTCTTCTGCTTCAACTTGCGGCACTCTCCACTTTCTACTTCCCTCTGCACTCCAGCCTCATTGACTTTCTTCTTCTTTTTTTTCAAATGATCCACATGCTCTCTCTCTCTCTCTCTTTTTTTTTTTTTTTTTAAGAGACAGGGTCTTGCTATGTTGCCCAGGCTGTTTTTGAACTCCTAGGTTCAAGTGATCCTCTTGCCTCAGCCTCCAAGTGGCTGGGCTTACATACATCAGCCACTATGCCCAGTGATTTATCCCCTCTCTCTCCTATCACAGGGCCTTTGCACATTTAGTTCTCCTTTCCTGTTCTCCTCCTGTCTTCATCCTTCAGCTCTCAGCTCAGATGTTCCTTCCTCAAATGAGTTCATCATTCCCCAGTCTAGGTCAGGCCCCCTGGGTGTATCTTCTCGGAGCACCTTGCTCCTGCCCCTCCATAGTATTTATGTCGGTTTGAATTAGACATGTGGCTGTGTGATCATTTGATTGACCTCTGTCTCTCCTGTTAGACTGTGGCCACCTTGAGGGCAGGGCCTGTATCTATTTTTGATGAATGTTGTTTGCTCAGTACTCAGCATGGTTCTGGGCACATCCAAGGTTCTCACTAAATATTTGTTGGCTGACTGCGTGGCTGAGCATGTGCTTCCTAAACTTTTTGTAGTGCTACATGGCTGTATGTCTATTGTTCTTCCATCTCTTATAAAGTATAAGTAGAGAATGGATTCATCTGAAGAAACCACTATCCTTACAAACTATATGCGTATACCCATTATAGCTTTTCCAGTTTTTAAAAGAATTGATCTGATTACTAATTAGTGCTCTTCCAGGCATATGTTAACTCTCCCATGGCCGCTGGAATGTAAAAATTCTATAGGATGTCAGAAGAGGAGGGAGTCTTACACATTATCAAATTCACGTGTCTTATTTTACAAATGGGCAAACAGAGGCCTGAAGAAGACTTTCCCAGGTCCTAGAGGTAGTTAATGGCAAAGGTAGAATCTGAACGCAATTCTTTTTCAAATCAGTACCTAATTCCTTTACTCACATAAGTATCAAATCACTCTGAGTTCTCCGGGCCTGCAGCAACAATTAGGGGCAGTTGTCTAAAATGTATACAGTGTGTGAGGTTGTGGTGGTAAGAAGTTGGAAGTCTGTGACAATAAGTTTCCATCCATTAAACAGTTATGAATCTATTTTGTACTCCTTGGGTACCTTAGGTTTAGGAATTGGGGATGATAGTGAGGTTGGCTTAGATATTTTTGTCTTAGGGGAAGATTTTGAGCCTTGGAATATTTTCAGACAGAACAGCATTTCTATTTTGTCTCTGATCCATGAGTGTCACAGTATTAAAAAGCGTAGTTTGGCCTGCCTTCCCACTGCAGTACCCCTACAGGAGCAACACCTTCCAGAAACCTTATGAAAGAGAGGAGAGGGGCTGGGCGCAGTGGCTCATGCCTGTAATCCCAGCACTTTGGGAGGCTGAGGTGGGTTGATCACTAGGTCAGGAGTTCAAGACCAGTTTGGCCAACATGGTGAAACCCCGTCTCTACTAAAAATACAAAAATTAGCTGGGCATGGTGGCGGGTGCCTGTAATCCCAGCTACTGCAGAGGCTGAGGCAAGAGAATCACTTGAACCCGGGAGGCTGAGGCTGCAGTAAGCAGAGATCACACCACTGTGCTCCAGCCTGGGTGACAGAGCGAGACTCTGTCTCATTAAAAAAAAAAAAAAAAAAAAAGGAGAAAGTTGAGCACTTCCCATCATCTTGGCCATTCTGGTCCTTACCTCTAAAATGTGCCACTGACTCTCAATCTTCCCTGTACTCTGTTTGTTTTGTGCATTTTGGATGCACAGCTGCATTGAACGTGAAGATGCAGGTGCTTCCTCCAACCTTGGATTCATGCTACTTCCACTATGACTGTCATTTACTGGTTAGCTCATAGACTAAGGAAGAAGGGAAAGGGAGTGGGTGCGAGTAACTGCGTCCAGCCTTGCCCTCGGTTCCCTAAGTCAGCTATTGGAGAACTATGTGGATCCCTTTACAGTCTTCAAAGTTATTGAGGACCCCCAAAGAACTTTCACTTATGTGGGTTATATATACATACATGTATATACACACACACATACACACATATATACACACACACACACACATATATAAACATTTATCATATTAGAAAGTAAAACTGAGAAATTTTAAAAATACTTCCTATGACATCATTTTAAAGTCATAAACAATAATAAACCCTTACATGTTAACATGACATTTTTAAATGAGATGTAACTATTTTCCAAACCAAAACACATTTAGTGAGAAGAGTGGCATTGTTTTGCATTTTTTCCCAAGCCTCTTTAATTCTCTGGCTTGATAGAAGCAGGATCCTCACAACTGCTCCTACATCCGGTCTGTTGTAATACGCCGTTTTAGTCAGAGCATAAAAATTTTCCCGTGGAAAAGGGAAGACCTCTCAGGGTTTCTCAGACCACCCTTAGAGAATGAATGCTGTAAGTGTTTCACAGAAGTCTCTGGGTGAGGACGAGCGGGAGGCGAATGATCAAAATGTGGTCTCAGAGGCAGGTGCAGAGGATGTACCAACAGGGTACCTGGCCTGGGTAGATAAGGGAGAAGCCCACTGCTGTCTTCTTTATTCAGAGTTTCCAAATAACCAGGGTGGTCTTTCAGTTTAGCAGCTCCTGTGAGCCTCTCACATGTCACGGAAGCTACAGTGCCTCACAAGCAGTGTTTGTGGTTTCAAGTCAAAACCCATGGGAGTTCTGGGGTTGATTTAGCAGTGACCTAGCATTACTGTAAACCCCTTCTCCAAGGGGCCCCAGGCCTAGGACTAGGTTCTAGGGGCTGGGCGTGGTCAAGGGGCACAGAGCTGTTGGACAGACTCTGCTGCAGGCTTATTTTGGTCTCTGCTTTTTTCTTCTGCCTTTCGTTCTCCTCTCTCCCTCCTCTTTAATTCCAAGGGGCATTAAAAACCCTGCTGAGTCTTTGGTAACCCTTGTGCTTTCTCAGTTTTTAGAACAACATTGAAAATAAAAACAGACATTTCCTAGCCCCACTGGCCAGAATTTATCCAATTAAATCAATATCATTGGCTTGCCATTCTCTTCTCATCCCATGCAGATTTGCCTGGCACACACAGTAGGTGGGCTCTAAGTGCTCTGGCGAATTTAGAAATCATTTCATAAGGAGGGCGCCCTTTTAGGAACTGGGTCAGACATTGTGTGGTCAGATTAAAGCTCAATCCCTGGTTGCCCACCTGACTGTGGGAGACCATCTATAGAAGGAGGGGAAAAAAACTCTTTTTCCCCTGGTGCTGGACTAAGAACTCCAGAGGCCCTAAGTTGTTTCAACCTTCAGATACAGTTCAAAATAGTTTAAGGAGACCCAATAAGGTTCTGATACTCTTTTGATGATTTTAAAAAGTATTCCTTTTAAGATTAAAATACTTGAAATACTTACTTAAAATACAAGGAATACTTTCTAAACAGTATTATTCTTTCAAGTAATTAAGGATAATCTGTTTGTACCTTTTGTACTGTTTGGCTTTTGGGTGATCTGAGACTGTTCCCAGCAAGAACCTTGAATTCAGGTGCCTCAAGCAGTGGGTTGGATATAAATTGGTATCAGGTAGTCAGTTGGTTTCATGAAAGTGGCTAAGGGTTGTGCACTTGAGCCTCTCTTATGTGGCAGACCTTATATTCCTCTGACAGCAAAGGCTGGAAATGCCTTCCCCACTTTGCTCAATCCCCAGCCCTACCCTGGGTCCAAGTGTTCTGTTACTGGAAACCCCAAGATGTGCTCTGTCTTTGGGCTTGTCTTTGCAGCAGAGCATGGTGGTTAAGTGTGCGGGCCCTGGAGTCAGACTGGATTTGCAACCCAGCTCTGCCCTTTCCCATCTGTGTGACCTTGGACAAGTTTCTGAGCTTCCCTGTGGGACACTATCTATATACAATTGGAGACGATAATTGGCAGTGTCATAGTGTTGCAAGGGCGGAATGAGTGACTGTACACAATGCTTGGATGAATACTTGACATATGGCAAGTAGTCAGTCCATCCGAGGTGTAGTGGCTGATGATTTTCCTTGGGAATACTCAGCTGCTAAAAGCTAAGTATGTCTCTTCATGTATCTGAAGACTTGGAACAGAGCAGGTTTCAACTCCAATATTCTGAGGATGTTACAGGGAGACAGAGAAGTCAGTCTCATAGTAGAAAGACTGTCTGGCTCAGGCATTTACGAGATCCAGTTTCCAGCCCCGGACCTTCTACTGTGAGATCCCAAACAAGTTCCTTTTCATCCCTTGGCCTTGCTTTCTGCATCAGTGAGCCAAGGGCTTGCCAAAGTTGTTTTTCTAAGAAGATTTCCAAAGCTACTGCCCTTGAATTTTGTGATTCCCCTATCTCTCCTCCCAGCCTGCCCCTTCTGTTCCCCTTGGCAGGAGTGAGCGAACCTGAGTGGTTCTGATACACATTTTCCTTCCTTTCCAAACCCACCAGGTCAGCACAAGACCAGGCCCTGTCAGCCTCTTCTAGCTCATAGCTTCTGCCTAGCTCTGGAAGTGCCATTCTGTAAGAGAAACAAAACCTTTTCCTCCGGCAGCTTTTGCGTGTGTTCACCTGTATTTCCTTCTCGCAATCCTGGCCCCCAGCACTTTGAGCTTGCAGTTTCGTTGTGAGTCAGGCCTGCTGAGAGCAGTGGAAATCAGAAGAGCCTCCACTTGGTAGGGGAGGACGTGATGCTGCCTTTTCCTCAAGAGCATGGCCCTGGGGGCGGCGGGGGTGTGGAAGGGAGGTGGTCACCTTCCGGAAGTGGATTTCTCACATTGACTGTTTCAGGGAGAAAAGAAGATTACTGGAAAGCCCTAGAAAGCGCTTCACATCTCTTTCAGAAAGAACTTTGCATTCTTAAGCAATTATCTGCACCACGCAGTAAAATGTCTGTGTTGCTCTGATGCCTGCGCGACGCAGGCCTATGCCGAGGGGGAAGTGTTCATGGCGTAGTTGACTCCCGACATGGGATTCAGATAATACATTCCCTTGAGAGAGGCGACCATGGGATGCTGAATTCCCATGGCAGAGCACAGTGAGGCCAGTCTGGGTGCTGGTTCAGTCCCAGGAGTTGCCAGCTGCTCTGGGCTTTGAAGTCTTAAAGTCCCCCAGTGCCTCCATTGCATCCCATGGGAAAAGCCAAGCAGGTAGGGAGGAATGGCCAGTGCTGGAAACAGGATATCTGACCCCTGTGAAAACCACTGTGTATGAACACTCAGGCCATGCAGGCTCTGGATCAGCAGATTCTTGGATCCTTGAAGGAATGTCCATGCAGATGGACTTCAGGTAGACTGAAGACCCATGAAACACAAACATACGGATAATGCAAAAGAATACATACACCATGGCCGGGCGCGGTGGCTCAAGCCTGTAATCCCAGCACTTTGGGAGGCCGAGACGGGCGGATCACGAGGTCAGGAGATCAAGACCATCCTGGCTAACATGGTGAAACCCCGTCTCTACTAAAAATACAAAAAACTAGCCGGGCGACCTGGCGGGCGCCTGTAGTCCCAGCTACTCGGGAGGCTGAGGCAGGAGAATGGCGTGAACCCGGGAGGCAGAGCTTGCAGTGAGCTGAGATCCGGCCACTGCACTCCAGCCTGGGCGACAGAGCGAGACTCCGTCTCAAAAAAAAAAAAAAAAAAAAAAAAAAAAAAAAAAAAAAGAATACATACACCACCCCCAATTTAGAAGTGCCTGTTTTCTATGGACTTGAGTGGCAACCATTGGCTCTTCCTTAACCCTGCTTGTGAGAAATCCTTTACGAAATCACCAGCAACTGCTAGAGAGCCAGGAGGTCAAATACAGTGGTGGGAAAGAAGCCATGAAAATGATGCTGAAATCCCTGGGTGGTTCTAATCCTGGAGGCGGAGATCCTGTGGGGCTGATTTGGTGAGTGGGGGCAGGTCAGGAGGAGAGTAGGTCATCTGGGAGCAGGTAGTTAAGCAGGGCAGAAGGTTAGCATTTCAATGGAGGGCCTACAGCCCCTCAGAGGAGAAAGTTCAGAGGGACCTCCGGAGAGGGCAGCTAGGGAGAGGGAGTAGAGTGTGACAGAAGTTGACCCAAGACGACCTTGACTATTTCAGATGTTGCCTGAGGCTGTTCATATGTCCAGTAGGAGAAAGAAGCTGTCCTTTGTAAATCTCATAGACCCCTAGCTCCCAAGAACCTGAACTAAGTTTGATGCTATTTATAGTGTAACCCAATTGCTTTGTAGACTGGGAATGAATCAACATTTATAAGTAGAGTTTCTACAAAGATGTTGCTCCAAGTTCCAAAAAAGTGACTTACAGACATCTGTGCAAAATTGGAAAGCTACCTGCACCAAAGTGTATAAACATATATCTTGTCAAAGAGGTTGCACGATATAAACTGTGTGTTCGGGAGAGGTGGTGACGGGGACTTGGGGTGGGGAAGGGAAAGGGGAGGGATATAGGACATCCTTAGAGGGTGTCATGGGCAAGCTGGCCTCACCAAAGCTCTGCCACTGGAATCCAGAATCCCATATACGTCTTCACCAAGGATACCCTATCATATCTGTAAGATGGAAAACATAATGATACTTACCTCCTGGCTATGAGAAAAAAATGGGATAAATGCTTGTCATAGTGCACAGCACATAGCAAGCACTCAGTGACTTTTACCTGACAAACCATTGCTTGCTCTACAATGACTGTAACTATACTGAGACTACTACAGCTACTATGGCCAGTACTATCAGGACAGCTATGACTGTTGATACCACCACAATTCCTCTTTCTCTTCTGGGCTTCCTGAAATGACTTTGAACATCCAAAGACTTGTGCAAGTGGAGGGAGAGTTAATGTCCCCACAGTGCTTTCTGTGTGAGTGAAGGTTGGCTGGGGACTAAAAGGCAAGGTCCTTGGTGGAGTGGGACGCAGGAGCTTCTGGTCACTGTGACCATAGCTGGGGCTTCTGTTTCATTTCAGGTAAAATCAGAGGGCTTTAGAGTAAATGGGAGGGGAAGAGGAGCGACTGAGTTGCAGCAGGCCACATTGAACCAGAACTTGCTTCTCTATAGGCTGCAGTGGTAGGAAAATTGGGGTTGAAGCTGCTAGGGCCACTGTAACCAGGGTGTGGTCCTGTGGAAATGGTGCGAGGGATTCTGAGCTCTTCACATTGACCCCACCCTTCTCCCCAGTACTTCCCACCCTAGCTAAGCTAAAGGCCACATGGAGGTTCATTCAGTTGTAGTTACTGCCATCAACCTTCTGAGAACAACCAAGTTAACATGTTAAATTCTGTTCTCCAGCCCCCAAGCCACAGGAGAACAGAAAGCATTCTTAAAGTCTTAGTTTTTTCAAACCACCAAGACAGGTTCACTTTTCAAAGCACTCATTTTATCAGCAAAACTCCACTCTCACAAACCATCAGTGGCAGCCCAGGGCTTTCAGAACACAGCCCAACCTAGCTTGACATTTGCACTCCCAAATGCCTTCACAACTTTCCTTCCCACAGGTTCTCTGCACAAGATCTCTAACCAAAACAAGGGGGCTCTCACTATTGTCAGAATATACCCTGTACTCTCCCGCCTCCTTACTTCCATGCATGGCTTCACTGGCCTGCAATAACCACCATCCTTTTTTCCAACAGAATTCTTTCAATTCAGCACTACCTCTTCCATGAGCCTTCCTTTAACAACCTGACTCCACTGAGATTTCATTAAAAAAAAAATCCTCCAGTGCTTATGACCATCCTTGGCAGTATTTTGTGTACCCTGCCTTAGAGTTGTGAAATGTCTTTGCCTGCATGGATGCATGTGTGCACATATGCATATGTGTGTATTTCATCCCTGTGGCCTGGACCCATGTTTTATATATGCCAGAGATAGAGAGGAGACACAGTCTAGCTTGGTGTGTATATTTTTCTCATTTTGGCTAAGGCACAGGTTTACTATTCTCAAATGGTAAAGACCTAGGTCTGGGAAAAGAAGGCCCGGGTTTTTGTCTTTCTTCTGTGTGACTGTGAAGCTGTCTTCCACCTTCAATGAGTCTCGATTTCTGTCTCTGTGAAATGGAGAGACTCCTCAGTTCTTTCTCCTGCTTTACAGAGGATCAAAGAGATGTGTCAATAGGTTGAAATACTTAAAAGCCACAAAATAGCTAAATGCATGAAAGAGCCCCTCTGTGGTCTTGTCCTTGACTCAAGAAGGAAGGCTCTGGTGGCTTTTCTCAGAACCAGCGGTAGGACTAGGATCCAGGAGTTTCTCCTCCCCAGCCATGCCACAAACCACCAAGCCACACAATCTTTTCCTGGGCTGTGTTATCCTTTCCACTGCACCATGTGGTGCAGCCCGTCAGGTCTCGCTTTCCTTTCCACCAGCCACATTCATAGCCATGGGAATCCGTGTTTTTCAGCAAGCTTCCTTCTAAAATCCCCCTCTGCCCAGGGTTCCTGGGGACCCTGTGGACCTTCCTTCCTTGTGACATGGTTGGGGAAACACACTGGTCTGCAGACCTCTTATTCATCTTCACGATCCCGGAGGTGGCTTGAGCAATCTTATCTGTTATGTGAGTGTGCTCACATGTGTGTGTGCGTGTGTGACTCTTTGCAGCTGTCCTATGACTAACTGATGCCAGTTATCTGATACTGTATACTGTGTGCCCACCATATGCTATAGACTGAGACATGTGCTGACCCAAGCCCCAGACCCCAGGCGAGGCCAATGGCAAACTACTACCTGTCTTAGTTGGTCTCCCCTATCGCTCTTTGATGTCTTACTATGTATAAGACACTTCATATTGTTTCATTTTAAGTTTTACAACAATCTAAAGATTTGATCCAATCATTAATTCTATTTTACAGTAGCATAAAATAAGGCTCAAGTCTCCTGATAATCAGTTCGTTCTTTTACCCATATCTCCATGCAGAGACAAATAATGTGACTCTAATAATTAAATTTTGGTTTTTTTTTTTTTTTTGGTCTCAACAACTTTAGAGGTACAAGTGATTTTTGGTTACATGGATGAACTGTACAGTGGTGAAGTCTAGGATTTTAGTGCACCTTGTCCAGGCCTCTGACACCTCATCCCCTTCCCTCATTGCCCCCCACTGCCCCAGGACCAGATTAGCTGAGGCAGAAGCAGTTAGAGGTGCTGGAAAGTTGTTAGGGTTTTCACCATCTCCAGAATCTGCTTAGCACATGCCTCAACCTAAGGCAGTGCAGGCAGGACGGAGGCAAGAGCCTTGATTCCATAGGGTTTCTCTTAGCCCAGATTCCAGAAAGTTGAGGATGACACGATAGATGACCTTTGATATCTTTCTTCATTCCTTTTTGCTAAGTTATTCTCTGTTGTGCGGTGCCTGTGTGTGTAAGGCATTTCCAGGCAGAGGAGCTTTCCTGGGTCTGGTCAGTTTTACCATCTCATCTGCTGATCAAGATGTAAAAGATGGACCGTGTACGTCGTATCCACGAATAATCAGATACCAATCAGAATGCCAGAGTGACCTTTTCTTTTTCCTCCTTGGAAAGAAAGAGATTGTTTCAAGGGACAGCTGTAGGGTTAGATAGAGAGGACTGACTGGAAAGTGATTTGATGATCTGAAGTCCTGGCGTTCCAAGAAGGTTGCTCTGGGCTTATAGTGCAGTACGAGAGATCTTTGTCGAACTGAAGAAGATGCTCTGACCATTAGGGTCATTAGACACTATGAAACCTTCTCATTGAAGTTCCCTTTTTGGAAATTGCTAAACATTGTATCCAACAGGTAATTTTAAAACCCTTATCCCCTGCCCTTCTGAGGATCCGATGACCATTATACCACCCTGTATGCCTTTGCGAACCCATAGCTTAGCTCCCACTTGTAAGTGAGAACATGGATATTTGGTTTTTGATTCCTGAGTTATATCACCTAGAATAATGGCCTCCAGTTCCATCCAAGTTGCTGCAAAAGACATTATTTTATACTTTTTTATGGTTGAGTGGTATTCCATGGTGTATATATACCATATTTTCTTTTTTTATGTTTCAGTAGTTTTTTTCGACTTTTAAGCTCGGGGTACATGCGCAGGTTTGTTACATAGGCAACCTTGTGTCATGGGAGTTTGCTGTCTTACTAATATGGGTATTAAGCCTAGTACCCATTGGTTATTTTTCCTGATCCTTTCCCTCCTCCCACCCTCTGACAGGCCCGGTGTGTGTTGTTCTCGTCTATGTGTCCATGTGTTCTCATCATTTAGCTCTGACTTACAAGTGAGAACCTGTGGTATTTGGTTTTCTGTTCCTGTGTCAGTTTGCTAAGAATAATGGCCTCCAACTCCTTCCATGTCCCTGCAAAGGATATGATCTCATTTTTTTTCACTAATTGGTTGGTGGGCACTTAGGTTAGTTCCATATCTTTGCAATTGTGAATTGTGCTACAGTAAACATATATTTGCAGTTAGTTGTCTTTTTGATATATATATATAGTGACTTCTTTTCCTTTAAATAGATACCCAGTAGTGGGATTGCAGGATTGAGTGGTAAATGCACTTTAAGTTTTTTGAGAAATCTCCATACTGTTTTCCATAAAGGTTGTACTAATATACATTTCACCAGTAGCATATAAGCGTTCCCTTTTCACCACATCCACACCGGCATCTATTGTTTCTTGACTTTTTAATAATGGCCGTTCTGGCTGGGGTAAGGTGGTATCTCATTGTGGTTCTTCCAGTAGTTTTTAAAAGGCTAAAAAATGCCATCAGGGCGTGGTCCTCTCATTGTGCCATCCTTTCACTATCCCAGAAAAAAAAACTGAGCCCCATGGCATGTTCTGTTTCTGTCTCTGATTGTGGCCTGCTTCCCCCTCTACTGCAGGGGAAGGAAAATACCCAGCACCTCCCAGGTAGAAAAAGAGGGAAAAAATGTAAAATGTAAAAACCCAAGCTCGGCAACTATAGAAGATAAACAACATTGAGTCTCAATATGGTTCATCGGCAGAATTTTCCCCAGAGCCAACGGCCTGTGTCAGAGCTACATTTTCCACTCCGGCTACTGTGATTTGGTTGTGGCACTCTTGGTTTCTTTCCTTTTGGTGGAGACAGACTCTGACGCAAGTTTAAGGCTCTGACAGGTGTCTGGGGGTTTACGAACTTGTCCGGGCCTCTGACACCTCATCCCCTTCCCCCATTGCCCCCCACTGCCCCAGGACCAGACTAGCTGAGGCAGAAGCAGTTAGAGGTGCTGGAAAGTTGTCAGGGTTTTCACCATCTCCAGAATCTGCTTAGCACATGCCTCAACCTAAGGCAGTGCAGGCAGGACCGAGGCAAGAGCCTTGATTCCATAGGGGTTTCTCTTAGCCCAGATTCCAGAAAGTTGAGGATGACATGGTAGATGACCTTTGATATCTTTCTTCGTTCCTTTTTGCTAAGTTATTTTCTGTTGTGCAGTGCCTGTGTGTGTAAGGCATTTCTAGGTAGAGGGGCTTTCCCGGGTCTGGTCAGTTTTACCACCTCATTTGCTGATCAAGATACAAAGATGGACCGTGTATGTCGTATCCACCAATAAACAGATACCAATCAGAATGCCAGAGTGACCTTTTCCTTTTCCTTTTTTTTTTTTTTTTTTTTTTTTTTGAGACGGAGTCTGGCTCTGTCGCCCAGGCTGGAGTGCAGTGGCCGGATCTCAGCTCACTGCAAGCTCCGCTTCCCGGGTTTATGCCATTCTCCTGCCTCAGCCTCCCGAGTAGCTGGGACTACAGGCGCCCGCCACCTCGCCCAGCTAGTTTTTTTTTTTTTTTTTTTTTTTTGTATTTTTTAGTAGAGACAGGGTTTCACCGTGTTAGTCAGGATGGTCTCGATCTCCTGACCTCGTGATCCGCCCGTCTCGGCCTCCCAAAGTGCTGGGATTACAGGCTTGAGCCACTGCGCCCGGCCTCCTTTTCCTTTTTGGTAAGAAAGAGATTGTTTCAAGGGACAACTGTAGAGTTAGACAGAGAGGACTAATTGGAAAGTGATTGGTTCATTATCAGGATGGAGCTGGGCAAATTCCCTGCAGCTCTGCTGCTGGGTGTGACCAGGAGGTCCTTAGGTTTTTTTTTTTTAGATGGAATTTCAGTCTTGTTGCCCAGGCTGAAGTACAATGGCATGATCTCGGCTCACTGCAACCTCCACCTCCTGGGTTCAAGCGATTCTTCTGCCTCAGCCTCCTGAGCAGCTAGGATCACAGGCGCCCGCCACCATGCCCGGCTAATTTCTGTATTTTGAGTAGAGACAGGGTTTCACCATGTTGGCTGGTCTCGAACTCCTGACCTCAAGTGATCTGCCCACCTTGGCCTCCCAAAGTGCTGGGATTACAGGCGCGAACCACCGTGACTGGTCCCTAGGTTTTGACTTTGGCTCTCTGCACACTGTGCTCAGTCCCAAAGCTTTCTGTGCCCCATCCCCAGCCCCAGTGCCCTCTCACTGGTGCTTTGGCTTTCAAAGCCTCAGTGTGGTTTCCTTCACCAAGAACTTCACCCTCACCAGAGGCTCCTTTCTCCTCCCCCTGTAAAAGCCCCATTTTCTTAAAGGTAACTGGCCAACTGAACATTTTTAAAAATAGGTTGTAACTGCACCTTTCACCCTCCCAGAAAAAGATTTGTAATTTTCACTGGTAATATCCCAGACAGGGTATCTAAATTGGCACATCCTTGGCCCTGTGCGTGTGTGCGTGTATGTGCATTTGAGTGGGGGTGCGGAGGCCCTGGGTCTTCCCAGGCTGGTTGGATTTATCAGCTCATCTGCCTTTCCCAACATTTAAGATGAGCAGTGCCACTCACGGGCAGATGCCCACTTCTCTGGAATTGCCCCAACCTGGTAATATTTGTGGCTTCTGAGGGCTGAGTCTGAGATGCCTTCTCTTGGTTCCAAGATTCTGAGAAAGCCTGGGGAACAGCTTAAAAGTCTACCCTGGAAATAGTATACAAGCAAACCAACTGCCTACCCACTTCCTGAGTGAACATTGCTGAGTGTTCCTGAGTCAGGGGCAGACCTAAATTCCTTAACCATTTTTTTCTTCCCTTTCCCAACCTGGCATGGCCTCGCACCCCTCCACCCCTCCACCCCGCCATTAAAGGCTATATTTATGAGCAGTGATGGATGCTCCCTCACAGGGCCACCCTAGAAAAAATTGGGTAATGACAAAAACATGATGCTCTGATTGACCCTTTGTGGTTTAGCACATTCACAATTTCACAATTCCCCCCAGCCCCCCCTTTTTTTTTGTTTGAGATGGAGTGTTGCTCTGTTGTGCATGCTGGAGTGGAATGGGGTGATCTCGGCTCACTGCAAACTCTGCTTCCTGGGTTCAAGTGATTCTCATGCCTTAGCCTCCAGAGTAGCTGGGATTAGAGGTGCATGCCACCACGCCCAGCTAATTTTTGTATTTTTAGTAGAGACGGGTTTCATCATGTTGGCCAGGATGGTCTGGATTTCCTGACCTCGTGATCTGCCCACCTTGGCCTCCTAAAGTGCTGGGATTACAGGTGTGAGCCAGTATGCCTGGCTAGATGTATGTATCTCTCTTAAGCCCATCTTACAGGTGAGGAAACTGAGTTCAGAGAGGTGATGTGACCAATCCAAGCCCACACAGCTAGTAAGTGTCAAAACCAGGATTTGAACCCTGGGCAGTGTAGCTGCAGAGGCCACACTCTGTTGTCCCTTAACAAAGCTATGGGGAACTAATTGGCATATTATTAGCTGAAATGAAGTACTTCGTGGTACCTGGCACAAAGGTACCACAATAAATGTTAGTTCCCTTGCCCCAGGAATGGTTTGCATTTTAATGACAGTGGAATGAAGGGCTTTCAGAATCCATTAGAGTTAAAAGGATTTGCATCTGAGTGCATGAATGCGCTTGTGGGACACCCACACAAGCCGCTGACAATCATCTGGGTTGGTCAGCCCCGTCCTCAGAGGTTTATACCTGGAGCTAAATCCCAATGGGGCCTTCTGCCAATGACTTTTATAGCTTCTCACATTTCAGTCTCTTCATCTCAGGGAGGTGGTTCTCTGAGGATTTTGGGGGTAACAGTTTCAAAAATAACGTAAGGCAGCTGGTGATGGCTGCTTTAGGGGCAGCATGTGAGCTGGGCCCCAGGAGGGGAAAGCCATGAATCAGGGGTCATGTAGCAAGACAGGGCTTTCCTACAGGCCGGATTTGGTCAGCATGGGTCCCTGGTTCCCTTGAGGGATTCCCCGACTGTGTGGCCTGGCAGTCGCACTCTGGTCGAATGCCTCCGATTCCCCCAGCTGGCCTGACTCACCCTGCATCGCTCAGACCTCTGTCAAGGTGCTGCTTGGAGAGTCAAAGAGGCTGCAGCAGGCAATCCCCTTGCCCACTGCAAGGCTGGTTGGGAGGCTGAACAAAAGGCACATCCTCTCAACTCCGGAAAGGTTGGGCCTTCCTTTCACCCTCCATCTCATGCCTGGAACCTCAAACAGCAGAAAAAACACAACGCAGAAAAAAATAATTATAATAATTATTAATGTTTTCTGCATCTCTAACACCACTCGATTAGTCATAGTCATAGTTTGGGTGCTTGTTATGATAGCACCTCAGTGGCTTCCTTAGCAGTTGGTAGTGATTAATGACATCATCTGGTCAAAGGGCTAGGGAGGAGTGTGCCTGTTGACAAGAAACAGGGGCTGAGAAGAAGGGGAAGGAGAGTGGGACAGGGAACTGTGGGTGGAAGCCTGGGCTAAGGCTAGCGCTAGTGCACCTGAGTCAAGAGGACAGATCCCTAAGTCAGAGACCACCACTTAATGTTCCAAGGACATCTAGGGGCTCCTGGTTCATGGCTCTTCAGGTGGTGGATGGGCAATGTTCTCCAGTACTTTGGACACCATGGCCAGGCCAATCTCATTCTATCACCATCACCATCAAGTTATTCCCCAGTTTGGTCACTGGGAAAGACTTCTCATAGGCCACCAGAACAACTCTAAATTCGTATGAACCTTTCAGTTTCCCCACCTGTAACTTGGAAATAAAGATACTGCCGCTGTTATTGGGAGGATAAAATGAAATAACAGATGGAAAGTGCCTGGCATGGCACATAGTAGGCACTCAGTAGGTGGTGGTTTATTTCACTCTATTTCTGTGTATGGTCCATCACATCTTGTACTCCAATGTCTGTCACCTGTTCCATGACTCCTGCCCTGCCTCCCACACATTCACTGATTCCCATGACCCCGTGTCCCTCCTTTGTGAAGCCTCTTCCCACTGTTCCAGCTCACGTCGACACCCCCTCTCTGAGCTCTTATACTATGGGTGGCCCCGGCTCCTCCTGTTGGGTCCTCCCTACTTGTAGAACGGGTGTAAGTTTCATATTCTCACATAGATTTTAGCTTCTCAACTTCAGGAACTGGGCTCATTGCTTCTTTTGATTCTCATGCCTGCCAAGTCACAAGGTGAGCAATAGGTTCTTTAGAAGAGACCTGGGAGGTGGGTAGGGGTGGGTGTGTGGCAATGGAAAGTTACCCAAAGTAATGGGGAAACCATCTGGGGCACTTCTGTTTGGGGATTTCCCTGGACCACGTTTCATGACCTGTACCAAGCCTGGTGCTTTGTTAAGCTGGAATCCTCCTATGCTCCCCACTTTCCATACCTATTTCTGCCCATAGCACTCATGTGAATTGGCAAAAGTGCTGTGGGATGGAAAATATTGGAATCTCAGGGAAAAGGGTCAGTGAGTACATCCTTCAGGGCAGGATGTGGAGTCCCAAAACTGCTTCATGCCCGGCAGATCACCAAAACCCTTCCTCCATCTCTCCATGCCAGCTAAAGCAACCTTGGCTGTTATGCTCTGGCCCAGGTGTCTCTCAGGGCCTTTCATTCTCCACAAAAAGCTTAGGCATAGAGGCCAGTCTAGATCCAGACAGAAGGGCCAGCTGGAGAATTGGGAAGTAGAGTAATGCCTGACCATCAAGGTTGGTACAGTTCAGCCTGACAACAGTCTTCAGACAGTGGTCTGTTGTGAAAGGGGACGGACATGTCACCTTGAAGCTGCAGCACTTTTCTAGACCTAGCCCACCTTCTTGAACATTTTAGTCTTTTTGCATCCAGCTGGGTATATTCTGTCATATACACAAGCTGCCTTCGGCTCTGAGGCTGCTTTATAAGAACTAGTCCTGGATGATGTTTGGTCAGGGATGAGGTTTGAGTTTGCTCGGCCCAAGCAGATATGTTTAAATTACTCTCAGATTGGATGCCTCAAGAGCCTGACTTACTCCCCTTCTACTAACCACCTGTTTTCTACTCAACCCAAGCCAACTCACCGTTTGACTCCTTCCCACGCTTTTAGGATTGTGAACTGTAGAATACTGGAGTTGGAAGGAGCTGTAGAGACTAGCTAGTCTACCTTCTTCCTCATTCTATGGATGGGCAGACAGACCCAAGCCTTGGGGGTGATTTGCTATGAGCTTCTTACAACCTCTACATTCTATACATGGATAGCTGTGTACATTCCTGCTCCTGGATCAGGGCCTGCCCTCAAGTTATCCCCCATAGCCCACTGTTGTTCCATTAGTTGTGTCTCAATCAAAGGCTCCCTTCTCTTTATTCCTTCTATTAGCAGTCTTGAAACTCACCTTCTCCAAGAAAAAGCCTTCTTTGATTAATTCAGTTCATTTTTGTGTGAGAATTTTCCAGAGAAACAGAATCAATAGAAATGTGTGTGTGTGTGTGTGTGTGTGTGATTTATTATAAGGTATAAGGTATGGATCATGTGATTATGAAGGCTGAGAAGCCCCATGATCACCTATCTGCAGTTGGAGACCCAGAAAACCTGATGGTATAGTTCAAAGGCCAGTTGGAGAGTCCCATGGGCTAGATTCTAGTTCAGTTCTGAAGGCCTAAGAACTAGAAGAAGTTCCCAGGCAGGAGAAGATGGATGCTTCAGTGCAAGTCCAAGCAGTCAGACAGAGAGGGGGAATTCTCCTTTCCCCCACTTTTTTTTGTTCTACTGGAACCCTTCATAGATCAGACCATGCCCACTCACACTGAGAAGGGCAATCTGTTTCACTCAGTCCACAACTTCAAATGCTAATCTCTTCCAGAAACATTCTCACACGCACACCCAGAAATCATGCTTAACCAGACATCTGGACATCCTGTGATTCAGTCAGGTTGACCATAAATTAGCCATCACAATCCTCCTTTCTTTTCTAGGCCGGTGGCTTGTGCTGTGTTAATTTTCACTTGCCATTGTTTTTCCCCCATGAGTTCCTGTAGGATTACAGGCATACACCATGTAATGGTGTTTTAGTCAATAATGGACCACATATATCATGATGGTCCCATAAGATTATGATGCTGTATTTTACTATACCTTTTCTATGTTTAGATATGTTTAGATACACAAATAACCTACCATCATGTTACAGTTGCCTGCAGTATTCAGTACAGCATCATGCTGTACAGGTTTGAAGCCTAGGAGCAATAGGCTATACTGTATGGCCTATCTTGGTTTTGTGTAAATACACTCTATGATGTTTGCACAATGACAAAATCACCTAATAAGGCATGTCTCAGAACATATCCCCACTGTTGAGTGACACATGACTGAATTTTAATGTGTTCTATATCACCTTCATTAGTCTGGCAGCTTCCTCCATCATTCTAGGAGACCCCAACAGTAATGACTGTCTTGCAATCTTTATCTGGATTTTCACCCTTTGTCCAGCCCAGGGCTACAGACTCAGGGATGTTCGTAGCCCAGTAAATGGGAAGTATTGCCCGATAACCAGATCACAAAGCCTCCTCGTGCTGAGGCTGGGGTAAGACTTGGAGGAAGAAGAACCTTCCCTGACTCCTTCGCTGGGGTCAGTCTCTAAGGGTCAGGGCTCACTCCCTGCAGTGTAGAGACTTTGCTGCGGGACAGGATGTGAACATCCTTGACTTTTGCATGGTCAAGTTAAGTCACTTGTCCGGGGTCACAGTGACACAATCATTGCCAAACCTGTTGGTTTCACCAGGGCCCCATGGGATTTTGCCAAGTCAGTCCTCCTTTGTACTTTCTTGCTCAACTGGTGTAGAATTCTAGAATTCTCAGGAAGGAAGGGAATTCATGGCGGAGGGTGGGGTGAGGTGGAGGTTATGTCATACATCTTCCTAAGCAGGCACATGGACGTCAGAGGCACCAGAGGGTTTCCACATTGACCTGCAGTCACCCATTTACACATTCCTCACCTCTGAGAGTTCAGGTATTCTTGCAAATGTCTCCATTTTTGCTACTGTAGCTTATCCAGAGCCCTTTCCTGTTTTTCCTGGAAAACAAGAAAAATGTTTGGGAATTTGTATATTGGGAATGGGCAGTTGTCTGTGTTCATCTGTCTTAAAAAATTATTTGAAACATTGCCCTTTAAATGGAAAAATCATTTTCCTGATTTTTTTTTTTCTCAAGGACGTTTCCTGCTGCCTCCTTCAGACCTACTCTTACCACTCACAAACCCTAGAGGTTCCATGGCCCAAGGAGGACAGCAGTTGACCGTTTCAGGCTATGTCCCCACATGGATCAGGACTCCCTGGGACATGATAGGAGTCCGGAGAAGGTGTCGTGGTTGTCAGGAAGTGCCACATTCAGGGATATTGACTTCTGGCTCTTTCTTCATGTGGCTATGAGATGAAGCAATTTCTGAAGAGGTTTAAGATAAAAACCTTAGATGTCATCCAGCCTAATCCCTGATTTTACAGGCAGAAGAAGTGGATTTCAGAGCTAGCTAGTGGCAGAGCTGTGACTCACAGGCCACAAACCTCCTGACAGGCAGTCCTTTCTCAGAGAGCTCAGCACCTTCTGTGTTTGGTTGTGCTGAGGTGGAGTTGAAGGAGGAAGCAGGGCACACCTGCTGTAGGTCATGGGGTCAGATGACTTTCCCCAGACCTCTTGCTGTCTACTTCCCCTTTGAATTATCTTTGAGATGGGGTCTCACTATATTGCCTGGGATGGAGTGCAATGGCTCTTCATTCATAGGTGCAATGATAGTGCACTGCAGCCTCGAACTCCTGGGCTCAAGCAATCCTCCCCACTCAGCCTCCTGAGTCACTGGGACTACAGGGCGAGCCACTGTTGCCAACGACCCCTCCTCATTAGCAGAGTAGCAGGCAGAGTGGTGGTGTTCCACGGGACACCTCCACCACCTTCCCTGTCCAGAGAATACTACCGAGGAGCCATGAGGCCTCAGCTTCACTTGTAGACATGCCTCTACTTTTCTCTGAGCCTTTGGCCCTGCCCCTAACAGCTCTCGGCCTTATTTTGCCTGGCTGTAAAATGGGGAGAATTGCCCCAAGTTCCTTGTCTTCTGCTCCAAGGCAGTATATCTTAGAAATTATTTGAGTTCCTCAGAGAGAGGGTTGAGGAAAGAGACTTGTCCAACAAGAGGGCACGATCCTCACGAGGTTGGGAGGCCAGAGCATTAAAATCCAACAGCTGCTGGCTGGTGAGTTATGACCCATAAGAGTCAACCTCACGAGCCCTACTGTGTTAGACATTTTCCCCGAATTATTTTCACATAACCCTATGAGATAGGGGCTAACCTTATTTTAGTTTTACAGAGGGGAAACTGAAAGTCAGAGAGAACGCTGAAATAACTTGCCCAAGGTCATCCAGCTAAGTGGCAGAGCTGGGCTCCACACCCAGGAAGCCTGGTTCCAAGCTCCCATTCTTGGCTTCATTGCCTCCCAGACCTAGAGGCGGTACTACAGAATAATGGTACATCTTCCTCCTGCCTCCACCTGCCCCACCTCCCGACCCCCACCAAAGGAAGGGATTTTGTGACTTGGGGATCCAGAGAGCGGGGATGATCTGTGAGATGTAGAAATAAAAGGATCAAGATCAAGTTTGGGAATTGCCGTGTCAGAGGAGTGGTTCATTTCTCTCTCTCCAAGCTGCCTAGTTCACATTCTTCACCTGGCTCACTGTTCCATCCGATCTTGACCTTGCTAGCCTGCAGGGGGCGTGTGCAAGCCCACACTCCAGCCTAGGCATCCCCTCTGCAAGGGAAGTGGTGCTGTTGTGGAACTGCAGTCCTTGCGGGCTTCAATTTGTATAGAAATGACAAGCACAGAGCAAAGGAAATCGGGGTTTAATTTTAAGCTCCCACCTTCCCACCCCCAAGTCAATTTCCTGTGACACTAATAAAAGCTTCAGGGTCTCTTACTTGCATTGGTCCTTTCCACAGCCAAAGTAATTATATATACATTTTTTTTTCTTAAAAGACAGTTCTCCCTCCCATTATGTATGCCTCTGGGCCTCATAAAATCTGGCCACCCTCTTCCCCGATCCGATTTACCAAATGTCAGAGTCCCACAATGCCCTGAGAAACACCACTGTCCTCCTGGAGCTCTCCCACACAGTACAAGCCTTGATTGAGGGTGTGATTCGGTTCAGAGTAGCTGGGTTGAATTTTTGTAAAGAGGTTGCCGTGTGTGCACTTTTGCCGACCTCAAAGCCACCAGAAGGAGGGAGCTGAGTGCACCTTTTTGTAATGATGACTCTCTATGATTTTCTCCATCGAGCAGTGCTTGTACACACTGACAGGAGTCCAAGAATGTGCACTAAGGGAGCGTTTCCACACAGATCTGCATGTTCCTTACCTCTCACATGTGTGTACACATATATCCGTGTGTGTGCCAGTGCTTTGGGGCTCTGTTCCATGGGGTGAGTAACTTCTGCTATAGGGACCGTGGATGTGGAGCCATTCTCTGGGACTAGAGATATCCAATTTATTTTAAGAGTCTGGAAGACTGGACTTCCAGACACCTATGACACCTTTGTCTGTCATAAGGTTCCTTTTTGACAGACTGCTGGCTACGTTTAGGGGAGATAGAGGGGTCACCAGACTGGAGATGCTGAGGGTGAGTGAGGGAGTGTAGGGTGGAAAGGAAGACAAATAAACCATATCTGCATACCCCTTCCCTATCAGCTCCCATACTGGTCATGGCCCATTTCTTCACACAAACAAGTCTTCACCAAGGTTGCTAACTGCAATGGTACAGTCCAGCTAGCTGTAGTAAAAAGGGGGAATTTACTGTAAAGAGCCTGGGGTGTCTTGGAATATCTGTGGGATGGAAGCTGCTGCAGGACACTGAGGGATTGGAACCAGGAGTAGAAGTCATCAGAAAGCCAGGACTCAGCTTCTCGCTCTCTGAGTCCACATGGTCACACCTTTCTGCTTTCCTTGGAAGTTTTCTCTGCATCTCTTAGCAGTATGCAGAGGATTGCAACTACACAGCTCTAGAGGCTACCAGTCTTTAATTCAAGGGACCAGCCAAGACTGACTGGTGCTCTAAAGTCCCAAGACCAAATCACTGGGAGACAGAGACCAACAGCTCAGCTTAGGTCAGTTATCCACTTTCTAATCAGGTATAGCCAGGAGACCAGGGTCACATGGCTGCCAGTGGACCAAGTTCAGGGTAGAAAACATCATCAATGGTGTCCCAAGTTAAATGGCTTGTCCTCTGTGAAGACTCCTGATCAATCCTATGGAAGAAGTGCCCTCTCTCCTGAATCCCCACAGCACTTTCTCTTCTTGGCATGTATTGCTTTCTATTTTGTGTTACTGTTATTTTTATAAACATCTCATCCCCTCTCCCACCTATCTATAAGCAAGTTTGTTTATCTTCATATATTTCTCAGCTTGTACAAAAAGGATATATTCAATAATTATCCAGAGTCATTGATACTCTTCAGATAAATCAATTTTCAGGAACTTAAGCAACTTGGGCAAGTGTTTCATTTCACTGAAAATTGTCCTGGCTTGATTAAATGCAATTAATTCAACCAATTTTTATTGAGTGCCTTCTACATACCAGACTGCCGAGGACACAACGCTGAACAAGACAAAGTCCATACCCCATTGAGCTTCCAGTGTATTGGTGAAGAACATGACAGTATTATTAGTTAAGGGTTGGGGAAGAAGTGCTGTAAGACCCCAAAGAGAGAGTGATTTACCACCTGGAGGAGGAGGGTGTGGTCAAGGGAGATTTTGCTGAGAACAGTGACACGTGACTGAACTTGAAGGGTGAATAAGAGTTTGCCAGGGAGAGTGGGAGTTGAGTATGTGAGTGTGCGTGTGTTTAGGGAACCGGGATGGGGAAAGGAGATAGGAATGATGGTGATCAAGCCCTTCCAGATCAAGTCATTTATCTGGAAAAAGATTTTAGGCATTGTGAAAGAGCTGCTGTGTCTGGAGGAAGGTGAGACATTTAGTATATCTGGCACACAAAAAATATGGGGAAAAGAATGGGGAAATTGGCCCTGGCCCTTTCTGGCCTTGTGTGCTAAGTCCAGGAGGCAGTGGGTAAGTAGACACTGCCAGTTGCCCTGGGGTCTGGAAGGCAATGATGTTGGCTGGGCATGAGGACCAGGCACAGCCTGGAGACCAGCTACCTCTGGCCAGAAACATATTCCAGAAGGCCTTAGGATGAGACATTACTCCTGCCTGAGGTCATTGACCTCTGGCTCATGGAGGGAGATGGCTGGATGGTGAGATTCTGGTGAAATTTGTCACTCTTATATTGCAACCTTCCTCAGAAGCACTGGATATTCTAACTTTCACTCTCTCCTTAGTGGAGTGGGATTTTCTAAATTTTGCAATTGAATTTAAGAAATCAAAGAAAGTTGTCCATTTGTAGAAAAAAAAAAAAAAAGCAACAGAAGTCTGCCTCCACACCCCTGTGTCTTTTGAATTACAAGCCTGTAGCCCATGGCCTTCTAGCCAATGATATTAAGGGGACTAGAGATGAAGGATTTCCATGGACTGCTCCTGCTCTGGAATGTTCCTCACAGATGACGGATCTGCTCTCCACTGTCCCCATGTGCCTAGGCAGGGGTGGAATGGAGGCAACTTCCTGGACCTTTCCCTGGCCAGGCTCAAGGCCATTGGCACCTGGTCCTCTTCTCTTTATAGCTCTGTCTCTGTGCCCTCCCAATTCCTGGTCAGCCTCCAGCACTGTTGGCCCACCTGTCTGTCTCAGACCTCTATTGCTCTGGGTCAGTCTTAGACAAACTACTACTCCCCCTTCTCTGCCTGTCCAACATCACTCACCCTTCCAGTCAAAAGTCTGTGTCTCTATAAAGGCTTCTCCATCCCACCTGAGTCAGACCCAAGAGCTCCCTCTTCTGTGCTGTCCCTGCACTTTTGATTCACTTCTATTATTACCCCCCACTTCCTTGGAGGGCAGTTATTTGTTCTTATGTTCCTATTCTTCTTATGTTCTTATGTTAAGTAGACTGAATTTCTTGGGGACTAGATCTTAATCATCTCTGTATCCCTGGTCATGAGCAACAGTGCCTGACACATCACAGACTCTCAGTACATACTCTATTTGTCAATGAAGGGTGATTATCTGGGTATCTTGACTGTTGGGGTTGAGGTAGGATGAAGGCAGCTTTGGGAAGAACTCCAATGAGCAGAAAAAGGGAAGGGACATTCCTGGTGGAAGAAACAGTTTGAACAAAGGCACTGCCGTGGAAAGGCACGGACAAACATGAGAGCCTGCAAGAAAGGAGGGGAAAGGGAGGCTGCAGCACAGGGTGCTCTGAGCACTGTCCCGGGCTCCTTGTGCGCATCAGTGAATGTACCAGGCCTTTGCAGAAACTTGATGTATTGGCATTGATCCATAGAGAAGGGAACAGAGGCCCAGGAAGGTCACACAGCTCATGAGTTGGTGATGGAGATGGGATTAGGCCATTCCATTAGATTCTAAAACCCATGGCTTACTGGGGCCCTAGAGAACACTTAGTAATTCAGGTTGCCTGGTGCCTAGAGTAAGGAGTAGGTTGTGAGAGGAGGTTAAGTGTGGAAAGGTGTACATGACAGAATTATATTATTCATATCTAGGGTGTTTTTTTTTTTTTCTGCCTTCCATGTGCCAAAACCTGGACTAAGCATTTTTATGTATCACCTCATCAAAACGAACAGCACCTTTATCAAGCGATTACCCTTATTTTATAGATAAGGAAACTAAATGTTAGAGAGTTCAATAATTTTCCCAAGATCACACAGCCAATAAGCGATGGAGCCATGACTTAAATTCAGGTCGTTTGATGACACAACCCAGACTAATCGGGAAAGAGCTTCATGGGTAAGTCGTGAGTCATAACTTAATTTCAATCCCTGGGGACATATTGGAGGTATAAATTTTCCTTTTTTTTTTTTTTTTTTTTTTTTTTTTGCCATAGGCAAGTTCCAAGCCTGGGCTTCACTTCCAACACTGTCCCTCCCTTCCCTGTACAGTTCTGCCCACTTGCCCTGTCTTCTTGCTCTGTCCTCTATGCCCACATGTATAGAATTGGATCCCCAAGCAAGGCTAACTGCTAGCCTTAAAGAAAGACCAATCTTCTGGCAGATAAGAAGGCCTGTTAAGGAAGATGAGGTGACAGGAAAGCAAGGGGAATGTCAGAAAAATAAGGGGCCTGGCCAATATCTCAAGAACAGATGCACCAGTGGCCCTGGAAGGGCAGAGGGGACGTCATTTCCTTTTCCAGATCCCTTTTTTCCTTTGAGGTTCAGTCCCAAATGGGTAAAATTCAAATACTAGCCTTACTCAGAATTCCCTATTCCTGCTTGCTCAAAAGGTGGATTTCCTGTCCTCACTCTGATCTTCAAAACGTCTTTTTGTGGGGCTTGAGAGTTTGCCTTTTTAAAACCAGCACCCCAGAGAGTCTACACATTGAGGGCCTTGCCTTCGGTAATGCAATTACATCCATGGGCTTTCTCTATTGCTGCTGAGAGAACTTGGAGTGCCAGGAAGTTGGGGTTGGATGCCTTCCAGTTCCTTGCCCTAATCAGAGGCATTGACCTCAGGCCCTGTGTAGGAGTCCCCATCTTTCGGAATTAGTGATGTGGTTAGAGTAGCAACGTGACTCTCTGTGGACGGAAGAAGGTAGGTCGGATGTGAGAGTCTCCCTCCATGAACATGTGTGCGTCATCTCAGTCAAAGCTTGTATCTTTACTCTCAAAAACAAGTCATTTTTGTTCCTGTCAGCATCTTGGCCAGCCCACAACAAAGAGTACAAGCTGGATGCTGTGCTGCAGTAAAGAGGCCCAGACACAGGCCTCAGGTGATCCTGTAGGGCATGGCTGGAGAGAACAGGAAAGGATTATTCCCCCAGGGGCTGATGGGGCTGCCTTCAGCAACACAAAAACATGCTTACAGAAAACTGCCAGAGGACATAGGAGTGATCTGCTTGCATGAGGTTTTTCAACCACCAGGAATGGGGTGACCTAGTCCAGAGCCCTCTAATAAAGTGACTTTCAACCTGACTGCGCTTCAAAATAATCGGAAGCTTTAACAAATAGAGATGCCCAGGCCTCATCCCAGATGTACCAAATTCATCTCTCAGGGATGGGGTCTGGGACTCTGTGCAAAGTCCCCGGGAATTCTGGAATAACTAATCTGGCATTGCTCCAGGAAATAGCACTTGGAAAGCACTCCAGTAAGGTGGGAGGGAAAATTATTCCAGCTTGAACACTACAATATTAAGTCATCCTTTCTCTCTTCACCCTGTCTCTTCCCTTCTCTTTCTTGCTCTGTATAACATGGCATGAGGCTCAGAAGAGCTTCCTCTCTCATGTTTCTTGCGGGGCAGTACAGGGAAAGATGTAGCTGTGTAAATTCCAGGAGGGCTTCAACTATATTTAAATATGGGTTGCTTGCCACATTCACCTGCCTGTCAAGTCTGCATATGACAGCTGCAAAATGTGGCACCCAGGCCTTGAAAGTTGTGAAGCAAAATTGGATAACATCTGTCCGAGTCATAACAAAGAGGGTTCCTGTGCTGGGAGCGGGGGCTAATGAACCTGGAGATCCTTTCCAACACGGACATTCCCTGATGCCGATGATAACCTTTTCAAATGGTTGTTTTCTTGATTTTTATCTGTTTCTGGCACCTCCTTTGATTCCCTATATGATGATAACCCCCAGGTTGAGTGCAATGAAATAATTTAGGTAATGAGAAGCTGAAAGTTACTAGAGACGGAAGCAATTAGGGTGTATAAAGTGTGCATTGTGTGAGTCATAGGCTGTGTCTTTAAGCAACAAGCTTTTATTGGTGTCAACATCTTTCTAAGCACAATGCAAACCCAATAAGGATGAGATTTGGGGTTGGAAAGTGTTTCCAACCAGAGATGCCTGAGAGAATGACCCAGGGATCAAACAGAGATGTAAGAGAGCAAGGCTTCAATGAAACTCACCTCAATCTGTTTCCTCAACTGCTTTCCACACCTTTATTTGCGGTTGGAGGAACAGAAAATGGGCTTGGATTTTTCAATCTAAAATTCTCTGTTCGAGCCTGAAATTCTCTTACCTTATAGGAAGAGTAGCTATATCTTTCAGGGATAGAATGAGTGCTAACTGCATGGGTGAAATTATCTGAATCCCAGAGAAATGCTCTTTAGAAGAATCCACCAGACTCCTTTCTTTCTAAATCATACCCTTCTTCGAAGTTCCCGTCAGTCCTTGGATCCTCTGTGGACACTGTTCTGATCATTCAAGCATGAAATGATCTCCTGCTGTCTGCATCCCTGGCTCTGATTCTAGAGTACACACCTGTATTGGCACAATTTATTTGGCTATTAATCATGTATGTATTTCTGATAGCTCTCAGCTGCCTGGGATGGTTATTTACTTTTTTGTGCTAGTTTTACCTTCTCAATGGGACTTTGAGCAAATTAAGAGTGAAAACACATCTGTACCGACCCATTTACACGTCCAATAAATAGATTTTAGTGACAACTTGTGCAGCCACTGCTCTAGGTCTTGATACAAATATATACCAGGTGGTAGAGGCTATAAAGACAAAGCAGGCTAAGGGGAGTTAAGTGATAGAATCAGGAAAATCATTGACCTGAAAAATGAATAATAACCTCATTCACTTTTTTCTGTTTATCAAAGAATGCCATGTGCTAGATGCTAAAACAATTTACATGTGTGTGACTAGAGCAAGCCATTATAAAAAGGAAACAATCCAAATGGAAGAAATATGTTATCAGGCTGGAAAATACAGTTATTGAATTAAACTCCAAAATGCAAGCCATAGCTTACAAATGGACGCTGCAGAAAACTGAAATAATGAGTAAAAGGCAAACTGAAGATAAATTTCCTAGAACACAAAAGTAAAAGATAAAGAAATGAAAATGAAAGAATAGAGTAAACATGAAATACAGATATCAAAGAGCTAACCTACACATAACAGGAGTTCCTAAAAATAATGAACAGACTCTCTTGGAGCAGAAGCCATATGTAGAAAATATAATGGCTTTAAGTAAAATCTTATTTTAAAAACTGAATGTGCTTACTGTATTCATCAGTAGTCTGGGTTGTGTCAGGGTCAGTTCAAACTGGCTTAAACTAAAAAGAAATTTTGCTGGTTCACTTAACGAAGTCCAAGGGTTCACTAGGAATCCATCCCTGCTGCTCTTGCTTTTCTCTGGGTTGCCGTCATTCTTGGGAGGGTTGCTCCTGTAGGGTGACATTCAGTATCTCCAGACTTACCTTCTCCCAGTTTGCCAATCCCAGTGGAAAAGAGAGTCCTAATACATGTGCCATTAACCTTGGGTTAATCCTCATTGATTTTGATTGGCTTGGCTTGGGTCATGTACTCACCCTTGAATCAATCTATGCAATTGAGAAGGGTTGTTGCCTTAATCTCACTGGCAGCACATACCCACTCCTGGGATGAGAGGATGGGTCAGCTTTGTCATATGGACTGCAAATAAGGGAGAGATCGCCAGAGGAAAATGGGGTGTGCCTACGTAAATTGTCACTCATAACATATGCATAACATATGCACTAGGAAAATACAATTCCCAGGACTCTCCCTGAGCAAACTAGTAAAAAAGGTATCACAATAAGGATAAATTAGAGTTGGTACAAATTATCACCCAGTCCTATCATTCTACTTCTGAAATACACTACAAATTGGTCCCCTTTCCACTATCAACCTGGTATGCTGTTAGTCCAAGTCAATATCATATTTTACCTGGACTATTGCCACAGCCTATTAACTTGCCTGTCTCTTCCACTCTTAGCCCTTCTAAGTCATTCTCTACATGTCACCAATGGTCTAGTAAACCAGATCGTGTCACTTTCTTGCTTAAAATAAATTTACAGTTTCTTATGGGTATTAGTTTGTTCTCCCACTGTTATAAAAACATACCCAAGACTGGGTAATTTATAAAGGAAAGAGGTTTAATTGACTCACTGTCCTGCAGGGCTGGGGAGGCCTCAGGAAACTTACAATCATGGCAGAAGTGGAAGCAAACACGTCCTTCTTCATATGGCAGCAGGAAGAAGTGCTGAGCAAAGAGGGAAAAGCCCTTTATAAAACCAGCAGATCTCATGAGAACTCACCCACTATTACTAGAACAGCGGCATGGGGGTAACGGCTCCCATGATTCAATTACCTCCCACCAGGTACCTCCCATGACATATGGGGATTATGGGAACTACAATTCAAGATGAAGTTTGGGTGGAGATACAGCCAAACCATATCCTACGGCATGTAGAGTCAATTCAAGCTCCTTGCTATGACCTTCAAGACTTTGCCTGATTCTACCTCTGCAGTTATTCCCAGCCCAGCCACACTATCCTCCACTCACCATGCTATAGTCACATAGCCACTGATCAGTTCTTGCTGTGCACATGCTAAGCTCCTTCTTCTCTCAGGGCCTTCACTCATGCTGTTCCCTAGACCTGGAACTCTCTTCCCCCAACCCTTTCTTTTCCTGGCTTCTTCTTTCTCATTACATCTCAGCTTACTTATGTCACCTCTTCAGATGTTTTCTGGTCTCACAATCTGCAAATAAGCTTCCTTTAATTTTTTTTTTTGGCATCTTATCTCAGACCACTAATCACAAAATGTAGCTATATATTTATGTGTTTACTTGTGTTACATTTGTCTTCTCTTAGAGTATGAACCCCACAAAAGCAGGAGCCATGTTTAATTTATTTGCCACTGAATTCCCAGGTCTTAGCACAGTGCATGACACAGAAATGGTGTGCAATTTATATTTGTAGGAGTAAGGCAAGAAGAAACATTGAAATGGGGTAACTATATATAGAAACAAATATATAGAAATACATTATGGGAATTGATTTAACTATAATTTCTAAGGTGATGGTAAACATTTTTTTCTATTAAAGAGATGAACTATGGTGTTAAAAAATGGAGCAGAAAACGTATTTAAAAGAGTAAATAAACACATTAAGTATATAGTGCTTTTGGTTCCTAATTTGGTGCCTTAAAAATTGATATAGGCCAGGTGTGGTGGCTCATGCCTGTAATCCCAGCACTTTGGGAGGCTGAGGCAAGCAGATCACTTGAGGCCAGGAGTTCGAGACCAGCCTGGCCAACATGGCGAAACCCTGTCTCTACTAAAAATACAAAAATTAGCCGGGTGTGGTGACACATGCCTGTAATCCCAGCTACTCTGGTGGCTGAGGCACGAAAATCACTTGAACCCTGAAGGCAGAGGTTGTGGTAAGCCAAGATTGCACTATTGCATTCTAGCCTGAGAAACAGAGTGAAACTCCATCTAAACAAAAACAAACAAACAACAGCAAAAAAAAAAAAAAAAAAAAAAAAAAAAAAAAAAAAAAAAAAAAACTCTACCAAACAAAAGATACTGACTGACGTGATGTGAAGCTCTGAGAGTAAAATTAACTGTGCATGTAGAGTGATTGTGGCCTTGAAGGAAGGATAGAATTCAGAAAATTAGGGAGAGGTATGAAGGGAATTTTGTGTGTGTGTGTGTGCACACGCGTACAGGTGCACACGTGGTGGGGTGAGGTAGGAAAAGACTAGGTAAGCAGAGATCTGGCACTGAGACAGAGTAAATGGAGTGAGGTGGGAGGGTGAGGAGCACCTAAGACTTCCAGGTACAAGAGAACTCGCGGTAGGTTAAATTCACAGAGAGTAATGTAGAAAGTGTTGCCATGAGGACAAAGCATCCACTTTGGAGGGGCTTGTTGCTATGTATGTGTGCCTACAGTTGACACAAGTCTTAGCAGGAGTCCTGAGAAAAGGCTCCCAGCCCATTTGGTCTGTGGACAATAAGGACCCCTTGTGGTGCAACAAAGAAGGTGAGAGACAGATGTAGTGAAGAGGCTGCAGGAGCTAGAGATGCTGGCCAGGAAAGGACAGCCTGGGTGGGGCATCATGAGTGAAGAGGGTGCCTGAGGATTCTGTATGACAGAGAAGGAAGGCAGAAGGTTCTGGAAACAAACTTGTACTACTCCCCATGAACTCAGAAGCAGGTCTTGTTTAGGGGGAGAGAACAAAGCTGCTCTCTATTCTTGGCAAACAGTCTTTGTGTATGTTGATCATGATGTCCCTCAAAGCAGCCCCTATGGGCATTGCTACCTGCAGACAGGAGCACCTAGGAGCAGTGAAGAGTGGTAGATAAAGCATTCCTAGGCAGCAGACCTGGGCTGGAATACTTGTCTCTGCTATTTACTATCTGTGTAAATCCAAGCTGGTTCATTATCTTAAGACTGCTCTCATCTGAAAGGAAGGGATAATAATGCATGATTTCCACATCCCTATGTGAGATCTCCATATGTGATAGGCTTTGTAGTCTGTACTGTTAGTTGTACTTGGTGTGGGGTGGGTGGGCATGAGCTTCAGAAGATGCTGTCTGTGGGCCTGACCTACACTGGCTTTTCCTGCAGGTCTTCACTTTAGCTCAGCCTCAAAGGAAGACTCTGTTGGCCAACTGGGTAGAATATTTCTCTGCCCAGCCCACAGCTCTGGTAGGGACTTTAAAAGATGATTTTATACTGCACCACTGTAGACTGTAAAAGTACCATACCAATCTCTGGACATCTATCTAGTTTTAGGAAAATCACCAGAAAAGGTGAATTTGTCCTCTTGATCGACTGTAAGTAGCATGTAAACTATAAGGCGGGTTGTTCAATTGGCACTAGATGGCACCATAGCAGTCTCAGTGCATTAGATGAGACCTGCTTCAAACAAGAAATATAGTAGCTGGGAGGTGGAGTTGGGCCCAGGATAATGATAAGGACAAATTTCCATTAGATGACTTGCAAGATACTGTCCTTCATTCATAATGAGTTTGACAGGAACTTCCCCAGATTCATCAGTGGATTGCATGTTGCAGCTGAGCAATCACCACCAGGTGTAGAATCAACCATCTCATCCACGTTTGCGAAAAACCTTATGACAACTTCACTTGGGGCAATTTCCTTTAAGGGAATAAATTCTCCTTCCTCTCAAGACCCATCCCAACCTCTCTTTATTGCCACTAGTCTCACCATTAGGGTCGGATCTCACCTTTCTTTGGGGGTTGGAGGGCATGGACAAAGTCTGACTCAGAATAGTTTATACACTAAAAGAAGTGCAAGATTTTACTAATAAATACTGGCAGAATCTTGGGAAATATGTGTGAGAATAGATTCTAAGGGTGTTAGACCAAGAAAGATAGAATATAGCACTGGATTGGATTGAATTTATTGGGTATATTTATGAGACATTCTGGGTTTAGTGTGCTAGCTCTTGCAACTGAAAGTGGCTCTAAAATTTCTTGGTTGGCTGACTAAACCTTGGACCCAATGGTGGCATATGTTCAATAAGCCTGGAATGCCAGAACTTCCCTGACACAATGTAGAGGAAGGCATCCAAGATTCAAGGAGGAAGGAATGATGGAGTGACTTTATCACGTGAAATCTCTACATTTACCGCACTCAAATCCATCCCCCAGAATGCCTAGAGGACAATCCCTTCATAAAGACATTGAGAAACATATTGACAAAGGTAGCACTTGCATATCTGAAAAACTCTGTGGTGGCTGTCTTCTATAAGCCAGGAATGATGGTGAGACACCTCCATTGAGTTGGATCTGATTTTAATAGAAATGATGAGATTCCCATACAGCAGAGGCCAAATGCTATAATTTAACCATTAGAGACAAGGGGGCTGCAAATACTGACATAGTTTGGATGTCTGTCCCCTCCAAATCTCATGCTGAAATGTGATCCCCAATGCTGGAGATGGAGGTGGGGCCTAGTGGGAAGTGTTTGACTCATGGGGACAGATCCTTCATGAATGGCTTGGTGTTCTCCTCAGAGTAATGAGTGAGTTCTCACTCTATTTGTTCACACAAAAGCTAGTTGTCTAAAAGAGCATGGCATCTCTCTTGTTTCCTATCTCACCATGTAACATGCCCCCTTTGCTTTCCACCAGATTGGATGCTTCCTGGAGCCCTCAGCAGAAGCAGATGCCAGTGCAATGCTTCTTGCACAGTGTGCAGAACTGCAAGCCAAAATAAACCTCTTTTCTTTATAAAGTATCCAGCCTCAGGTGTTCCTGTATAGCAATGCAAAATAGACTAAGACAAATACCATAAAAAACAGGAAGGGCATAATGATAATCAAACTGTTTTGAAACCTGGAGATTTTTAGTGAGGCGAATTGATCATGGTGCATCTAGGAATGAAAAAGATGGCCAGTTTACTAAAATGTCATCTGAGCTATATAAAAAGTTTGGTGACCCCACCTCTACTAAAAATACAAAAAAAAAAAAAAATTACCTGGGCATGGTGGCGGACACTTGTAGCCCCAGCTACTCAGGAGGCTGAGGCAGGAGAATGGCGAGAACCTGGGAGGCAGAGCTTACAGTGAGCGGAGATCACGCCACTGCACTCCAGCCTGGGCGACAGAGCAAGACTCCATTTCAAAAAAAAAAAAATTTGGTAACCAAAAACTCGAGCTGCCTTTCATTCTATTTCCAGACCTAGGCCAGTTCCAGACTTAGAATCTCTTGACTGAAGGTGGACAAATGATGCATCCTGTGGATTTCAGTTAGTATCTTTCTCCAGCTATTCTCGTGCTTGTTCAATGGCCCTGAGCATCAAGTGACCATAATGTCAGGGATGGGGACTATGCATGGATTCAACAACATGAATTTACCCTAGTCAAGGTTTTTCTGAATACCAACACTGCTGAATGCCTAGCTTGCCAACTAAACTAAGCCTCTGTTATGGTACAACTCCCTAAAAGGCCCAGCCAGCCCCCAGGGGCAGGTTGATTACAGTGCAACCCTTCCATCATAGAGGGAAGCAAAAATGTTTCTTTACTGTAGGACATATGAATTCTCAGTACAGATTTGTTATCCTGTCCAAAAATCTTCTGGTAGTTGTGACTACAAAATATGGTGTACTGCATACAACATTTCTTCTGATCAAGAAAGTAATTTCAAAAGAACTGCAGCAATGGATTTATGCTCATGGAATTAACTGGTACAACCACATATCCTAATCCCCAGAAGCAGATGGCATAATAGAAAGATTTGATGGTCTACTGAAGATTCAGTTATGGTACCAGTTGGGAGATTACAGTCTGAAAAGATGGGGTTCTACATCAAAGGGTGTAGATTATACTTGGAATCACAGACAACTATATGGTTCCATATTTCCCATAGCCAGACTGCACAGGTCTGGGAATCAGGGGTGGAAGGGGGACTAGCTCTTCACACTTTCGCATCTCATAGCCTACTCACGGAATTTTTGCTTTTCATCCCTGTGCCTTTGAACTCTGTTGGTTTGGAGTCTTGATTCCTAAGGAACAAATGTCTCTACCAGGAAATACATCAATGTCCCATTGGTTTGGAAGATGAGACTACCATTTGGCCATTTGGGGCTCCTCATGATGCCAAATCAACAGGCTAAGAAGAAGGTTACTCTATGACTAGGGTGATTGATTACCAAAGTGAAATTGGATTGCTGCCACTCCATGGGCCCAGAGAGGACTATATCTGGAACCCAGGGGGGTTTTCTGGGGTGCCTTTTAGGATTTTCATGTCCAATAGTAAAAGTTAACGGAAGATGACAACTTCCTCAGCCCCTGGTTAAAGGCATAACCACTGATGATTCAGACCCTTCAGGCCAGATGGACTACCCCACCACATAAAAAACCCCAACCATGTGAGGTGCTGGATGAAGGCAAAGGAAACATAAAATAGGCAGTGGAAGAAGGAAGTTATAAATATCAATTATGGCCTCATGACTAGTTACTTGTTTACTGTGTGTGTATTTGTATATATTAATTGTTTTATTTTTTCATCTAATTCATATCATTTCATACAGGTCTTGTTGGAAGTTAACTTTGCAATTTGGTTTTTAGAAAACATATTCAGATGGGACCGTGACTGAATTTGAGAATCAACATTTCTCAGAGATGGATACAATGACTTGATACTTTATAATTCTGAATTTGGGGAGAAGGTGATGCTCGCCTGTTTTATATGCTGAATAGTTGCATTTTGTTGGGAGGAAATGAATTGTTTTGTGGTTGTATCAAAGTTCAAATTTTTGTGGAGCAGTGTAATGAATGCTAAATAGCCAAAGGGGTGAACTGTATCAGTTATTGCCTCTCAGTTCTAAACCCACCCTTCTATAGTCTGCTTTGTTATCCTAGAGCCCAGACCCTAAAAACCACATTTCTGCATTGCCAGTTGGCTCTGCCAATAGGGGCACTAGATGGAGACTTCAAAGCTGGAGGCAGAACAAGGGGTTTTCTCCTTTCTATATGCTTCCTGAGGGTTTCCTGTCGCTTGTGGTTCCTGTGAGTGTTACCCCAGAGAAGCTTTTTCATCACAACTTTTTTTTTTCCTTATAGCAGCAGCTAAATGTAGTTTTCAGTTTTTCTAAGTTGCAGAATCAGCTTCATCATGTTTCCCTTGGGGACACCAGCAATAGCCAGTCAGTGTCCTTTCTGCAGAGATTTGGGTCCTAATCCCCTGGATCCCTCCCTGTGAACTCAGACAACAAGCACCGGCCAAGCAATGCCTCTTACGGATCTGAGTTTCAGTTCCTTGGGGCTTCTCTACTAAGTTTCTAATTTTCAGTAATTTCAACCTTTTCTCTTTGCCTCTTGGCTCTCAGCAGTTGCAATCTTTATGATATTTTAGAGTTCTCTTTTAACTTTTTTTAGTTACTGTGGTTGTTAGTTTTATATATCAGTTTGGCTTGGCTGTAGTACCTAGTTATTTAATTAAGCACTAATCAGGTATTGTTGCGAAGGTATCTTGCAGAGCTACACTAAATTGACTTCAAGTAAAGGAGATGGCCCTCAATAGTGTGGGTGGACCTCATTCAATCAGTTGAAAGACCTGAAGAGCAAAAACTGAGGTTTCTTGGAGGAAGAAGAAATTCTCAAGACTGCAAAATCCCTCTTTCCTGAGAGTTTCCAGCCTGCCAACCTGCCCTACAGATTTCAGGCTTGCTAGCCCCCATGGTTGTATCAGTTAATTTCTTGAAATAAATCTGTTTGTATATAGTAAGAAATGCTGGTTCTGTTTTTCTGGAGATCTCTGACTGATATAGTTATCTAGTTAGAATATTTGTACCTATTTACATGTATTTAAATAACTGTTGTGGTTTCCATCTCCTGACTGAACTCTAAGTGAGTCAAGCAATGCACAATTGGAAGTTTTCAATAAAGACTCCTATACTAAGTGTAAGTTTGAACAGCAATTATGAGCAGAGATTGCAGCCAGTAAATATTAATAGAACATTGCTTAGGCAGAGAATATGGCAAACCCAAGTATGTAGGTTAGAAGAGCAGCAAGAGACAATGGTTAACACATAGAACAGGTAAGCGGCATTCTGCAGAGGATAATGGAGGGAATCAGAACACTTTGGGCCTGGCGCGGTGGTTCACACCTGTAATCCCAGCACTTTGGGAGGCTAAGGTGGGCAGATCACATGAGGCCAGGCATTTGAGATCAGCCTAGCCAATATGGCAAAACCCCATCTCTACTAAAAACACACAAAAAATTAACCAGGCATAGTGACAGGCACCTGTAATCCCAGCTACTTGAGGGGCTGAGGCGTGAGAATCTCTTGGACCTGGGGGGCGGAGGTTGTAGTGAGCTGAGACTGTGCCATTGCACTCCAGCCTGGGCAACAGAGTGAGACTCTGTCACACACACACACACACCACACACACACACACACACCACACACACACACACCACACACACACACACAAAATTCACTTTGAACGTATGCAGAGTGGAAGCACAACTACTTTCTATGAATAGCAGTATGAGTACTACTAGGACAGGACTATGTCAGTGCAGAAGAAAAACAGACTGGAACACCTTGGGTCAAATAGAAGATTAGAAGTTAGAAGAGAGGAAACCACCCTGGATCACAGCAGAAGTTACTTACTGGAGACAGTTCTGTGTCACGAATCATCTGAGACCTTAGAGACTTAAAACAACAATAATCATTTATTTTGCTCACAAATATACGATCTGGACAGGGCTCAGTACAGATAGATCATTTCTGTTCCGTATAATGTTAGCTGAAACAGCTCAACGAGGACTGCCAGATCCACTTTCAAGATATCTCATTCATATGACTGAGGCTGGCTCTCTGGGAGCTCTGCCAGAGCAGTGGGCTATGAACCTCTCCCATGTGAGTCTATCTCCAGGATGTTTGGGATCATTTATGGCTGGGTTCTAAGAACAAACAGCCTGAGAGAGAAAATGAGAAACTGACAGAGTCTTAATGTCTGGACCAAAAAAACTTGGTTCTGCTGGATTCTATCAGTTAAGTGGTCACAGAACTCAGATTCGAGGGCAGGAGATATAGACGTCATGTCTTAGTGGGAAGAATGTCAAAGAATTTTGGGACCATGTTTTAAAATGGCCACAGAGGAAATATTAGAACAGGCAGCCAAAATTTTACTCTTGAGAATTCCTAACTGGCCAAGTTAACTGCTAAATAAAGTGTATGTAGTTCTCTTTGGATTGGGTGGCTTTAGTTATCCACCATGGTTATCCACCTTGGTTTTGGAGATTAACATCAGCAAAAAAGGAGTAGCATAATCCTATATGAAACATAGTCTTGGTAAGAAAATAACACCAAGCAAGTTATAACCAGACATATCTTAAAAGCAGCTATATAAGAGAGACATCTATGGGGAGAGTAAGAAAGATGAAAATGATAGCAAATTTCTCATTGGAAGCAATGCAAATAAGAAGACAGCGAAGCAATATCTTTAAAGTACAGTAAGTCCCCACTTAACATTGTAGATAGGTTCTTGAAAATGGCAACTTTTAGCAAAACGATGTACAGCAGGCTCTTGAATAACGTTGTTTCCTTTGACATTGCTTCATTATAACATTGATGAGAAAAAAATGCTTTTATTGTAGGTTGTTTTGTTTCAAGTTGCAGTTTCCAAGAATCTACCAATGAAGTTAAGTGAGGAATTACTGTACTGAAAGAAAAAAACCTGCCGGCCTAAAATTCTATACCCAGTGAAATTATCTCTGAAAAATAAAGAGGAAATAAAGACTTTTCAGGCATATAAAAGTTGAAAAAGTGCATTGCAAGCAGACCTGCGCTACAAGAAATGTTAATGTCCTTTAGGCAGAAAGAAAATGATATCAGATGGAATTTTGAATATACACAAATAAATAAAGGGCACTGGATATGGTACTACATGGGTAAGTGTATAAGATTTTTTAAAAATCTTTAAAATATAATTATTTTTTAAAATAATGTATTTTGGAATTTATAAAATAGGTATAGGTAAATCTATGAAAATAATAGCATAAAAGCTGGGAGTGAAGAAATGGAAGTACACTATCATAAGGCTTTTATACCTTACATGAAATATATAGTATGATTTGAAGGCAGACTGTGATGAGTTAAAAGTATAAGGTATATATGAAACCCTAAAGCAGCCACTAACATAATAAAACAAAGTTATATATAATAAGTCAACAAAGGAGATAAAATGGAATAATGAAAATACTTAATGAAATCAAAAGAAGGCAGAAAAAGGGGGCAAATGTATTAAAAAAATAGATCGTACAAATAGAAAACAAATAGCCAGAGGATAGCCCCAACCCTCGCCATATCAATAATCACATTAAATACAAATGGCCTAAATACGACCATTAAAAAGCAGACATAATCAGATTGAATTTTTAAAAAAAAAACATGGGTACAAACTATATGAGAAACATACTTTAAAAACATAAATAGGTTAACAGTAAAAGAATGCAGAAAATGGAGAAAGATACACTATGCTAATGAAACTGTCCCTCAATGAGTTAGAGAAACCAATGACTAAATTCTTGGGTTTATAGGATAGCAGGCAAGAAAAGAAACAACTTGCTGAAAAGTTGAAACTGAAACTGTGCACCAAAGAGTAAGAAACCAGTAACAGAAATTCTTGAGTTGGCAGGATATCAGATAAGAAGCAACTTGCTAAAACGCTGAAACTCCCTCGGCTTGTGATATCAAGAAAAAAACTGACTGAATCAGTTGGAACTGAGATGGTCTACTGGAGTTTGCACAGAACGAGCTTGCTGACATCACAGCCTAAATTTCCACCCTATGTTTCATACTAACTCCTCCGAATTTGCACATATGACCTGTGAGTTAACGTGAAGGGATAACTGCGCATGCCTAAGGACTTTCCAGACCTCCCCTTTTCTTCCACCAATCACCTACTAATCTCAGAATCCACCCCCTGAACTTTTCCTTATAAAAATATTGCCTTGAAGCCAGCACAACGAGACAGATTTGAGCTTGACACTCTTTTCTTGTGAGTCAACTCACAATATAAAGCTTTTTTTTTCTCAAAAACTCAATGTCATAATATTGGCTTCTAGCACATCCAGCAGCGAGCCACTTTTGTGCAGTAACACTAATAATGGTCAAAAGAAAGCTGGCTATCATGTATGTCTACCTATTTATCTAGAGGTATAAATCTTACCTATATCTATATCACACATATTTCAGAGAGGCATATTACCAGGGATAGAGAAGGTCATTTCATAATGATAAACAGGTAAATTTATCAAGAGGACATAACAGTCTTAAGTGTTTATGCACCTAATAACAGAGCTTTAAAGTAGATAAAACTTCATAGAACTACAAGGAGATATAGAAAATTTTACAATTATGGTAGAAGATTTCTTTTTTTTTTTTTTAATTCGAGACAAAGTCTTTCTCTGTTGCCCAGACTGGAGTGCAGTGGTGCAATCTTGGCTCACTGCAAACTCTGCCTTCTGGGTTCAAGCAATTCTTCTGCCTCAGCCTCCTGAGTAGCTGGGATTACAGGTGTGTGCCACCACTACCAACTAATATTAGTATTTTTAGTAGAGATGGGGTTTCACCATGTTGGTCAGGTTGGTCTCAAACTCCTGACCTCAAGTGATCTGCTGCCTGCCTCAGGCTCCAAAAGTGCTGGGATTGCAGGCGTGAGCCACCACACTCGGCCAATTATGGTAGAAGATTTCAATACCCTTTTCTCAATAATCCTTAGAATAAGTAGGCAGAATTAGCAAGGATGTAGTAGACCTAAATAACACTGTCAACCAAGTTGACCTAATTAACATATATAGAACACTCTACCTAACAATATTAGAATGTTCATCTTTTTTGAGTGCAAACAGAATCTTTACCAAGATAGACCATATTCTGGACCATAAAACAAATCTCAGTAAATTTAAAAGGATTCAAGTCATACAAAGTAGGCTCTCTGAATATAATGGAATTAAATTAGAAATCAATAGCAGAATGATATTTGGAAAATTCCAAAATATTTGGAAACTAAATAACATACTTCTAAATAACCCTTGGATCAAAGAAGAAATCAAAAGATAAATTAGAAAGTATTTTGAAACAGCAGGCATGGTGGCTCAAGCCTGTAATCCCAGTACTTTTGGAGGCTGAGGCGGGTGGATCACCTGAGGTTGGGAGTTCAAGACAAGTCTGACCAACATGGAGAAACCCCATCTCTACTAAAAATACAAAATTAGCTGGGTGTGGTGGCACATGCCTGTAATCCCAGCTACTTGGGAGGCTGAGGCAGGAGAATTGCTTGAACCTAGGAGGCAGAGGTTGCGGTGAGCCAAGATCATGCCATTGCACTCCAGCCTGGTCAACAAGAGCAAAACTCCATCTCAAAAAAAAAAAAAAAAAAAAAAACAGAAAAAACAAAAAACAACGTAATTTGAACCAAATGATAATGAAAATATCATATGTAGAATTTGTGGAATGCTGCTAAAGCAATAGGAGAATATTTATAACACCAAATGCCTATATTAGAGAAAATTTCTCAATCTGATAAAGGGCATTTATGAAAAGTCTATAACTAGCATAATACTTAATGGAGAAAGACTGAAAACTTTCTCTTTCTTCCTAATATCACAAACAATACAAGGATGTTCACTCTCACCACTCCTATTTAACATTGTACTTGAGATTTTAACCACAGCAATAAGGCAAGGAAACAAAAAAGGCATCCAGATTGGAAAGAAAGAAGTAAAGCTATCTTTATTCAGTCTATACAGAAAATTCTATGGAATCTTAAAAAAATTCTGAAATTGTTAAGTGAGTCAAGAGAGGTTGCAGAATGCAAAACTAATATATAAAAAATGATTGTTTTAAAATATACAAAAATCAAGTTTGAGGCCGAGGACAGTGGCTCATGCCTATAATCCCAGCACTTTGGCAGGCCGAGGCAAGTGGATCACTTGAGGTCAGGAGTTCAAGACCAGCCTGGCCAACATGGTAAAACAACATGTCTACTAAAAATACAAAAATTAGCCAGGCATGGTGGCAGACACCTTTAGTCCCAGCTACTTGGGAAGCTAAGGCAAGAGGATCACTTGAACCCAGGAGGTGGAGGTTGCAGTGAGCCAAGATTGTACCACTGTACTCCAGCCTGGGCAACAGAGCAAGACTGCAACTGAAAAAAAAAAAAAAAGAATCAAGTCGTGTATACTAGCAATGGACAATCAGAAATTGAAATTAAAAACACTATTTACAATAGCATAAAAATTTGAAATACCTAATAAGTTTTACAAAAACTGTAAAAGGCCTGTATTGTGAAAACTATAAAACATTGCTGAGAGAAATTAAGGAAGATCTAAATAAATAGGGAGGTGCAACTTGTTCATGAGTCAGAAGACTCAAATAGTTAACATAGCAATTCTGTTGATCTATAGATTCAACAAATATGAGTCAAAATCCCAGTAGACTTTTTATTTTATTTTTTTTCTTTGAGACAGGGTCTCACTCTGTTCCCCAGTCCATAGTACAGTGGTGACTACAGCCTAGACATCCTGGGCTCAAGTGATCCTCCCAAATTAGTTTCCTGAGTAGCTGGGACTACAGGAGTACCCTACCAAACCTGGCTAATTTTTTTTTTTTTTTTTTTTTTGTAGATGGGGTTTTACCATGTTGCCCAGGCTGGTCTCAAACTCCTGGGTTCAAGTGTTCCTCCCATCTCAGCTTCCCAAAGTGCTGGGATTACAGGGATGAGCCATGGTGCCCAGCCTGGGCAACAGAGTGAGATCCTGCCTCAAAAAGAAGAAAAGAAAAAGTCTGCTGATATTTTGACTGTTATTTGTTGAATTTACAGATTAAAAAACAAATCCCAAAGTTTTCTGTGTGTGGGTAGAATTTGACAAGCTCATTCTAAAATATGTAGAAATTCAAAGGACTAAGAATAGTTAAAAACCATTTTTAAAAAGAATAACAAAGTTGGAGCCTAACACTTCCTGATTTCAAGATGTACTACAAAGGTGCAGTAATCAAGGCAAATAAAGACAGATAAATGGATCAATGAAACAGAATAGAGGCCAGAAACGGGCCCATACACATATGGACAACTGATTTTTAACAAAGGTGTGAAGGCAATCAATGGAGAAAGGACAGCTTTTTCTGCAAATGGGGCTATAACAATTGGATATTATATTAAAAAGAAAACTCGGATCTTTACCTTGCACCATATGCAAAAATTAGCTAAAATTGAATCATAGACTTAAATGTACAATCTAAAATTATAAAGCTTTTGGAAGAAAATATGGAAGAAAATCTTTGCGACTTTGGCTTAGGCAAAAAGTCCTTAAATATAACATCAACAGCAAAATCCATAAAAGAACCAATTGATAAATAAGACTTGGCCAAAATTTAAAACTTTTGCTCTTCAAAAGGCACTGTTAAGAGAATTAAAATACAAGCCACACACTATTCACAACAGCAAAGACTTGGAACCAACCCAAATGTCCATCAATGACAGACTGGATTAAGAAAATGTGGCACACATACACTATGGATTACTATGCAGCCATAAAAAAGGATGAGTTCATATCCTTAGTAGGGACATGGATGCAGCTGGAAACCATCATTCTCAGCAAACTATCGCAAGAACAGAAAACCAAACACCGCATGTTCTCACTCACAGGTGGGAATTGAACAATGAAATCACTTGGACACAGGAAGAGGAACATCACACATCGGGGCCTGTTGTGGGGTGTAGGGGGAGGGATAGCATTAGGAAATGTACCTAATGTAAATGACGAGTTAATGGGTGCAGCACACCAACATGACACATGTATGCATATGTAACAAATCTGCACGTTGTGCACACGTACCCTAGAACATAAAGTATAATAAAAAATAAAATAAAACAAAATACAAGCCACAGATTGGGAGAAAATATTTGCAAAGCGTATATCTGATAAAAGACTTGTATCCAGAAAATATATTCTCTAAATTGCATAATAAGAAAATAAACAACTCAGTCTTAAAAATGGGCAAGACATTTGATTGGACACCTCATCAGAAAAATTATACAGATGGTAAATAAACACATGAAAAGTTATTCAATGATCTGAGTCATTAGGGAAAAATGCAAATTAAAGCTACAAGATATATCGACATTGAAATGTATTAGAATGTCTAAAATTTAAGAATATTGATCACATTGAGTGTTGGTGAGGATAAGAGGAACAGGGGCTTTTACAACATTGTCAATGGGAAAGTAAAATGTTACAACCAGGTTGAAAAAGAGTTTGGCAGTTTCTTAAAAAAATCAGACAGCAGACACCAGGACTCCCACATGGTGTCAGTCATACCATGAAGGAGAAAGAACTTATGGATATCTCACTAGGGAAGCCACCAAGCTAGATATTGATGCAAAATTTCACCCCTAAAGGCATTGTTGAAGTGTTTCAAAGAGGTTAGTATGTCACCGTGAAGAGACAAGCATCACCGGAGAGTTTCTATGGTGCCAGCAGCTTAGTGCCTTTTAGCGACTGCCTTTCTTACAAGGGACTCAAACATAAGTGGCCATGAAAGTAGCACTAAGGAGGGGTCAGTGTGGAGGGGTACTCTGCACTCCTGACCATGACTTCTTTGACCCAGCACCCATAGTGAGGAACCCGGTCATTGCTGAATACTTTCATATCCTAATTGAGAATTAAAAAAATAATAACAATAAATCAGACAGGCTGGGTGCAGTGACTCACTCCTGTAATCCCAACACTTTGGAAGGCTGAGGTGGGTGGATCACCTGAGATCAGGAGTGCAAGACCAGCCTGACCAACATGGTGAAATCCCGTCTCTACTAAAAATACAAAAACATTAGCTGAACATGATGGCATATACCTGTAATCCCAGCGACTCGGGAGGCTGAGGCAAAAGAATCACTTGAACCTGGGAGGCAGAGATTGCAGTGAGCCGAGATCGTCCCATTGCATTCTAGCCTGGGCAATAAGAGAAAAACTTCATTTCAAAAAAAAAAAAAAAAAAAGAGAGAGAAAAGAAAAGAAAAGTCAGACAGACATCTGTTATATGATCCAGCAATTTCGCTCCAAGGTATCTACCCAAGAGAAAGGAAAGCCTATGTCTATTAAAAAAAACCTTCTCCAGAAATGTTTGTAGCAGCTTTATTTGCAATAGCTCTAAACTGGAAATAGCTCAAATGTCCATCAGAAGGAGAATGGGCAAACAAATTGTGGCATAGCCACATAATGGCTATTACTAAGCATTAGAAAGAAATGAACTGGTCATACATGCAACATCATGGACAAATCTCAAGATAATTATGTTTCGTTGAAACCAGACAAAAAAGACTACATACTGTATGATTCTATTCACATAATACACTAGAAAACCCAAATTAGTCTATACTTTCAGAAAGCAGATTAGTGCTTGCCTGAGCAGGGTTGGAGTGGGGATGTGGGTGAGAGGGCAGGAGACAAGGATTAAAATGGAGCAGGAGAAACTGCTGGGGCTACTGAGTATGTTCACAGTTCAATTGAGGTGGTGGTTTTATGGGTGTCTGGATATGCCAAAGCTTATCAAATTGTACAGTTTCATTACAATAAAGAGCCCATTTAGAAGTTTATAAAGAAAAGTGAAAATTGTCCCTCTGCTCCAGATCTTACTTAGGTTTAGAGTTTGGTATTTCTCTCCCTCCCTCCCTGCCTCCCTCCCTCCCTCCCTCCCTCCCTCCTTCTCTCTCTTCTTTCTTTTTCTTTCTTTCTTTCTTTCTTTCTTTCTTTCTTTCTTTCTTTCTTTCTTTCTTTCTTTCTTTCTTTCTTTCTTTCTTTCTTTCTTTCTTTCTTTCTTTCTTTCCTTCCTTCCTTCCTTCCTTCCTTCCTTCCTTCTCTCTCTCTCTCTTTCTTTCTTTCTCTCTCTCTCTCTCTTTCTCTCTTTCTTTCTTTCTTTCTTTCTTTCTCTTTCTTTTCTTTTCTTTTCTTTTCTTTTCTTTTTTTTGAGATGGAGTCTACTTCTGTTGCCTAGGCTGGAATGCAGTGGCATGATCTTGGCTCACTGCAACCTCTGCCTCCCAGGTTCAAGCGATTCTCCTGCCTCAGCCTCCCAGGTAGCTGGGATTACAGGTACCCGCCACTGCGTCCAGTTAATTTTTGTATTTTTAGTAGAGACGGGGTTTCACTATGTTGGCCAGGCTGGTCTCAAACTCCTGACCTCGTGATCGGCCTGCCTTGGCCTCCCAAAGTTCTGGGATTACAGGGGTGAGTCACCGCACCCAGACTTTTTTTTCTTTTAAGAGATGAGTCTTGCTGTGTTGCTTGGGCTGGCCTCAAGCTCCTGGGCTCAAACAATCCTCCTGTCTCAGAGTTTAGCATTTCTTAACATCATCTTAACCCACACTGTTCAATATAATAACCTACTAGCCACAAGTGGCCATCCAAATTTAAATTAATTACAATTAAAATGTAAAACTGGGCTGGGTGCAGTAGCTTACACCTGTAATCCCAGCACTTTGGGAGGCTGAGGCGGGCAGATCATGAGGTCAGGAGTTCAAGACCAGCCTGACCTATATGGTGAAATCCCATCTCTACTAAAAGTACAGAAATTAGCCGGTCATGGTGGTGTGTGCCTGTAGTCCCAGCTACTCGGCAGGCTGAGGCATGAGAATCGCTTGAACCTGGGAGGCGGAGATTGCAGTGAGCCAAGATGCGACATTAACTCTACCCTGGGTGACAGAGCAAGAATCCATCTCAAAAAAAAAAAAAGTAAAACTCAGTCCTTAGTTGCAATAGGCACATTCCAAGAACTCAATAGCCTTTTGTGGCTAGTGACCACCATATTGGAGAGTTCAGATTATAGAACATTTCTGCCATTAGAGAAAGTTCTTTTGGATAGCTTTTTCCTGGGCTATGTAGAGACTCAGCACTATTACAAGCAACTTAGATCTTTCACGGGTCACTTGTTGAGCACTTACTTTTGCCAGAAACTGCCAGGTCCTTTATATGAATTATCTCTAATTCTTGCAAGGAAAGACTAAGAGAAGCTTGAATAATTTTCCAAGGGTCACAGTTACTAACTGGTGTACCTAACCTGTAAACCTATGTCTATCTAACCCCAAAGCCTGAATTCTTAGGTGCGTGTCATATCTCCTGTGACGAGGCCACACCCCTTTCCTTCTATACTTGTGGAGGATTCTTTTCACATTCAACCACGGAGTCTTACATTTATCCCTCCTAAATTTTATCTTGTTGGATTAAGTTTATTGCTCCAGATTGTCAAAATATTTTAGGATCCTCATCCTGTCATTCCATATGCTCTCTTGCCTTCCAAGATTCATGTATTTAGTGACTTTGATAAATATGGCCCCTTTAAACTTCATCTGAGTGATCGATAAAAATCATTGCTAAGACAAGGGAAAGGATGAAGGTCTGTGGTCGGCTATTAGAAACCCTCCCACTTGAGGTTTATATCAGTTTACCAGTCTGTAACCTTCAAGATACCAGCATACCAACCCATTTCTGTTCTTATCTCCAGATTCTGGGGGATATGTTTTGTATTTGGAGCCTAAAGACCTACTAGCACCATCTAGAATCATATACTGGTTGTAACTGACTTCCAGATGTTAGACAAACAATGTTTGCTTCTAACCAAACATAAGGGCCAGAAGGATCAAGATATTGGCACCAGTGTTGATGCTTGTCATTTCCACTTAGCCCTCCTTCTTACTGCCCTCACCTCTAAAGTGGTTGTTTGATTATTTGTTGCTGAAAAACAAACCATCCCACAACAGTGGCTTCAAACAATAGCAATCATTTATTCACTGATGAATTTGAAATGTGGGCATGGCTGGGTGAGAACAGTGGGCATCTACTTTACTGTGGCATCGGCTGGGCTTAAAGAACAGCTGGGGACTGGCACAGTGAGGCTCCTCTAGCACAACTCTGAGAGTCTTGTCAGCTTTTCTCATGGCTTCATGCCGCTCCCTCCCCACCCTGCTTTCAAACTCTGCCCGTATTGACCAACATGTGTTTCCCACAATGTGCCATCATTGATCATCTCTAGGGCTCCATCCAGTGTGCTTGTCCTTTTCCATGTATTCTCAAAGATTCAGCCAAGGTGTCACCTCTACCTAGAAGCCTTCCCTGATATCCCCTGCCCCCACACAACTTGGTTTGCATTACTATCTCTCTACTGTGTTCCATAGCACACTTTATTTCCCCTTTTCAAAGCACTTATCCTGCTGTAATGGATTATCCTCTTTGTTTGCCTGTCTTTCCCACGAGATTAGCAGCTCTTCAGGGGACGAAATGGTTGTCATTTTGCATTCCCAGACCATAGCATAGTGTGTAAGATATAGTAGGTGCTCAATCTGTTGAATCAATGAGTGATGTGATGATGACAGGTTCTGGAAGTTAAAATGATGCTATCGAAATACCAGATTAGCAACAGGACCTGGCACCTGTAAAGAGCTGCAGTGAAGCAGGTTCTACTGGATGTAAGATTAAATGAGTTCAAGTCCATAAAGCATTTGGAGCAGTGTCTCACACACAGTAAGCACCATATAAGAATTTGTTGTTGCTATTATCATTGTTATGATGCCTGCGGCTTTCAGGTATACAGCTGTCTTTGCCAAAGGTTCTTTTTGCTCTCCCATTAGGGTTTTTCTTTAACAGGGACCTTGGATGACCTTGGCACTTCCTCCTCCTCTGGGAGTTCCCTGGGAGGAATCCTCTGGAAGAGAAAGTGTGTTCAAGACTGACAGAATCTGCATGTGTTTTTCTCTTGGCAAAGGCTCAGTCCCTGCTCTAGTGCCATCAGCTTTTCTCCTATTGGCTTCCACTGCAACAGGTGGATGCAGGGATCACCACCTGCCAGGTGGTTCTAAGCTTCCCCAGGCACAGCAGGGTTAAGGAAAGGGAGAAGTGAATTCAGGGACAGAGTGCTCTGGTGTGCCGCCACCCTGGGATCAACAGTTACTGTCCCCCAGGATGTCCTGTGTGGGAAGGCTGGAAGGAAAGCCGCCCACTGAAATGAAAGCCCCTTACACTTTGGGAGAGGGTTTGGTCTGCACCTTAATTTGGAGGAGGTGTTCAGGTTCTTCAAGTTCCCACAGGCCTTGTTCTTGCCCTGCCTTTCTAGGGTGGCCGGAAGCTGAAAAGTCCCAGAGTTCTCTCATCATGTCCTTGCACCACCCTGCCTGGAATTTGGAGGAACTTGAGCACGGCAGTTTTAGCCCGATCTGTGATTAATATTTGGTGCTGGGAAAACTGGGGGTTCTGGGCTAAGCCTGAAATTATTCTGGGCAAGGGGGAAAGGGGAATTTCCAAGATGCCCTCGAGAGAATGAGCAGGTCTGGGTCCTGGGTAAGAGGCTTCCATAAAGGGGGAAATGGAGAAGGACGATGGGGGAAACACCCCTGCATAGAAGGGCTGAGAAGCAAGACAAGTGGGAATGGCAGCTGCAGGGCCCATGAAGAGCCATAGCTATGGGCGAAGTTGGTGCAAGAATCCCAGAGGAGAATGTTGGAGGCTGGTGGGTGATATAGGGGAAAGAATGGGGTTGAAATGTTCTACTTGTGCTCCTCCGCCATGTCTCAGGTTAAACCTCACTCCCTTAGAGAGACCTTTCCTGATCCTCATAACCCTCATTCTATTTTGGAGTCAGTCTCCGTGGGTCCGGATCTCAGCTCCTCACTTACAGGCTCGACAACCTTGTCCAAGTGTTAAAACTCTTTTAATTTCAGTTTTATCAATCTGTGTGACATGGCTAAAGATAGTACCTTCTCACAAGGTTGTAAGGATTAAATAAATTAATATATTGAAAATACTTAGCACAGAGCCCAGGTCTTTTTTTTTTTTTTTTTTTTTTTTTTGAGACAGGGTCTCGCTCTATCGCCCAGGCTGGAGTGCAGTGGCCAAATCTCAGCTCACTGCAAGCTCCGCCTCCCGGGTTCCCACCATTCTCCTGCCTCAGCCTCCTGAGTAGCTGGGACTACAGGTGCCTGCCACCTCGCCCGGCTAGATTTTTTTTTTTTAGTGGAGACGGGGTTTCACCGTGTTAGCCAGGATGGTCTCGATCTCCTGACCTCGTGATCCGCCCGTCTGGGCCTCCCAAAGTGCTGGGATTACAGGCTTGAGCCACCGCGCCCTGCCTAGAGCCCAGGTCTTGACTGGTGAGAGCGATCGTGACAACTGTTTAGTGGCCAGTCTCTCCTGCTACTGTGAGATCTGTGGGGCCGGGACTGTGCTGTCCACTTTGGTGTCCCCCAAACCTAGTGCAGGGCCTGGCTTGTAGGGGTCCAGTTGAATGAATGTGTAAGTGACCAGGGTGGGCTCAGGTGGTTGCAGTCCTTGTGGGGGTTAGGCTCTAGGGTTATATTTCACTGCATGGATCCTTTCTTTTTCTTTCTTTTTTTTTTTTTTTGAAATGAAGTCTCACTGTGTCACCTGGGCTGGAGTATAGTGGTGCAATCTTGGCTCACTGCAACCTCCGCCTCCCAGGTTCCAGTGATTTTCCTGTCTCAGCTACCTGAGTAGCTGGCACAACAGTCACATGCCACCACACCTGGCTAATTTTTGTATTTTTGGTAGAGACAGGGTTTCTCCATGTTGGCCAGGCTGGTCTCAAACCCCTGACCTCAAGTAATCCACTAGCCTTGGCCTCCCAAAGTACCGGGAGGCATGTGCCACCGCATCTGGCCTAAATATTTTCTTTTTCTAGGTGATCCAAGTTAGAAAAGACACCAAGGTGGCTGGGCGTGGTGGCTCACGGATTGAGACCATCCTGGCCAACATGGTGAAACCCCGTCTCTACTAAAAATACAAAAAAAATTTAGCTGGGCATGGTGGCATGCGCCTGTAGTCCCAGCTACTCAGGAGGCTGAGGCAGGAGAATTGCTTGAACCTGGGAGGCAGAGGTTGCAGTGAGCTGAGATCGCGCCACTGCACTCCAGCCTGGATGACAGAGCAAGAAGAAAAATAAAGACACCAAGATTATTCCTGGGTAGAATAAGTGTGGATGACCATTTTTCTTTCCTTCTAGTTTTTATTCCATTATCTATTTTATTTTTGTATTCTCTATAATTTTTCCATACCAAAGCAAGGATTACTTTTCTAATGGCTGAGAAAAAAAATGTTATTAAACAAACATAACACTCTCCATTGTCAGGAGGGGAGGAGCCATCACCGAAAGATAAGAATGGGTAAGAAATGCAGGGAATAAATAGTATGTGGTGGGAAGGCTTCTCAGCCTTCCAAGGCCTGTTGGAGGTTTCACAAGCTGTTCCTGCCGAGGGAATTCTCAATGCTCAAAGCCATGGGGGTGGAAGCCCTGTTTCCCTCCGTCTTAAGAAGGATGTGACTGGGGCAAGTTTCAGTTTTAACAGGATCACCATGTCTTCAGAGGGAAAGAATGTTCTCAACCATGAATCTTTTGCCAAGAAATGGTACTGAGTGTATCATATGAGGGGCAAAACTGCTGCTCCTGCTGCTCACCCCAGCACTGTTACTTGATATCAGTGGATTATTTCTCTCTAGAGGTCTGGGGCCCCCGGATGGAGGGCAACCCTAGCTGCTGCGCCAGGGGGAAGGCAGAGAGGAGGCCCGGACCGAGTTAAGATGCCCAGCTAGGCTGAGTTCTAGCTCTAGCTGGCTGCATGATCCTTCAGTCACTGAGCCTTAGCCTTCCCATCTGAAGAAAGGAGGACATCTTCCCTAGATATGGAACATCTTCCCTGTTGACATGGAATTCTGAGTGTGAAGTAATACTATATATGAAAATGCCCTGGAGAACATAAAGTGATGGACAGGTGCTATTTGTGAATGAGAAAAGTATTTGGTGGAATAGAGGAAAACATGGACTCTTTTCAGTGAGTTAAGTTTATGTTTCTTGCATCTGCCGAGTCAAAAACATGTATGGCATTTCCTCCTTCTTCTAGGAGCTTCCTGTATGTTATACTGTCTGGTCCTCATTTGCCACATGTTATATATGAGAAAACTGGGGCTAATGAAAGATACACTGACCTGGTTTTCCCAAGATCACAGAGCTAGTAAGAGTAGGGGAGGAATTATCACCCCCGTTTCTCCGGATGAGGAAACTGAGGCACAGAGAGATTAATTGATTTGTCTGAAGTTATAGAGCCAGCAATTGTCAAAGTTAGACCTGAGTCCTCAAGTCTTTTTTTTTTTTTTTTTTTTTTTGAGATGGAGTTTTGTTCTTGTTGCCCAGGCTGGAGTGCAGTGGCACGATCTCGGCCCACTGCAATCTCTGCCTCCTGGGTTCAAGTGATTATCCTGCCTCAGCTTCCTGGGATTACAGGTGCCTGTCACCACACCCCGCTAGTTTTCTGTATTTTTAGTAAAGACAAGGTTTCACCATGTTGGCCAGGCCGTTCTCAAACTCCTGACCTCAGGTGTTCTGTTCACCTCGGCCTCCCGAAGTGCTGGGATTATAGGCATGAGCCACTGTGCCAGGCCCCCTGAATCCAAGTCTTTTAATGTTACTAATTTAGGATTCATGGACTCCTGAGGGGTTCTCAGAAAGACATCAGAAGGAAGGTTTGCATATATGTACATTTTTGGGGGGAGAGGGATTCCAAATATTGAATCAACTTCTCAAATAAATGAATCCAAAATCTTGGACCTGTAGTTGGTCCCTAAGTAACTCTTTCTGTATTTTAACATTGATATACTACAAGAAAAGCTTTAGTGATGGCAAGTTACTTGGGCACTTAAAATGTACTTAATTGTTACTGCGCTTCAAGGTTGTTAGTAAAAATGATTGATTTGCCTTTGATGCAGCTGGCCAACTTGAATTTTTCTTTCTCCCGGCTTAATAACTCTTCAGTATCTGTAAGATGTCAAGATCAACACTTTTTCTTCTGATGCCACATTTTGTTTAATCTTCAACCTAGGTGCATACCCTGGAAGAAAAAAGACTATAATTCAACTCTTTAACAGCCAGGATTGCCTGTCTCCACCCCCTTCTGAATCTAGTTATGTTGGATACTGGGAGAGAAGCAGGTAGACTCTTTGGGCCTGACCTTTCTGATTTTTCTCTGGAAGAGCTTCACCGAAGGGGCACAGAAGAATAATGTTTCTACAGCATGGATTCAGGGGCTCCTTCCCACCAGGAACCCAGCTTAACAGGCATGCTGTTCACATGGAACTTGCCAAAACCCTGTGCATGTGGGTGTGGGGAAACACCAAAGAACTGCACGACTGTCCCTGCCTTTGGAAGGTCTCATTCCCTGTCATTCCTTCATTCAGTCAACAAACTTGGAGCACCCAGTATGTGCTACATTTTGAGGATAAAGTGATGAATAACACAGACAAGACCCCTGCCCTTGTGGAGTCTATATTCAAACCAGAGCTTGACCTTCAAACTGAGAGACCAACTTAACAAAGGGGCCTCTCATCTGGCCACTAACTGTTATGCACCCTCCGCTTGGGAGACACAGTCTCAGCCTTCCTCCACCTTCAAGTCTGATAGGAGAGAGATTTCAGAGTGGCCCAAACAATCTAAAGTGGAAGTGAACAGAGCTCAAAATAAGTCCTCAAGCGCTGAGGGGAGACCAAGGAGAAGATAACGCAGTGAGGGCAGTGAGAGAGGGATTCCTGGAGTAATTGCACCTTGCTTTGAATTTTAGCCCTAAACTGCAAATCCTAGCTAACTTCTAAGTAGACGCTGATAGCTGGCTTCTATTTGACCTGCCATATTGAATGACTTTGGCCCCGGGACATGGTGGAGATTTAGACAGCCCAGGGCAGAAAATCCTCTAGGAAACGCAGTCTGAACTACACCACTAGCTTTCTGAATGGACAGGATCTGAGGAGCTGGGAAGGTAGTAGGGGAGAGGGCAGCTGGGTGGGGTTTCTTCCAGGAAACAATGTGGATGCAAGATGCAGTCCTTGTCCCTGGCCTGCCCTTACCGCTTTAGTATTTCAGATGAGTCAGCTCTCACTCTGCCACCTGCTTTCTGTAACTCTGCAGCAGGCCAGCAGCCTCCAGTCCACCCTCTCCTCCTCCCAGGGCTCTGGGGTGAAGCCCTCCCCAGGAACTCCCTGGCTCCCAGTACCGATGGGAGAAACTCTTTTCAACTGACATGATTTATTTTAACAATAAGGGACAAGAACCACAACCGATTTCCACAGAATTAGAGTTCCTCCTGACACGCCTGGGACTTGCCACCTGGGAAGGACACTGTCAAGCCATCCTGTATGCCATTTGCCGTTCGGCTGTTCCTTCGCTTGGAGGGAAGAGATGCCTGTTTCTATAGGGAGGAAGTTTGAAGTGAGAAGAGGGGACAAAGATTCTGTGAATGGAAAGAGCACTGGACTGAGAGTTCAGGGATGTGGCCTCCGGTCCCAACTCCACCACTACTCAGTTGTCTGAAGAAAGAAACAAAAATCTGTGATACCTCCCTGGGCCAATGTGGGTGGCATGTTGCCTAGAAAGAAGTGCCGTTGTGATACGTTTATGTTGGTGGGATGGGGGAAAGTAATAACTGGTTTGTACGGAGTGTTAAGAAAGAATTAAATCTTAACCTTCCATTGGGGTAAGCTGATGGAAACAACCACAGCAAAGGACAGACTGAATTTTTTTATTCTCTTTATAGAAAATAACAGTAAAAAAAGTATTGACATAGAAGAAGAAAACAAAAAGTTGTCAGGAGTTAATGAATAGAAATGTTGTTTTCTTTCTGGATTTTATGGTGTTTGTGGTATTTATTAGCTTTTACAAATTTGTAATTTGTTGCAATTTCTCTTTCTAAATAAATATTCACTTTTGTCTCTAATTTTATCCTTCTATTTTTGAAGTCAGTTTTCAATTTCAAAATGCTTCTCTCTGGGCCTCAGCTGTTTCCTCATCTGTAAATGAGAAGGCTGGACCAGATGCTCTTTCATGTCTGGTGCAATGAAGCGCTGGAGTGGGCTGCCTATGACTGCACCCAGCTCTACCACACCCCACCTGGGTATCTTTGGGTGAGGTACTTAGTAGCTCCAACTCTCATATTCCTCATCCAAAATGATGGACACAGAAATAGTGTTGACCTCATGGAATAGGTGTGAATATGAAAAGAGACCATGCATATAGATGCTTCACACAGACCCTGGGGCAGCAAAAGTGCTCAGTACTTGTTAGCTATTAGTGTGAGTCTACTCTTTCAGTCTATGAATTTTGTTGGAGGAACTCCTGCTTACCAGGCCTCTGGTTTAATAAAACACGACTGGAGTGACTCCATCCTGAAGTGAGTAGGCTAGGCACTCACAAGGCACCTAGAGGGTTAATGCTTTATGGTCTGAAAATAGCCACATTCTAAGCTGACCACCACTTATAATTACAGAAGACTGATGGCCATACAGGACATCTCCCACCAAGTCTGCAGAATGTCCAGATGTCCCAAGTACAGTCCACTTTACTCAGAGATAACATCAACGAGCAGACTTAGGTTGAAGAGCACCAACAGCCTGTACCTTTAGTGAGCACATCTGCACATTCCAAGTTTAATCATAGCTCCTTATAGTTTCTTATAAGCAGAGATGTTCCTAAAGGACAGGGGTTCCTCCTCCTGCTTTCTGGGCATGCCCTACTCTCTAATGGAGTAGTTTCCAATAAATTTGCTTCTTTCTCTGTGCTCCAATTCTTTCCTGTGTGAGATCTAAGAACCTACTCTTGGGGTCTAGATTGGGATCCTCTTTTCTGGCAACATCTTGAGTATGTGACCATGAGAAATGTTAGAAATTGGAGTGAAAGGTACATAAACATGTGGACCCAATACCATTCTCTGGTTCTCCCAGAGACACAAGGCTACAGGAGAGTAGGACTCTGCCTTCTCCCAAAGCTGATACCTCCCTGGGCCAATGTGAGTGACACGTTGCCTAGAAAGAGGTGCCGTTGTGATACGTTTATGTTGGTGGGATGGGGGAAAGAAATAACAGGTTTGTACGGAGTGTTATGAAAGAATTAAATCTTAACCTTCCATTGGGGTAAGCTGATGGAAACAACCACAGCAAAGGACAGACTGAATATCTTTTTATTCTCTCTGTAGAAAATAACAATAAAAAAAGTATTCACATAGAAGACGGAAACAAAAAGTTGTCAGGAGTTAATGAATAAAAATGTTTTTTTCTGGATTTTATGGTGTTTGTGGTATTTGTTAACTTTTATGAATTTGTAATTTGTTGTAATTTCTCTTTCTAAATAAACATTTACTTTTGTCTCTAATTTTGTACTTCTATTTTTGAGTTCAATTTTTTTCCCCAGATGGGATCTCACTCTGTTGCTCAGGCTGGAGTGCAATGGTGCAATTATAGTAGACTGCAGTCTTCAACTCCTGACCTCAAGCAATTGTCCTGCTTCGACTTCCTGACTACAGGTGTGCACGAGGACTACAGGCAGGCATGTGCCAACACACACAGCATTTTTTTTTTTTTTTTTTTTTTTTAAGAGATGTGGTCTCACTTTGTTGCCCATACTGGTCTCAAACTCTTGGTCTCAAGGGATCCTCCCACCTCGGCTTCCCAAAGTGCAGAGGTTACAGGTGTGAGCCACTGTGCCCAGCCTGAATTCAATTTCTTAAAAGGACCCTCCCCACTCAATTGTATGAGCTGTAGCAGTTGCCAGATTTAGCAAATACAAATACAAGACCCCCAGTTAACTTGGAATTTCAGGTAGATAAACACTGAGATGTTTTCGTCTGAAATTCAAAGTTAAATGTGCATCTTGTATACAGTGGGAATATAAAAAAGGAAAGTAGTGGTCAACTCAACCAGGGTTGAAGTGGTGAGGAGGAGGGGAGTGGGGAGAGGAAAGGAAGAGGGGAGAAGTTTCACAAACGAAGTCACACCGGAGCTAGGTCTTGACGTTAGGTTGGTGTTTGCAAGGTAGAAGAGCCAGGGAGGGCTTTCTAGGTGAGATGAGCCCGTAAGGTGTGAGAGACCTGCAAGAGAGATGAGGTGGAAAATGTAGGCAAGGTCCAGGCTGCGATGGGTCTGGATGTTGTGGGGAGCAGATTTTCTGCTACTGAGAGGCCCCAGGGCGTTACGCTGGGAGTTTTAGACTGGAGAGTTCCAAGGCTGGGTTTGCATTTTAGAAAGTCCACCTGCCTAGGGAAGAGTGGATTGTTCAGGAGAGGAATGGGGAGGCATCAGTTGGGCTCTTTCCATGACCTATCCCTCCATCCTATTTCCACTGGGGCTCTTTCACAACATTTGAGCTACAGAGCCCATTGACATAGATATGTCACCCGGGGCCTGAGGCTTTGAACAGGCTTTGACTGAGAGCCCTGTGGGCAAAAAAGGAGGAGAAGGAAGTCCAGGCTGAAGTGGCATAGGTGCCCAATGTGGATTTGTACTTCCCTCCCCAGGAGCACAGGTGTGGCCAGTTTGGATTTCCTTAGGTCATCAGCTTTCTGGGTAATGACAAGTCAGAACAGCATGGCTTGGGAGAGTTACGTCACCTCCCCTGCTGAACGGGCTTGAGGTCCCTCACAAGTCTAGGTTCCTTTCCACTCCACCTAATCCCAGAGTGAAAGGGCAGCATGGGGTTAGAAAGCGCGCTGAGCCAGAGGTGAGGAGAGAGAAATTTGAGAGCAGTCGTGCCACTTCCTTGCTGTGCCATGGAGGACTGGTTCACTTCTCTATTTCTTCATCCCTGTAATGCGAACATTGAACTGAGTTCTCTGTTATATTTTCTGACTCTCATTTCCAAATATCACAACAAAGGAGAGCCAACCCCACTGAAAATGAAGAATAAAAGAGAGACAAAAGATAAAAAAACAAAAACAAAACAAAGGAGAAACTTTTTTAGGTTTAAATTTCCCAGTTCTTTTTCTCATCTTTTTGTTTTGTTTTGTTTTCAAAGCTCTACTCAAGTTCACACATATCATTATGATCTAGATATATTTACCAAGACATCTAAACATTTATATATTGTTTTAAAATTCCTATTAGTTTCCCAAATAAAATACCCATCCATCATTATCAGTAATATATATAATATATACATATATACATATATAATATATACATATGTTATATATACACAGATTATACATGCATATATATTATGTATACATATATTATATATATACATATATAGTGTGTGTATATATATATTTTTTGAGACGGAGTCTTGCTCTGTCACCCAGGCTGAAGTGCAGTGGTGCGATCTTGGCTCACTACAAGCTCTGCTTCCTGGGTTCACACCATTCTCTCACCTCAGCCTCCCGAGTTGCTGGGATTACAGGCTCCTGCCACCACGCCCAGCTAATTTTTTGTATTTTTAGTAGAGACAGGGTTTTACCATGTTGGCTAGGATGGTCTTGATCTCCTGATCTCGTGATCTGCCCCCCTCGGCCTCCCAAAGTGCTGGGATTACAGGCGTGAATCACCGTGCCCAGCCTATATTTCTTTCTATTACAAATTTGTTCTCAGTCATACTTCTTAGTGTTTTATAGTCCTCATAATGACAGGTTCTTTCTCAAATCTAACCAAAATTACTCATATAGATCTAATGCATTTCATCCAAATCCTGCAATAGGGCCACACATTGCTCAACTCCATGGAGCCTCATTCCCATAGAAGGCAATAGGCATGGTACCCTCTGGAATTATGCAATTTTTGTATGCGCTCCAGCACTAAGTACTTAGGAATGGCCAGAATCAACTCTTTTAAGGGAAGGAAATTGCCTTGGCATCACTATGAAAAATTCATGAGGTTGGAGTGGATGTTAGGTGGGGATAAGGAATTGGAAGACATGAGAGAGTTGTGTCCAGAACATATCAAACTCAGAGCATTCTCCATTCTGGCTCGCCAATCTTGCTTCATATTCCTTCTGCTTCCCTACTTAACAAGTGGAAAATTGAGCTCTGATATCTCAATGGTGGGTCCATTGGTCCCAGAAGTCCCAATTCTAAGGCGAGATGCAACCATATGTCTGGAGACCAGATTCATAATTTAATTGCAATCCTGGGAAAGATGCCATTCTATCTCAATCTATATTTTATTTTTGATATTAGGGGTCAGGTAGCAAGGCTTAATATGAAGAGAACTTATTTCTTATCGTTCCTTCTTCCTGATTTAGGAGCTCTAAAGGGAATTGTAAAATTGATAATAAATGTCATCATTTTCAAGTTGCTTATTATGTGCCAGGCACTGTGCTAAGGACTTACGTGTAATCACTTTATCTTCATGCTGTGCCTACATGGTGAATGTGCAGTAGACATGATGTGTACCATTTGACAGATGAGTAAACAGGCACTGAGATTAAGTGGCTTGCCTTCAGTCTGACAGCCATAGAAAGTAGAGCCAGTCAACCCAGCTTCCAGTACCGGCAATTATGGTACACTGCATGCTGGAAGCAGAGTTATAAACACATCACTTATTCCCTTCCCCTGCAAGCTTCCTGGTATGACATATTTGCCCTGAAATGAAAGCTGGGTCAGAACATATAGTCTGAGCACAAGGGGTGAATGTGGGGTGAGACTCAGCAAGGACAGTGTTGCAAATCCTCTTATATGTGTGGCTGGGCTCTGAACTGCTCTTTTCAAATGTGCAGAAGGGCTCTGAGCCAGGCAGCTCAGGCCCTGCTGGGAAAACAGCACCCACCTCCCTCCATCCGACCCCTCTGGGGGAAACAAGGGTGGGAATAGGGGAGATTTCCAATGTCAAGAGTGGCTCTTTGCCCCCTCTCCAAAGGAGCAGAAAGATGTCCATTAGCTCCTACAAAGATGTCTTCCCCTTTTCCAGGTGCCTGGCACACAGCTTAGAAAAACATAACATTTATTAAGGAGTACTTACTATGATACAGGTCCATTAGCTCATTGAAATCCTCACAGTTTATTTTACCTACTTTATGGAGCTTCAGAAAGGCTTTAAGTAGCTTGTCCAGTGTCTATAGACCTAATGCATTTCATCCACTCTGCAATAGGGCCACATATTGCTCAACTCCGTGAAGCCTCATTCCCACAGAAGGCAATAGGCATGGTACCCTCTCTGAGCCAGGCAGAGAGGGTACCTACCTGGCCATACCCTCATCTTTTTTCCTTAATCATTTTCTTTCTTCTTTAAGATATAGCTGATTAATCATTATTATGAAATGCCTCTTTCTTCTGGGTCTTGACATGTAGCTTCTAGGAAAAATGATAAACTCCCCATCTCCATGCAAATGAGAATTTTTTGCAATTCTTTGTTCATACAGAAAAATCCAAGTTAAGTCACTTTCTTGAGAGCTGTGGCATGCTACCAAGAAGAGAAGGGAGACAAGGGAGAAGAGAAGAGAGAGAGCCAGGGTTTAAACCCAGAACTACATTGTGAACCGCTACAGTCTACCACTTCCCTCAACACTTATCATTTTATTATGTCCAAGATGCTGGACCACAAGACATCAAGTCCCTGGGCTTTCTTTCCCTTGCACCTGTCCCATAAAAGACCCCAATCCTTCCTGTCCCTTTTCCTTCTTTGCCGGTGCCCTGTCGCCCTCTCTGTCTCCTGAATCTGGCTGCAGGGGCAGGGTTTGTACCAGCCCAATGGGGTCTCATAATTGCATCTCATCCCGAGGTCACTGCATTTGACTTATTCACTTCATTTGAATAAAGCTCCATTTATTCTGGGAGTCTGTGTTTGGGGATGTCAAAAGACAAAATTACAACACATTTAGTTAAAAGATCTTAATTGGCTTTTATTTGCAATCCTAGAATCAGGCAACATCCCATTTTATAGACATAGAATGAGTGGCCCCATGAGCTGACAGAGGAGAGTGGTTTTATAGGCAGACAAGGGCTGGAGGAAGCGGAAACAGAGAACAAAAAGCAGACTGGTCATTTCAAGCTACTTTCCTTGTAAAGGTTAGAGCAGAGAAGACTTCCTTATATGCTGGCTAAAACTGGCTCACTTGAGGATTTGGCTATTATCTTTCTCTCTCCTGATTTCTCAGAAGGTTAGATAAACAATTTAGTTTCAGCTTGGTGGTGTGGAACTTCATTCAGCATGAGTGATTCCATTTCGGTTTGGCCTATTGGCCTAGTGCAGTAACTCGGTCCAAACCAATCACCTCCTGGAAATTTTATTTATTGGGAAGAAACTGTTTACACCCTATCTTTTCATTGCCCCAAACCCTGATCCCTAGAGAACTTCACGGTAAAAAGTTTATGTAAAAAGGTAGTTTAGATAGAGAGTCTTCTAGCCCAAGAATAAGGATTTCAGGTCCTGGCTCTGCCACTGGCTTCTCTTAAACCTCTCTTCTTTCCAGTCTCATTATCTCTCTCTCTGCATTAATCAAGAATGAGAGAACTCTCCAGGGGACAAGATGAAGGTGAAAGAGATGATGTGCAAAGAAATCCTTGCTTTATGAGGGGAAAAACTGTTCCTCATGAAGTTCAACAAAATAATGCAGGTAAAGCAGTTAGCTAGCACCTGGCACATGGCAGACACTCATAGCTGCCCGAGGCATTGGAGAGCTGGATCATGCTGGAGCCAGAGGCACCTGCAGAGCCTCACGGGTTGGCTGCTGCAGGGTGTGGCTGACTGAGAGTGCTTTCATGAGTTGGCCTGCAGGGTACAGTTGGTAATGTGCCACAGCTCTCAGGAAAGTGACCTAACTTGGATTTTTCTGCATGGACACAGAATTGCAAAAAATTCTCATTTGCATGGAAATGGGGAGTTTATTTTTCCTAGAAGCTGCATGTCAGGACCCAGAAGAAAGAGGCATTTTATAGTAATGATTAATCAGCTATATCTTAAAGAAGAAAGAAAACAATTAAGGAAATAGGATACTAAGAAAACAAGAGAAAAAACAATCTCCCCAAGGTGGATCCACCCAGCAAGCCTTGACAGCATTTCCTCTTATCCACCTGAATAAAAATGACCAGCCCTTTCCAAATGGCAGAGAGCACTGAGAGGAGACACAAGGAGCAGCCCGCAAGCACCAAGTGAGAGGTGAGGCTCATGCTGTCCATCGTCAGGGGCTCATATGCACCGCCATCCTAGACCTCCTCCTTCATGGCCGCAGGGAGGTGACCTATTACCATTGTGTGTGGCTATGATGTTCCAGATGCTGGGCATTTGATAGGACGGGAAGAGATACTCTATAGAAGGGGTGAATTTTCTAGTACCTTAGTTTCAATGAGAAGAGATAGAGGGTGGGAAAGAAGGAGGGAAGGAAGGAAAGGTAAGGAATCTAACGTCTTTACTATTGCTTTTTTGTTCCAAGAACTGTGTTGGGCACTTTGTAATGTGTTATCATTGTTTAATCCTTTGCAATGTTAAATGTCTTTTTAAATGTAAGGAGCAACACCGGTTCATAAATGGGTTCCTGTCTGTCTGGTGTCAGGGTAGCTACTGGGATTCCAGGCTGTGATGCCAGAGAGAAACAGTGTTGTTAGTGGGGTGGAGTAGCAGTAAAGAGAGCCAGCTCAGGGACTGGCCCGCCTTCCCTCAAACCCTGGCCTGGGCAAGTTACTTCGTTTGCTTGGTAAAATGGGAACAGAAACAGAGCCTACCTCACAGGGTAGTTGTGAGCATTAAATGAGAAAATTACGTAAAATTCTTGGGACAGTGCCCTATGCACATGGCACGTAGGATAAATGTTACCTACTACTAATATCTGAAATAGCCAAGATGTCTGGCATTGCCTCACCAAGCTAAGGGAGGCATCTTTCTCCTCCACAAAATGTGCAAGTCTCCTGGCATGGGATGAGCAGGCAATATCCCACTGCTTCTGAGAGTTATCTTGTCAGAAGAAAAACCGCACTCTCTTTCTTGGCTTTCTAGAAGCACCCCAGTAGCCTTCCGAGGGGACAGAGCTCTGGGGGACTCTCTACAAACTTCCCTGGCAATGGGGCCCATCTTTGTTTAGCCAGAAAGAAAGGCTGATAAAAGAGGAAGGGAGCTCTTTGGCCTAATGCCTGCCACGTGGTAAGGTCTCAGCATACACCTGTCTATTCCCTGGGAATGATGCCCAGTTACGGAGAGATAAGGCAAAAATGGTTTCTAAACAGGATTTCCTGTTTCCTGACTTTCCAGAGAAGGAGCTGGGAATCCTGAGGAAGGCATAGGGAGTGGGGGCAGCTGGGGTTCACACTCACATGTGTGAGTTACAGCAGCTCTAACTATAGCTCTGCAGTCCCCACAGCTGGCTCCCTGTGTCTGATGCCCTCCTCTCCTCCACGGCCACACATGATACACTTACCTTAGCACACACAGCTGTAAATGGGAGATCTCAGTGGGCATCATGCAAAGTGCATAGCAGAGGGCTGCTCTCGTCACATGTGTTGTCGTAAGACGTGCGTTAAGGCTAAGCTCTGTTTATAAGCTTGGGAAATGTGGGTGAAAGCAGAGATAACCCCGTAAGCTGTACCATTATATTTTATGCACTTTTCTCTGTGTGCATTATATGGCACAATATAAAGTGGTTAAATGAAGAGGCAGCAAGAAAGACAGATTCAAGAACGGTAAGAGAATGAGAAGAGGTGGCAAACCTCTCAGGGTCTGGCCCTGGCTATGAAGCAGCCAGCTGCAAACATGCCGCTCATACCCTTTGGCTCAGCGGGTGACAGACGGGAAGTTGCCAAGCTGCCCTCTACCATTGGCATCTTCCCCTAGCTCCTCATTGTGGCTAATTAGTTCTTGAAGATGGCTTGTGTCTCCCTTTCCCATCCTCTCCAGAAGATGAAATCTCCACAGCTGGCTTCAAACAAATGATTTTAAGCAGATACACTCTTGAGGTTTATAATAAAAGGGTGTTACTTATTTTGGGGGTAAACATCAAAAACCAAGTGTGTTTTTATGGTTTTTCACATCTGTTGCCCAATTCCTAGGGCATCTTACCAACCCTGCTTTTCCTACTTAATTTATTAAAAACAATGCTTTTCACCCCTGTTGACAAAGTAGGCTGTGTTGAGTCATAGGAGAGTGATATGCACACAAGTATGCTTCCTGGGACTTAAGAGAGTGGTGTATCATGCTTTCTGGGGTGGAGGTGGGGGCATGGGGTGAGGGTGGGGAAGAACTCATATCCAGTTGACTCAAGAAAACCAGAGGAGACACATACCCCTGAAACTCCTCAAGGCTGAAGTATTTAGTCTTGTTTTCTTGTATTCCACCTGGCCTGCTTTTGGGGCTGGAAGGGGACGTCAATCAGGGCTCTTCTCTTTCATTGCTCTCCACTCTTGGCTGGACAGCTGACTTCCTCTCCTTTGTGCAGGCATGAAGTTACATTGTGTTTCCCTTTGGCTCCTGGGTACAATACTGATGTTGTGCTCAGTAGACAACCATGGTCTCAGGAGATGTCTGATTTCCACAGACATGCACCATATAGAAGAGAGTTTCCAAGAAATCAAAAGAGCCATCGTGAGTATGGGTTGGTATAAAGGTGTGGGTGATGGGGTATACCTCCCCTTACATCTTAGCTTGAAAATGAGTTCCTTCTCATTGCCTTTTGCATCTCAGAATAACATAGGATACTGATTGCTTATGTCTGTTCTTATGTTTCCCTCCACAGCAAGCTAAGGACACCTTCCCAAATGTCACTATCCTGTCCACATTGGAGACTCTGCAGATCATTAAGGTATTGGCCTATGTCTGCTTTTTCTAATATTTTTATCTTCATGTCTAAATGGCTCTGGGTTGAGAAAGAAATTCCTACATTATCATCTTCTCTTTCCTAATCTCCAATGTACTCTAAATGCACCAGGCTTCTTCTTTGTCAGATGATGTGTTAGGGCATGCTGGTGTCCCAGGGACATGCAACCCCTGGGAGGAATGAAAGAAGTGCCACTTCCTAGAGAGTGATTGGGGGTGCTCAGAGGGGACAGGATTTCTGTGGCTTAGGGCTAATTTTGGAAGGTCCTATGGAGGTAGCTAAGAAAACAGTGACTTAAAACCTGAGGAGGTTATAGATCAGTGGATAAGAAGGAGGAAGGTATTTGGGCAAGATAAGATAATGGCTGTAAGATCAGTGAAGTTTGGACAGAGAGGTGACCAGGTTTGTGACCCGAAGGACATGTAAGTGAGTGGTGGGAGATGAGGCAAAAAAATACCTTGGAGTCATTTTATAAAGGTCCCTGGAGCCAGGCTCAGCCTCAGGCTTATAATACAGGCAATAGGCTGGGTGCAGTGGTTTATGCCATTTTGGGAGGCTGAGGTGGGTAGGATTGCTTGAGGTCAGGAGCTTGAGACCAGCCTGGGCAACATAGCAAGACCTCATCTCCAAAACAAAACAAAACAAAACAATTAGCAGGTCATAGTGGCATGCAACTATAGTCCCAGCTACTTGGGGGGCTGAGATGGGAGAATTGCTTGAACCTGGGAGGTGAAGGCTGCAGTGAGCCATGACTGTGTCACTGCACTCCAGCCTGGGCGCCAGATTGAGATGCCCAAAAAGAATAAAAGAATGTGTGTTAGGGCACACTAGTGTCCCAAGGACTTGGAGCCCCTGGGAGGACCTAAAGAAGTGCCACCTCCTAGAGAGTGATTGGGGGTGCCCAGTGCTCAGAGGCGATTAGGACTTCTGTAGCTTAGGGGTAATTTTGGAAGGCCCCATGGAGATATAAAAGAATAAAAGAAAATAATAGCAGCAATAGAGAGTCATTGAAATTTTTGAGCCCAAAGTTATATGATCATAAATTGTTTTAGGAAGACAATCTGGTGCTGTTCTTACAATGGACAACGTGAGGCAGGAAAGCCAGTGAGAAGATCAGTCCAACCATCTAGACAGGAGGTGACGAGAGTATGTTACAAAATAGCTGGCTTATCAGGTGATCATTCATTTTACAAAAAGGCCCATGAGAGATGCCTTTAAAAGTGAGCTTCTCTAGTCCTGGGAAGTATTCTAGACAGATCCAGTTTAAGGGGGGATTTTATATGACAGAGTGTGAGGTATATTTGTATTGAGTTACTTTTTTCTCAGGTTTCTCTGCATACGTGAGAGAGACACACACACACCCCTTCATAATTCTTCTAAGCAGTGATTTATTTATGGTGAAGAGATGTAGCCACTTACTAAATAAAATTCTAGCCAACTGTATTATAGACACATAAGATATGACAGCTGGAAGGAACCCAAAAGATCATCTATTCCAAAACCATCATTTTCAAATGAGGACAGTGAGACCTTGGGAGGCAGCATGATGAGTTAGTGGCAGAGCTAGGAATAGACCCCCAAGTGTATGCCCCCATCTTCAGATTCTTTCTCCTTTCAAGGTTGGGAAGTAGCTCATGTGAAATAAGAAAAGGAGTCAATAAGGATTCAGGTCTTTATCCTTCCCTTCCCTTCCCTTCCCTTCCCTTCCCTTCCCTTCCCTTCCCTTCCCTTCCCTTCCCTTCCCTTCCCTTCCCTGCCCTGCCCTGCCCTTCCCTTCCCTTTCCTTCCCTTCCTCTCTCCCTCCCTTCCTCTCTCCCTCCCTTCCTCTCTCCCTCCCTTCCTCTCTCCCTCCCTTCCTCTCTCCCTCCCTTCCTCTCTCCTTCCCTTCCTTTCTCAGCCCCACCTTCCTTTTTTCTGCAGTGTTCCTTTTTCTAGTACCACAGTCTTTGATAGTGCAGAGGAGTGTAACATTTTGCCCTTCTGGTTAAGGGAATCAGCAAAAGTGAAGGAGGAGAAGGGTTTTTGTGTTGCCATCTAGGAAAAGCTGCCACTGGGGCCAAGGAGGCTTTGCTTCTTGAATGAAGACAGATGTGCTGTCCCACAGTTAACCACTCCCTGCTTAGACTGAACAGTTTATCTTCTGCAGAGTAACTGACTCTCAGGGCAGATGGCAGGCAAACTTCTAGAAGGAAACTGTCTAGCCAACTTCTCTGGGCTGTGCCTGGGAATTTAGAGACTATCTTTTTGGGACATCTGCACTCTGCAGGCTGCAGACCTACCCAAATATGCCCACTTCTGCAGCTGTCGGTCTCCCTTCTTGCAAATCTCAGCCTCATTCCAGTGCTCCTTCTGGTTGTAAAAGGACAGACTAGAGGAGAGCTAAGCAGTGTGGCCCAGAGTAAGGTGGCCAGAATGAATGCACTGTGATTACAGTTGGAGGAATGCACACCTAGCAGGATGACTGGCATGCAACAGTCCTTGTGTGTTGCCAGACAGGAGACATAACAGAGAGGCCGACTTCAGCCCCTGTAATGTAAGGAAGTCCTTTTCCAAAAAGCTGCTCAGCCATCAGTCCTTTTAAAAAGGAGGCAACTGGTTCCTGGAAAGATTTAAGTGGAAGTTAGTGATGACACGCTAGGGATATTGTAGAGAGAATTAGTCTATGATGGATTCTGGGCCCCATCCTTGGTAAATGTATTTCTTGGCCTTACAAAAAATGGGGAGAACTGGAATCTCTTCTCACCATTTTTGTCATAAGTAGTTTTGCTGGGAATAAGAGAGGATGAACACTCTGAGACCATTACGAATTTTTCCAAAATGACTTTTAGTTCTCTCATGTGTTGCTGACCCCACTCAAATGGACTGCCCTGGTCTCTAACATAATGAGAGAATAGGCCTCCAGTGTTTCTCTAATTTGTGTTTGTAGCCCTTAGATGTGTGCTGTGTGACCAAGAATCTCCTAGCATTCTACGTGGACAGGGTGTTCAAGGATCATCAAGAGCCAAACCCCAAAATCTTGAGAAAAATCAGCAGCATTGCCAACTCTTTCCTCTACATGCAGAAAACTCTGCGGCAATGTGTGAGTCACTGGGTCAGGATTCCAGCATCTGCTCCCCTTCTGCCCCAGGAGAGGCCAGGATGTGCTGGCCCCCATCGGCCTCCTGATATGGTGCTTGGAGTCAAAGGAAATTCTCTGCCCACGTCTACGTGGAGAACTGTTGAGAACCTCTTCCAGTGGCCACTGCTTCCCCAGGGCTCCCTGCCTGCTGACAACTCCTCGGACGGTCTCCTCCTAGATAACCCTCCTGGGGTGACCGACTTATGTCAACATATTCCTTAGTAAGAGGCATGGCAGGGACACCAGTTCTACTATAAGCATACCCCTGGTTTCTTTATTTCTGGCCCTTTGGTGTCTTTACATCAATAAACTTCTGGGTAGGTCCTTGGTATGGCCTATCCCTAAAGGTCACCTAGAAATTCATTGCAATCTATTCAAATCCAACATCAGAAACAAAACCAACACAAAGCAACAAAAACTTAGACCAGTAGAGAATCTGGGCTCTAGTCCCATTCCTGCTAATGATTTCCTGTGAGACTTTGTGTCAAGTGACTTCACCTCTCTCTGCCTCAGATTCTGAAATTGTTAGAAGGGGTGACGGTCCCTGTCCTACTTGCATTAATATGATAATGGACTCAAACGAATTCACCTAACCAGTTATTTAATTAATAATCTAATTAATATTTATATCTAATTAATATTTAACAAATGTTCATTGAGTGCCTACCCTGTGGAAGGCAGCACTCAGAGTGGTGATAAGACAGATATGGTGTCTGCTTTCCCAGTGCCAACAGTCCGATGGGCTCTAAATGCAGAAAAAACAAAAGGCGTGGGCAGATGCAGGTGATTCTACAAACAAGCTCTAGTTTTCCATGGCTGTTCCCACCTGAGTTTACTCATCTGATTCTCACTGTGGGAGGGAGGAGAAATGTCACTTCTCATGCGGGCAGGTAGGAATAAGAGAGGGCCCGAGTGGAAATGTCCTCTGATACGAGCTTCCTCCACTTTATCACAGCAGGAACAGAGGCAGTGTCACTGCAGGCAGGAAGCTACCAATGTCACCAGAGTCATCCACGACAACTATGATCAGGTAAGATCTGGGAAGAGGATGGGGAAGATGGAAGATGAGAGATCAGGAGGGTGCCAGCTCTTCAGCCTCCTCTCCACTTAAATTCATGCATTCACTCTATAAGCAGTCATTGTGGGCAGGCCTCAATTCTCTGTGTCTGTAAAGAGAGTTTTGATCTTACCTCATTTGCTAACCTCCTGGGCTCCCCATCTCCATCATTCCTCCACCATTTTCTCATAGCCTCGTATATCAAGCCTGACCTGTACGATTTGGGGAAAGCACCCACTGCTTAAGATGGGATGACACAGAGGGAGCAAAGATCCCCCATGAAATGTGAGCTATTATGCATAAAACGTGTTACCTGCATGCTGTCACTGCAATCACTACCTGCCCCCCACCCATATTGTGTGTAGTGATGAAGACACGGTACTTCTCATGTTAATGTTGGTGTAAAATGCACATCTCACATGGATGTAGAGGGAGAAGCAGTGCTTTTCATGAGCATCAGCAGATCTTGTTAAAATGCAGATTCTGGCTCAGCAGGGCTGGGGTGAGCCTGAGTTTCTGCATTTAGATCATACTGACAAATGATGCCAATGCTTTGAATAGCAAGGAGTTAGGGAGCCTATTATGGGCTCTGCTTCTTTGTGGAGAGGCTCTGTAAGATAATGTTATAGAAATAGCTAAGGATTACATGGTTCTTACTATAAGCTGGGTATTGTTCTAGGCACACAACAAGTATTACACATTTGTCGTTCGGAACAATGCTATGAGTCATTATTTGCATTGGATACATTAAGAAACTGAGGCTTGAGCAGGTGCAGTAACTAAACTAAGTTCACACTGCAATTGCATGGCAGAGGTAGGATTCAATCCCACACTGGCTGGCTCTGCAGGACATGCTAAAAGCATGAACTCAGTCTGCTGGGGAAGGAGGTGGAATAAGGCAGGAGACTTGGGCTTCAGTTCCAACTCTGTTACTAACTGGCTGTGTGACATTGGGTAGGACACTTGCTCTTAGGGACTTTAGTGCTCTAATATGTCAAATGGGGACAACATGCTCTCCCTACCCACTGTCCAGCACCACAGGGACGAAGATGTTCTGGGATAACAGAAGCACTAAAGCAAGCTGATGTGGAGAAGAAAATCAGCAGAACTGGCCAGTAAGGCAGATTTTTTTCCTGTGAAAAACAGAGGAAAAAAAAAACCTGAGGGAAAAGAATGAAGAATTTTAAAGTTTTGTTTATAAGGAGCTGAAATGATTTAATTGCTTGTTTGTGGGGAAAAAAATTGATTGCCTGCGAGGAAAAGAATACTGAGTCTGTATGTTATGCAAATATATTTTACGACAAAAAACAAAACCTTGTGGGGACCAGCATGTGAAGAAAGTGACTTGAAAACCATTACACAGTCTAGAAAGATGGGTTCTTACAATGATCTCTGATTTCAGCTGGAGGTCCGCTCTGCTGCCATCAAATCCCTGGGAGAGCTCGACATCTTTCTAGCCTGGATTGCTAAGAATCATGAAGTAACGTCCTCAGCCTGATGACAAGGAACCTGTATAGTGATCCAGTGACGAACATCCCCTGTGCAGTTTACTGTGGGAGACGGCCCACCTTGAAGGGGAAGGAGATGGGGAAGGCCCTTTGCAACTGACAGTCCCACTGGCTGGCCTCAGGCTGTCTGATTCCACTTGAAAATAGTCAGAAAGTCTACTGTGGTATTGATACTGAACTCTATCTGCTGAAAAGGCCTGCAGGGAGTAAAGGGCTGCCTCCCCTCTAATTTATTGTGAAGTCATATAGTCCATGTCTGTGATGTGAGCCGAGTGTGATATCCTGTAGTACACATTGTACTGACTGGTTTTTCTGAATAAATTCTGTATTTTACGTATGAATGGAAGGATCTTTTCATTCAGGGAGAGTCAGTCAAGACTGAGGACAGGGTGTTTCTGACAGAGGAATGGTTGTCATGGTGACAAAGCTGAACAAGCACAGCCACAAGTAAGTAGAGAGGCCACTGGGTAGAGAGGCCAAAAAGGGCACCACCATCTAGATGGACACCGCATAGATGATTCAGAGCACAAATGCCTATCTTTCAGATTTCATATCACATGCTTTAATGGAAAGAACAAGACCTCTGAAGTCCGACAGATCTGGTTCCAATCCTACGTGACTTCGAACAAAGCACTTAACGTTTCTAAGACTCAGTGTCCTCTATTGTAAAGTGAAGATATTAACACCAGTCCTGTAGTGTTGCTGTGAGCATCAAGTGAGGAGAAGGTCTCTCATGACCTCAGCAGGGTGGGAGACAGCACAGTGCAGTATAAAGACTGCCGATTCAGGGGCCACCTTCTGGTTCTAAGGCGTCTCCTGCCATGAATTTCCCAGGGCAGGTCAGTACATTTCTTTGGTCCTTAGTTTTTGGTAGTGTGGATACTGACCCTTCTGTACTACCTGCTCCATATGATTATTTATTTATGGAGACAGGGTCTCACTCTGTCACCCAGGCTGGAGCACAGTGGCATGATCATAGCTCACTGTAGTCTCAAACTCCTAGCTCAATCAATCCTCCCTCCTCGGGCTCCCAAAGTGCTGGCATTACAGACATGAGCCACCACACCTGCCTCTATATAATCATTTAAAAGATGGAGTCATTATGAGGGCTTTGACAACCCTAATATGTGCACACACACCCTTCCTGGCTATTTCCCCTGACTGTGCCCCTGCTGCTTCCCTGGGCTCACTCTGACCCAACCATAGTGTTTGGCTCTGTATTTCTCAAACACACCAGGCATGTTCTCACCATACAGCCTTTGCACTTTGTGTACATGCACACTCATAAATTGAGGTAGGGTTAAAAAATAAAAGAAACCCTCCACACATTATGCGTTAATGGAATTCATAGGCTATTAGGGAGCAGGGTTGTTTGCTGAGCACCTAACCTTTCCAAAGTGACCTTGGATGGGCACCCACCCTGAGCAGGCTGGGTGATGGCAGGATGATGGCAGTCATAGCATTTCTGATCTTTTATCACTGCCCTGGGATGTGCTTCCCCAGACACCTGCATGGCTTGCACCTCCACATCTTTCAGACCTTCACTCCAAAGGTCTCCTGTTGGAGGATAACCCGCCATTTCCACCTTCAGCACACCTCATACCCCTTTTCTGTTTATCTAGCATCCTATTTTGTTTATTAGCTCTTTCTCCATATGAAGGTAAGCTTCATGAGTGTAGGGATGGTTTAGTTTGTTCACTGCCTGGCACTTAGTAGGTGTTAAATTCACAATTCACCCAGATTATTTATTCAAGAAATGTGAATAACCACCAACACATACATAGTGCTTCCTATAGGCAAGCCAACAGTCTAAGAAATATACTTCTTGTAATATAATATAAGTGTATATGATATATATATATCATTTATTTCTCAAAACGATCCTATTTTAGGGTTTTTAGAATGAAATAAAATGAAAAAGGCTACCTCATTGATTGCTAGCAGTACAGATAATTAAACCCTAAGAAGGAAACTAGGCACAGAGAGGTTAAATAACTTACCCTAGGCCACACATTGCATAAGTAGAAGAGCTGAGCTTCCAATCCAGGCAGCCACATTCCAGAATGAACTATAATGTCCACAATAATGTCCATATGGTGAGTTCATCATGTGCCAGGCACCAAGGTGAGAACTTAACTTATGGCTCCTCTTTACTCCTCATGATAGCTCTCTAAGGTAAGGTTATAATTATAAGGTGAAGAAGTCTGCACTTTGGGAGGCCGAGGTGAGCAGATCACTAGGTCAGGAGTTCGAGACCAGCCTGATCAACACGGTGAAACTCCGTCTCTACTGAAAATAGAAAAACTAGCTGGGCGTGGTGGCGGGCGCCTGTAATCCCAGCTACTAGGGAGGCTGAGGCAGGAGAATCACTTGAACCCGGGAGGCAGGTGTTGCAGTGAGCTGAGATTGTTCCACTGCACTCCAGCCTGGGTGACAGAGCCAGACTCCATCTCAAAAACAAAACAAAACAAAACAAAACAAAACAAAACAAAACAAAACAAAACAAAAAAGTCTGGAGATTAGTGAGTTTGACAATATACCAATTCCGGGTGTCCTACTCCAAAGCCTGAGTCCTCCATCATGATGGTTTGTTGTGGCTTGTGCATCTTGCTCATGTGGCAAGAAGCCCACATGAGAAGGTGATTTACTGGCAATAATGACCTGCACCTGCAGGAAATATTGTTATTATCAATGGTGATAGAAGTACTAGTAAAAGAGGAGGAGGAGCAGGAGGAAGATAATTGAAGAAGAGCTCACTCATCCTCTCTGAAATGGCTGGTATCTTGCTCGAAACTCTCCTATGTCTCTTGTTTGCTTCTTTTCCTCATCTACCTTTCCTTTCTCGTTTTTCAGACTTGAAGAATATGTCCCAATGCTTTTTGAGTTCACAGTAGTTCTGGCATCGTGGTGTGTGTGTGTTTCTTCACAGAGCTGGTGCTTAAGAAATACATGTTAGGAAACCAAGAGTAACATTATCTCCCAAACCATGCTGAGTCCTCTGTCAGTCCCTAGTAGGTACCCTTGAAAAATCTGGAGCTCACTTCCACTGCTAAGGTGCATGGGAAGGGAACCCATGTCATGCACCAGGGCCATGACAGGCACTTTACACGTAGGACTTCATTCAAGCCTCAGAGGAAGCCAAGGGGGTTGGAGTTCTTATCCTCACACGGTCAGCGAAGGCATCTTAGACTCAGGGAGGTGGGGGAGCTTGCCCAAGTCCACATAGCTTTGGGATGGCACATCCAGAAAATGAATCCAGGCCCCATCTTTCTGGCTTTGGTGCCCTCTCCTCTTGCTGCTAGGAGAGTTCATTTCATCCTGGACAAGACTGTATAACCTAGGACCCAGGTTACTATGCTGAATGCCAGGAATGCAGATAACTAAACCCAGATGCACCAAAAGGGGCTTGGACTAACTAGCCACAAACTTCTGAAGTTACCCACGAATTTATGGACCAACACAGAGCAAAGGAGCAGAGGCCAACTTCTGAGTGTGTCACGCGATGTTCCCGGCCCAGCTGAGGCCTGGGCTCCTCCTGGGGATGCTCTATCCTCCTTCCATCTTCCAGAGCAAATTGTTAACAGCCACACATGTTCATACTACTGAAACTTCATACTGCTGAAAGAGGTACTGAAGAGGTAGGAAAAACAGTCTTGAATCACTGATGCCACCCTGTCCCCAATTCCCCAGCAGTGGCAGTGTGGTGCAGAGAGCAGTTTTGTGTGCTAGGGAGAGGGAGAGCGCAGCAATTGTGAGGCATTGAAATCAGTACTGTCCTTGTTATAGGAGAAAGCAAAACTGGAACACATTCACCTGATGCCCACCCATGGAGGGAGATTTAAACCAGCCCTACCCAGAGGGGAGTCACTGACCCCAACAGTCAGAACTTGAGTTTCTGCAAGACTTACCACTGTGGGCTGAAGTGCTCTGGGGTTCTAAATAAACTTGAAATTCAGTCTAGGCCACAAGGACTGCAACTCCTAGGCAAGTACTAGTGTTGAACTGGGCCCAGAGACAGCAGACTAGGGTGTGAGGGCACACAATATACTGAGACACCAACCAAGGCAGCTAAAGTGGTGCCAGCATTACCCCTCCTCTAACCCCAGGCTGCACAACTGATGGTTCAAAATAATGAGACTCCTTCCTTCCACTTGAGGAGTGGAGACAAAAGAGTAGGGAGGACTTTGTCTTATATCTTGGATACCAGCTCAGCCACATCAGGATAGGGCAATGGTCAGTCATGAGGCCCCCTTTCCAGGTCCTAGCTCTCACTTGACATTTCTAGGCACCCTGTGGGCCAGAAGGGAACCGGTTGCCTTGAAGGGAAGAACCCAGTTTTGGCAGGATTCATCACCGGCCAACTGAACAGCCCTTGGGCCTGAATAACCAGCAATGATATCCAGGTACTATGTCAAGGGCCTTGGGTGAGACTGTGAGACTTGCTGGCTTCAGATGAGACTCAGCACATTCCCGACTATGGTAGCTATGGGGTGAGACTTCTTCTGCTTGAGAAAAGTGGAGGGAAACGTAAAGGGGACTTTGTTTTTCACCTTAGGTACCGGCTTGGACACAATGGCATACAGCATCAATTGGGCTCCTGGGGTCCCTGATTCTAGGACTTGGCTCTTGGATGACATTTCTAAACCTGTCCTGGGGTGCAGTGGAGGCCATGGCCCTGAAGGGTGAGTCCCAAGCCTAGAAGCATTCACTGTAAGTTGACTGAAGAGCCCTTGGGAACATTGGCAGTAGTGTGTCAGTACTCTCTGTGGGCCTGGGGTGGTGGTAGCCATCCAATGAGGCTCTTTTGCCTTTGGAAAGGGGAGGAAAGAGTGGGAAAGTCTATATCTTGTGATTTGAGTGCCAGCTCAGGTGCAGTACAATAGAACACAGAACACAGGGTAGATTCCTGAGGTTTTTGACTCTAGTCTCTGACTCCCAGATAGCACCTCTGGGGGCCTGGGGGAACTTGTCACACTGATAAGAATGACAGAGGCCTGGCTGGCTTTGTTACCTGCTGATTGTAGAGCCCCAGGGCCTTGAGCAAACATAGGCGGTAGCTAGGGAATGGTTACAGAAGGGGTGAGACCCAGTGCTGTGCTGGCATCAGATCTGACCCAGCACAGTCCTTGGTGGCCACAGGGGTGCTTGTGTCACTCCACCCTGAACTCCAGGTGTCTCAAAACAGAGAGAGAGAGACTGGGAGAAAGTAAGGGAAGGAAACAGGAATCTTTGCCTGGTAATCCAGAGAATTCTTCCGGATCTTGTCCAAGACTGTCAAGGTGGTACCTCTACAAGTCTGCAAGAATCACACTGTTAGTGGGCTTGAGGTGCCCCCTAAAGCAGATAGAGCTTAGATCACAACACTCAAGTCCTTTTGAACATGTAGAAAGCCCTCCTAAGAAGGACAGGTACAAACAAGCCCAGACTGTGAAGATTACAATACCCAACTCTTACAATTAATAGCTAAATGCCTAGACACAGACAAACATCTACAAGTATCAAGATAATCTAGGAAAATATTACCTCACCTAGTGAACTAAATAAGGCACCAGGGACAAACCAATCCTGGAGAAACAGAGATATGTGACCTTTCAGAAAGAGAATTCAAAATAGCTGTGTTGAGAAAACCCAAAGAAATTCAAGATCACACAGAGAAGGAATTCAGAATTCTATCAGATAAATTTAACAAAGAGATTGAAATAATGAGAAAAATAAAGCAGAAATTCTGGAGCTGAAAAATACACTTGGCATACTGAAGAATACATCAGAGTTTTTTTTTTTTTTTTGAGAGAGAGAGTCTTGCTCTGTTGCCCAGGCTGGAGTGCAGTGGCACAATCTCAGCTCTCTGCAAGCTCTGCCTCCCGGGTTCACACCATTCTCCTGCCGCAGCCCCCGGAGTAGCTGGGACTACAGGTGCCCACGACCATGCCTGGTTAATTTTGTTTTTGTAATTTTTGTAGAGATGGGGTTTCACCGTGTTAGCCAGGATGGTCTCGATCTCCTGACCTCGTGATCTGCCTGCCTCATTTTCCCAAAGTGCTGGTATTATAGGCGTGAGCCATTGCGCCCAGCCACATCAGAGTTTTTTAATAGCAGAATTGATCAAGCAGAAGACAGGCTATTTGAAAATATACAGTAAGAGGAGACAAAAGAAAAAGTAATAAAAAACAATGAAGCATGTCTACAGGATCTAGAAAATAGCTTCAAAAGGGCAAATCTAAGAGTTATTGGCCTTAAAGAGGAAGTAGAGTGGTAGGGGTAGAAAGTTTATGGAAAGGAATAATAACAGAGAACTTCTCAAGTACAGAGAAAGATATTAATATTGAAGTACAAGAAGTTTATAGAACACCAAGCAAATTTAACTCAAAGAAGACTACCTCAAAGCATTTAATAATCAAACTCCCAAAGGTCAAAGGTAAAGAAAGGATCCTAAAAGCAGGAAGAAAAAAGAAGCAAATAATGTACACCATAACTTCAATACATCTGGCAGCAGATATTTCAGTGGAAACCTTGTAGGCCGAGAGAGAGTGGCATCACAACCTATTTAAAGTGCTGAAGGAAAAAAACTTTTACTCTAGAATATCATATCCAGTGAAAATAGCCTTCAAACATGAAAAAGAAAGAAAGACTTTCCAAGATGAGCAAAAGCTGAGGGCCTTCATCAACACCAGACCTATCCTGTAAGTAATGTTCAAAGGAGTGCTTTAATCAGAAAGAAAAGGATATTAATGAGCAGTAAGGAATCATTTGAAAGTACAAAACTCACTGGTAACAGTAAGTGCATAGAAAAATACAGAATATTACAACACTGTAACTGTGGTGTATAAACTACTTTTATCTTAAGATGAAAAATTATGAAAAATAATAACTTCCACTTGAGGAGTGGAACAAGTTTTTAAGACAGTAAGTTTTAGAGACACAGACAGTACAATAAGATATGAAGAGTAACAACAAAAAGTTAAAAAGTTTGGGGACAAAGTTAAGGCTTAGAATCTTTATTAGTTTTTTTTTTTTTTTTTTTTGCTTGATTTTTGTTTCCTTGTTTATGCAAGCAGTGTTAAGTTGTTATCAAGTTAAATCAATGGATTAAAAAATAGTATTTGCAATCCTCATGGTAACCTCAAACCAAAAAACATACAATGGATACACAAACATACACAAAAATAAAAAACAAGAAACTAAATTATATCACCATAGAAAATCGCTTTCACTAAAAGGAAGACAGGAAGGAAAGAAAGAAGAAAGGGAAGATCACAAACCAGCCAGAAAACAAATCACAAAATGGCAGAAGTAAGTCCTTACTTTTCAATAATAGCATTGAATGTAAATGGACTACATGATCCCATCAAAATACATAGAGTGGCTGAATGGATTTTTTAAAAAAGACCCAATGATCTACTGCCTACAAGAAACGTACTTCATTTGTTAAGACACACAGAGTGAAAATAAAGGGATGGAAAAACATATTCCACACAAATGGACACTAAAAAGAGCAGGAATGCCTACACTTAAATCAGACAAAATAGATTTCAAGACAAAAACTATAAGAAGAGACAAAGAAGGTCACTACATAATGAAAATGGGTCAATTCAGCAACAGGATATAACAATTTTAAATACATATGCACTTGATACTGGAGCACCCAGATATACAAAGCAAATATTAGAACAAAAGAGAGATAGACCCTGATACAATAAAAGCTGGAGATTTCAACATCCCACTTTCAGCATTGAAAAGATCTTCCAGACAGAAAATCCACAAAAAAACGTAATCTGCGCTATAGACCAAAAGAATCTAATAGATATTTACAGAATATTTCATCCAACTGCTGCAGAACACACATTCTTTTCCCAGCACATGGCTCATTCTCAAGGATAGACCATATGTTAGGTCACAAAACAAGTCAAAACATTTAAAAAAATTGAGATACCAAGCATCTTCTCTGACCACAATGGAATAAAACTAAAAACTAATAGCAAGAGGAATTTTGGAAATTATACAAATACATGGAAATTAAACAATATGCTCCTTAATAACCAGCGGGTAAATGAAGAAGGAAATTGAAAAATTTCTTGAAGCAAATGATCACAGAAACACAAGATGCCAAAACCTATGGGATAAGCAAAAACAGTACTAAGAGGTAAGTTTATAGCTATAAATGCCTACATGAAAAAAGAAGAGAGATGTCAACTAAATAACTGAACAATGCATTTTAAAGAACTTGAGAAGTAAGAGCAAACCGAATCCAAAATTAGTAGAAGAAAAGAAATAATAAAATCAGAGCAGAAATAAATGAAATTGAAATGAAGAAAACAATACAAAAGATCAATGAAACAAAAAGTCGGTTTTTTGAAAAGTTAAACAAAATGGACAAACCTTTAGCCAGACTAACTAGGAAAAAAGATTCAAGTAAATAAAATCGGAGATGAAAAAGGAGACATTACAACTGATACCACAGAAATTCAAAGGATCATTAGCGAGTTACTATGAGCAACTATATGCCAACAAATTGGAAAATCTAGAAGAAATGAAAAAATGAAAAGATTCCTAGACACATAGAACCTATCAAGCTTTTGAAGAAATCCAAAACCTGAACAGACCAATAATGAGTAACATGATTAAAGTTGTAATAAAAAGTCTCCAGTGGAAAAAAAAAAAAAAAAAAGCTCAGGACCCAATGGCTTCACTGCTGAATTCTACAAGCATTTAAAGAAGAACTAGTACCAACCTTACTCAAACTATTCTGAAAAATAGAGGAGGAGGTAATATTTCCAAACTCATTCTATGAGGCCAGTATTATCCTTGGCTCATTCTCAAGGATAGACCATATGTTAGGTCACAAAACCAGTTAAAACATTAAAAAAAAAAAAAAAAGAAAATATCAAGCATCTTCTCTGACCACAATGGAATAAAACTAGAAACTAATAGCAAGAGGAATTTTGGAAATTATACAGATACATGGAAATTAAACAATACACTCCTGAACCACAGAAATTCAAAGGATCATTTAGTGGCTACTATGGACCACTAAAGACAAAACCAGACAAAGACCCCTCAAAAAAGAAAACTACAGGCCAATATCTCTGATAACTATTGATGCAAAACTTCTCAACAAAATACTGGCAAACCGAATTTCACAATACATTAAGATCATTCATCATGACCAAGTGGGGTTTATCCCTGGCAGGCAAGGATGTTTCAACATACGCAAATGAATCCATGTGATACATCATATCAACAGAATGAAGGATAAAAACCGTATGATTATTTCAATTGATGCTGAAAAAGCATTTGGTAAAATTTAACATCCCTTCATAAAAATCCCCAAAAAACTGGGTATAGAAAGAAAACACTTCAGCCTAATAAAAGCCATATAGGACATACTCACAGCGAGTATCATACTGAATGAGGAAAAACTGAAAGCCTTTCTCCTAAGATCTGGAACACCACGAGGATGTCCACTTTTACCACTGTTATTAAATGTAGTACTTGAAGTCCTAGCTAGAGCAATCAGGCAAGAGAAAGAAATAAAGGGTATCCAAATTGGAAAATGAAAAGTCAAATTATTCTTGTTTACAGATGACATAATCTTATACTTGTAAAAGCCTAAAGACTCAACCAAAAATTATTAGAACTGATAAACACATTCAGTAAAGTGGCAGAATACAAAATCAACATACGGAAATCAGTAGCATTTCTCTATGCCAATAGTGAGCAATCTGAAAAAGACATCAAGAAAGTAATCTCATTTACACTAGCCACAAATAAAATTAAATACCTAGGGATTAACAAAAGAGGTGAAAGTTCTCTATAATGACAACAATAAAACACCGCTAAAAGAAATTGATGAGGACACCAAAAAATGGAAAGATATTCCATGTTCATGGATTGGAAGAACGAATATTGTTAAAATGTCCATACTACCCAAAGCAATCTACAGATTCGATGGAATCCCTATCAAAATACAGACATTCTTCATAGAAATAGAAAAACAATTCTAAAATTTATATGGAACCACAAAAGACCCTGAATAGTCAAAGCCATCCTAAGCAAAAAGAACAAAGCTAGAGGAATCATATTATCTGACTTTAAATTATATTTCAGAGCTATAGTAACCAAGAAAGCATGATACTGGCATAAAAACAGACATATAGACCAATGGAACAGAATAGAGACCCCCAAAACAAATCCACACACTTACAGTGAACTCATTTTTGCCAAAGGTGCCAAGAACATACACTGGGAAAAAGACAGTCTCTTCAATAAGTGGTGCTTGGAAAACTGGATATCCATATGCAGAAGAATGAAATGAGACCCCTATCTCTCACTATATACAAAGTTCAAATAAAAATGGATTAAAGACTTAAATCTAAGACCCTAAACCATGAAACTACTACAAGGAAACATTAGGGAAACTCTCCAGGACATTGGCCTGGGCAAAAATTTCTTGAGCAATATTTCACAAGCCCAGGTAACCAAAGCAAACATAGACAAATGGGATCACATCAAGTTTTTGTGCACAGCAAAGAATACAATCAACAATATGAAAAGGCAATTCACAGAATGAGAGAAAACATTTTAAAACTACCCATATGGCAAGGGATTAATAACCAGAATATATAAGGAACTCAAATAACTCTCTAGGAAAACATCTAATAACCCAATCAAAACATGGGCAAAAGATTTGAATAGACATTTCTCTAAAGAAGGCATACAAATGACAAACAAGCATATGAAAAGGTGCTGAACATCATTGATCATCAGAGAAATGCAAATCAAAACTACAATGAGATATCATGTCACCCCAGTGAAAATGCCTTATATCCGAAAGACAGGCAATAATAAATGCTGGCAACGATGTGGAGAAAAGTGAACCCTCATACACTGTTGGTGGGAATGTAAATTAGTACAACCACATGGAGAACAGTTTGGAGGTTCCTTACAAAACTAAAAATAGAGCTACCATACAATTCAGCAATCCCACTGCTGGGTATGTACTCAAAAGAATGGAAACATTATATTGAAGAGATATCTGCACTCCCATGTTTGCTGTAGCTCTGTTCACAACAGCCAAGATTTGGAAAATAACTTAAGTGTCTGTGAACAGATGAATGGATAAAGAAAATGTGGTACATATACACAGTGGAGTACTATTCAGCCATAAAAAAGAATGAGGTTCAGTCGTTTACAACAACCTGAATGCAACTGGAGGTTATGATGTTAAGTGAAATAAGTCAGACAAAGAAAGACAAATATCACATGTTCTCACTTATTTGTGTGACTAAAATATCAAAACAATTGAACCCATGGAGATAGAGAGTAGAAGCATGGTTACCGGAGGCTGAGAAGAGTAGTAGGGGGCTTGAGGGGAGGGGAGGATGGTTAATTGGTAAAAATAACAAAAAATATTGAATGAATGGGCCCTGGTGTTTGATGGCACAACAAGGTGACTATAGTCAATAGTAATTCGTGCATTTTAGAATAACTAGAAGAGTATAACTGGACTGTTTATAACATGGGAGATAAGTGCTTGAGGGGACGGATGCCCCATTTTTTATGATGTGGTTGTCACACATTGTATGCCTGTATCACGGCATCTCATGTGCCCCATAAATATGTACACCTGCTGTGTACTCACAAAAAATAAACATTTGAATAAAAGATGATTTTAGTATTTAATGATTCTCAACTTTACGATTTTATTTCCCATATAACAGTGTTGTTTTAGGAGAGTTTTACTTGTACATTTATTTATTTATTTATTTATTTATTTATTTATTTATTTATTTATTTATAACTAGCAAGTATGAAGGCAAGAGACTCTGGCCCAGGGCAGCTGTACTTTCCTCAAGGTCTGCATCTCCAGATGGCTCTCTGCCGCATCCTGGCAATGGCTCTTGCAGTTTCTGCATGGCCAGTCAGGCTCCAGGTAGCCTTCCTGGTTCTCCCTGCTACTCAGGTACCCCTCCTGCAGGCTGACCCAGTGCTCTGTTCTTCCTCTATCACAGTACTCATCAGTGTAGGACTCTTCCCCTGACTCTATACGGATCCCTGCTTTGTTCAGCACTGATTGTCATGCCTAGAATAACCCTTGGCACATAAGATGCACTCAGTACCTCCCATGCAGCCATGAGCAACGCTTGACTGTGGGTAGCAGGGCAAAGCAATTATTCCTGGATGTAGGTCCACAGTAGGGGTCAGCATACCACATTTGGCCAAGGCCTTTGGGAGAGGATAAATTCTTTACAAGTTGCTATGAGCTCAAGTTGCATGAGTTTTTTTTGTTTGTTTTTGTTTCTTAAGTAGCGAGACAAGGCATTCCAGAGATAGAGTGTTCTTTTTTTTTTTTGAAATGGAGTCTCACTCTCTCTAGCAGCCTGGAGTGCAGTGGTATGATCTTGGCTCACTGCAAGCTCCACCTCCCAGGTTCAAGTGATTCTCCTGCCTTAGCCTCCCGAGTAGCTGGGATTACAGGTGTGCGCCACCACACCTGGCTAATTTTTGTATTTTTTTTAGTAGAGACGGGGTTTCACCATGTTGGCCAGGCTGGTCTTGAACTCCTGACCTCAGGTGATCTCCCAGCCTTGGCCTCTCAGAGTGCTGGGATTACAGGTGTGAGCCACAGCACTTGGCCCGAGATAGAGCATTCTCTAGAGCAGCAGTCTCCAACCTTTTTGGCACCAGCGACTGGTTTTGTGGAAGACAATTTTTCCACCAGGTCAAGGGTGCGGAGGGCGGATGGTTTGGGGATGAAACTGTTCCACCTCAGATCATCAGGCATTAGTTAGATTCTCATAAGGAGTGCAACCTAGATCCCTCACATGCACAGTTCACTGTGGTTCACATTCCAATCAGAATCTAATGCCATCACTGGTCTGACAGAAGGCATAGCTCAGGTTTTAATGCTCGCTGGCCTGCAGCTCACCTCCTACTATGGCCTCATTCCTAACAGACCACCAACCAGTACTGGTCCATGGCCTGGGAGTTGGGGACCCCTGCTCTAGAGCATTCTACAGACGTCTATATACTTCGCATTCTGTTACTGAAAGACATTCAATTAGTTCAGTTTCAGAGCTCTGCCAAAGAACCACCTTCAGTGAAGATTCAAGTGCTGTAAATGAGGCTGGATCCAGCACCAGGGAGTGGGAGTGGGTTCAGAATCAGAATCTAGCTTTCATATCAGGAGATAAGTATGACTCAGCACACTCTGGTCTGGACGCCTCTGCTGATCACTTCCCTAGACATTCTAACAACACTCTGTGCCTCAATTTCCTTATTTGGAAAATGAAGAGAATAAGCACACATACTTCATGGGGTTGCATGAGAATTAAAGGAACTAATATTTCATGAAGTACATAGTGCCTGGCACACAGTAAGTGCTACAAACAAACCACAAAAGAGCCTGTGGTCACCTTCTAGTGCATCTTAACTCTACCCCCAGCACAGGCTTAACTTCCCAAGAACTGCAGCCCTTCCCCCAGGGCAGAAAGCAATCTTCCTCTTGCTCCTTCCTCTCTACCTCCACTCCTCGTTGTGTTCCTTGGGACCCGGAATGGTTTTCCTGTTCTTGACAAGTCAGAGATATCTCAGTATCCATTTCCTATCTCCAGATTCTGAGCTTCTGAGGGCACAGCCACTTTGTAAATGGCTGCACTCAGTATATAAATGTTCATTGAATGAATGAATGCATGCATGAAGCAAAGGCAGAGCCCACTTAAAGGAAGCCTGTGACTTTGTCGTTGGTTTTGGAACCTCTCAGCCTTCCTTTTATCCTCCACTTGGATCCTCTACCTCTGTTCCACGTCCTTTGTTTCTAGCTCCATGGCAAAGGAGTCAATTTTCTGTCTGTCCTTCTTGCCTTTCATTTCTCTTTCACCCCTGATTATTGTCCTATAGTCCTTAACTTCACATCCTGAAGCCTGAAGATTAATGTCTCCACTCAACTCTCGGCTGGCCAGGGCTCTGGGTGTCTTGCTAACCGGGGCCCTTCTCACCTAGGAGTGGTGCAGTCCCAAGTCTGCAGGCTAGAGGGCATCATCTGCTCCAACAAGGTCAGCAGCAGCAGCAGAAGCAGCACCTTCTCACTTGGGCCAGAAGTTCTCAGCTTTTTCAGACCAGCCACCCTATGAGTGGGGAGAAAGAACTCAAGACTTCACCTCTTCTTCCTCACCTCCTCAGTGGCTCCAAAATGTCCCTCACACCTGGCTCAAGAAGAGCAAGGTGTAAGTCTAGATGAGATACCCCTTAGGCAGAGTGCAGGCAGGGTCCTTCCAGTACCACTAGGTGGCTAGAAATCGTGTCTAATGTGAAAGTTGTTGGATAGTAGAGAGCTCAGTCTCTGCAGGAAACCAGTGAACGAAAAAGTACTTTGAAGGCCAGAGTTTGAGACCAGCCTGGGCAACATAGCAAGACACCACAGCTACAAAAATAAAAAATTAGCCAGGCATGGTGGTGAATGCCTGTAGTCTTAGCTACTAAGGAGGCTAAGATGTGAGGGTTGCTTAAACCCAGGAGTTTGAGGTTACATTGAGCTATGACTACACCACTGCACTCCAGCCTGGATGACAAAGCAAGACCCTGTCTCTATATGTCTCTCTCTCTAAAAAAAAAAAAAAAAAAAAAGGTGCTTTGAATTTGAAATTAGGGAAACACATCAGTAAGCAAGTCAGTTGACCTATTGTGATGTATGATGTTGGCCTAGATTCTGAGTGGGTTACCAAAGGAAAACAGTTACTGATTCTTAGAGCATCTCAGAGTGTAGTTTCTCAAATTCATGCCCACAGTTCATTGCAATTCCAGGATTTTTTTAAACTTTCTTCAATACCTGCTCCTGAACCCCACCCAACATCCACAAGTCGCCATCCCTCAGATACGGGAGGTAGAAGTGCTCTCTGGCTTCAGGAATTTTGTGCCATCTTTTCTTGCTGGAAGGAGTAAGCGTTCTTCTGACCCTGCCACATTCTCCATCCTCAAAGCTCACAAACCCATTAGTCTGTCAAGGCCTTGCTCAAACCAAACTTTCTCTAAGAAATCTCAGATACCCTCCTTGTCCCTCAGAAGGAATCTCAGTGCCTTTCTCCTCTCCTCACCCAAATGCCTATTATGAACATAGACTCTGAATTTTTTAGGAATGTCCTGATAACGAATTCCTTCCCATCATCCCCTTAATATCGTCTCATTGTTTTCAGACTGTGTGTCACAACTGGGGAGTTGTGGTCACCATGCCCACAGGTATTACAGCAAGGCCTCTTAACCTTTTGTGTGCCATGGATTCCTTTGGTATGCCAGTGAAGCTTATGAACTCAGAATAACATTTCTAAATGCATAAAATAAAAGAAATAGGGTTATAAAGGAAACTAGCAGTAGTAAAATATAGCTATCAAAATATGGAAATGACAAATAGGTAATATATATGTGCTTCTTTACTAATGCATTAATGCATGATCTAGCAGTAGGCCTACAAACTGCTGACATTTCTAAGTAGTAATGACTATAAGTGATATTTTGAGATACGTGAAACCACTGTAATGTGATACAAAAATATTTGTGATTTCCATCAGTGACAAAGTCATTGGTATTGTTAATATTATTGTGGTTTGTATTTGTTGCCTATCCTTATAATCGAAGAAAATGCTGAATTTCAATTAGGGGTTAGCTAAAAGAAAAGATGTAGTGTCTTCCCATCTACCTTCTCCCAAGTTAAGAACTCCTGCCTTAGAGGGTCTGTTGCCTTCATGACACTATGAGGTCCCATGGAGGGGGATCCCAAGAGACCATGTCTTTTCCACTTTGGTAGCCCTTGGGTCAATCCAGCTTAGTGCTCACACATGGGAGACTCTATGTGCTTGTTTGTGAAATTGAAAGGAAAAGAACTGGCCTGGCGTGGTGGCTTATGCCTGTAATCCCAGTACTTTGGGAGACTGAGGCAGGTGGATCACTTGAGCCTAGGAGTTTGAGACCACCTTGGGCAACAGGGTCAAACCTTGTCTCTACTAAAGACACAAAAATTAGCCAGGCATTGTGGCATGCACCTGTAATCCCAGCTACTTGGGAAGCTGAGGCATGAGAATTACTTAAACCCAGGAGGCGGAGGTTGCAGTGAGCAGAGATCACATCGCTGTACTCCAGCCTGGGTGACAGAGTGAGACTCGTTCTCAAAAAAATAAATTAATAAAATAAAAGGAAAGTAACTGGTACATCCCTGCTCTCTAAGGTGAAGAAACTGTTAAATCAAGTCCTTCTCTGGATTTTTGTTCCCAACTCCAATTCCAGAGGAGGAAATAAATGCCCAGTGTCTCTTGCTCTGCAGGCAGGGGGCGGGAGGAATTAACCAACTTTGGGGATCCAGCTATGCCAGAGGAAGTCTCAGGAGAAAGCCTGGAAACAAGTTGAGCTGGTTAAACAGAGCATGATGAAAAAACGCAGGAAAGGGAAATGACGTCACTCATGCTGGCAGCTTTGAGGACAAGGAACCGAAAATGTACGCTTTTGATAGTCAGCTACCCCGCCCATCCCACCCTGCTGTCTCCCAGGAAGGTAGCTGGAATTGCAGGCGGGGCAAAGCTCCCAGCACTACCCGCCTGGGAGTGGCAAGGGCCTTCACCTGCCCACCTTGTGAACTGAGGTTTTTTTTCCTCCAGCAGAACTGAAGGCCCATGTACTTCCCTGCAAAGTGATGCAACTGGGCAGGAAGCTCAGATGTCAGCAACTGTGACGTCCTAGACAGGGAAAACCCTGCACTGCAAACTCAGGTCTTGCTTGGGAAAAAAGGAGCAGCTGGATTTTCTCCTTGCTGTCTAGAAAATTGTTTCCTGCCCAAAAATGGCTTGGTTAGGAAGCTAAGTTTGTTTCCTAGGAAGGGATTCTTCTTCTCTTCCTTCTGCCCGGCTTACCTTTACAATGCCACTGGCACCGATTATAGCCTGACTCCCGGCTTTGGAACCTCACTTTCTCAAGCTGGCTTGAAGTGCCCATGAAATATACCCCTGGCTTCTCTAACACAGCTGCATCCCCAATCTGTTCCATTTGAGCACTAGCAAGGTGCCAAGCACTTGCTGCCCTTGAAGACCCCATGGTTCGTGCACAGCTATTCCCACATCTCTCCCCCACTGTAAGAGTCTTCAGTGGCCCTATGGCCTTAAGGGGGAAAAGTCAAGAATTACAGAATTAAGAAAGCCAAGTAGAAAGGGGTTTAATAAATCATTTAATTTATTTTCCCATAATTTACAGATAAGGAAGGGAAGTGATTTTACCAAGATCACACAATGAGGTGAAGGTAAAGCTAGAGCTAGAACTTAAGTTTCTAGACTCCCAGGTCAAATTTATATTCCTTGGTATGGTATTCTTGGTCGTTAATATTACAGCCATATTTCCAACTTGATTCTCCGTGGCTTTTCCCCATGAAACTGAGCTCCAGCCTAACAAATCTATTTGCCAGTCCTCAAGTACCTTGTGGGTCTTTCTGTCCTCTCATTTCTATTCTGAATGTCCTTTGTTCAACGTCACCCTCCTCTCTACCCCTCCCCAGCATCTCTGCTCATTTAAATTCTGCCCACCCCTCAAGGCTCAGCTCAAGCTCTCTTATGTGATAGTGCCCTCCTCTGTGCCCCTTGGCACTTAACTTTCTGTGCGCTCAGCAGTATTGATCATGGTTCTGCAAGCATACCACATATCCTCCAAGGCTGTAGGCAGGCAGTGGCCAGAGACCTGCCTGGGGCATCTCTGCAATCCTCACAGCATTCAGCACAGTGTCTTGCACATAATAGGCATTTAATAAATATTTATTGAAAGGATGGCTTTTAAGATCTATCAGACACAAGGATGATAAAAATGATCTTTTGTGTGTATAGGTTTATATAAATATGCATATATATATATATATATATATATATATATATATATGAAACTCCTGCCAACTGGATGAGCCAGACAGATGATGTAGGTGTTATCTCCATTTTATTAATGAAACTCTGAATTCCTGAAAGGTGTAAAAACTAGACTTGGGTCACCCAAGTTCACCCTGAAAATTGGTAAGAAAGAGTATTAGGACTGGGTCTTCTGGCTCTCGGTCCCATGTGATCTTCAGTGCTAATACCCTCTACCCTGTTTCCACTGAAGCCTCATTTCTCTACCAGAATTATGAGACGGGAAAAGCTTCCTTCTCAGTCTCATTTTAAGAAAAGCTATTTACTATAGGAGTTTCTCATGCGTTAAGAGTGTCATGTAGTGGAATGAACACTTGCTGAATACAACTTTGGGGTCTGCCTTTTACCAGCTGAATGACCTTGGGCAAGTTACTTCACCTCTTTGAACTATGGTTTCCCCATTTATACAATGAAGGAATTAGACTTGTTGTTCTTAAAACTCACTTCTTGCTCTAACAGTCCAGGAGGAACAGTCTATCATTAGATAAGGAAATTCTAGCCATTGAGGTAGAATTCCTTAATTGAAAAAATTTGTGGACCTTCCAGGACTTACTGGAGAAGATGTGTGTCAGGGGAGCCCCAGGGTCCCCTCATAAGTTAAATCATAGAGCTCATGCTTTAGAACACAGCAGAAAGAAGGAACAGTGAGAAATCAATATATTCATTCCATAGTCATCAAGTGTTCACTGAGTACCTACCAGGAGCGTTTGGGTGCTGGGACCAAGAAGATGAACAAGGAGCTCTCTATTTGTGAGAGATGCAACTAAAAAATTATAATTGACTGTGATAAATACAAAAAGCAATATACAATGTAAAGTTAAGGTGAAACGGTGGGAGGAATTAGTTTCGCCTTGGGAAACGGGGGTGAAGAGAGACATTAGGGTGAGGCAGGGGAAGTTTTGCAGAGGAGATGAGGTAAGTTGGTATCTCTACAGAATGTGATATGGAATGTGGGCAGTGAATTTTAAAAGAATGAAGTATTTTGAACTGGGTGTGGGATCACACCTGTAATCCCAACAATTTGGGAGGCTGAGGAGGGTGGGTTGTTTGAGCCCAAGAGTTTGAGACCAGCCTGAGCAACATGATGAAACCCCCATCACTACAAAATATAAAAAAAACGTAGCCAAGAATGGTGGCACACACGGTAGTACCAAATACTCCGGAGGCTGAGACCAGGGACCACTTGAGCCCAGGAAATTGCAGTGAGCTGTGATTGTGCCACTGCGCTCCAGCCTGGGAGACAGAGAGGGACCCTGTCTTAAAAACAACTCAAGGCCGGGCGCGGTGGCTGAAGCCTGTAATCCCAGCACTTTGGGAGGCCAAGATGGGCGGATCACGAGGTCAGGAGATCGAGACCATCCTGGCTAACACGTGAAACCCCGTCTCTACTAAAAAATACAAAAAACTAGCCGGGCAAGGTGGCGGGCACCTGTAGTCCCAGGTACTCGGGAGGCTGAGGCAGGAGAATGGTGTAAACCCGGGAGGCGGAGCTTGCAGTGAGCTGAGATCTGGCCACTGCACTCCAGCCTGGGCGACAGCGGTCTCAAAAAAAAAAAAAAAAAAAAAAAAAAAAAAAAAAAAAAAAAAGTATTTTGAGATAGGAAAAGGGGAGACTTGATGATTAAAATAGAATTGGGAAGCCAAGATGGGCAGATCACAAGGTCAGGAGATCGAGACCATCCTGGTTAACATGGTGAAACCCCATCTCCACTAAAAATACAAAAAAAATTAGCTGGGCGTGGTGGTGGGCGCCTGTAGTCCCAGCTACTCTGGAGGCTAAGGCAGGAGAATGACATGAACCCGGGAGGTGGAGCTTGCAGTCAGCCTAGATCGCGCCACTGCACTCCGGCCTGGGTGACAGAGTGAGACTCTGTCTCAAAAAAAAAAAAAAAAAAAAAAAAAAAAAATAGAATTGGGATTTTGTGTGAATACTAAGTTTAAGTAATCATTACAGGTAATTTAAAACAATGCAATTGGGTTGTTCTCAGGTAATGAAAAGGAATTGACTGACACGACTGGCTTATGCAAACCTAGATTTACTGAAAATCTTGATTTCAACTATTCTCATCAGACCACATCTCCCAATTTTACTTTAATCACACTTAAGGATGATCATGAGAAATGATTGACTTGACACCAATGATGGAAAAAATAGGCATGAGCTTAAGTAGCTTAAGAGATATTTAGATTAGTTATTTGTACATATTTTCAACATTTATCAAGCATTACAATAAAAAGCCATGGTCTTTATTTTCAGGAAACTTTAAGAAGATATCAAAAGATGCTGAAAAGAACATTCTGATCCAAAAGGTAGAAACACAAAGAGTCATTGAATGTCAGAACAGGAAAAGACATTACACACTGTTTAGTCTGTTTCTCTCCTTTTACAGATTTGTAAACTGAGATCCAGAAAGACACAATCATTTGTCAAAGTCATCCTTTAAACTGTGGAATCTTTGGACTCAAATATAAGACTTCAGAGTTTTAGATATTTAATTTTTAAAAAGTTGATAAAGAGCATATGATAGTCTCTACCACTTTTATGATTTTCAAAGTGTTGTCTGTAATTCATCCCAGGTTCTTTGAATTTAATTTTGTCCAGGAGCATGGTCCTACATGATGGACTAGTCCCAATCTAAAAAAATTTTCTAATGTCACTAGGGAGAAAAGACCAAATTCCATGAAACAGAGGACAACATTAGATGCTTTCACTGCCAAATACAAAATCTGCTATTGGAAGTCAGAGAAGGGAGGGATTGGTGTAACCCGGAGTTGTTCAGGAAAAAAGATTTGGGTCTCCTCTTTAATGATGACTAGAGGGAAGGGTGGCCATGTTGGAGAGCAATGGTGGGGATAGCAAGGGCTGAGGAAAAACAGCAGGAATGAGCCCAAAGTGTCTGGAGTTGCGGAGAAACTTGGTTAACGGGAACTGGGTTTAGAGGAGAGGGCAAGAGAATCCCCCGAATTCTTTTCTGGTTCAGTAACTCAGATCTTCTCTGTCCTATCATTTTACCAAGCAGGAAGGTGGAGCCAGAAGGAGGCACATCCTTTATCCACAGTACAACCAGTAATCCCCTCAGGCAGTGCTTCTTCCAGGAGGAAGGTGTTGGGGTAATCTGTCCTGCAATTAAGCTGCTGAAGCGCTTGAGGAAGAGCAATGCCACCAGAGAAATTCCAAGGGAGTTCCAGCCCTCACCTGCCTGAGCTCACTTCCTTCATGTGACATATATATATATAGATACAAACAATTGGAAGCCTTTCAACTTGAAACAGGCTTCTAGGAGACCAGAAGCAGCAGGCCTTCCTGAGCTCAGGTAAGAGACCTTACCCTCTACTGACACTGCTCACATTGTTCTGGGGATCACCAACTTCTCCCAATCATTTACCCAGGTATGTTCAAGGTTACATCTAAAGGACCTTTTTCCATGAGGACAAAATCTCTTTGAGGACAAATAATCATCATGTTTATCTTTGTACTTCAGTGCCTAGCACAACATTCAAGACAGTGGGTGCTCATTAAATGCTCATCAAATTGTTAGTTCAAGACAACTAACATCGATCTCTACTTACAATGAATTGATCACTTACTCTGTACTAAGTGTATAAATCATAGATTATTTTATTTAAATGTCAAAACAATTTCTGGGTTAAGTTTAATTATCACCATTTTGGGGTTAAGGAAATGAAACTCAGAGGTGAGCTGACTTGTCCAAGATCACATAGAGGTAGGGTGGCCAACTCATTCCAGTTTACCTGTGGCTTTTCCAGTTTTAAAACTGAAATTTCTGTATCTCAGGAACCACTCCCCACCCCCCAACCTCAGTCCTGGGTAAACTGGAATGACCCACATCAATGGGAACTAGTAAAGCAAGGATTTATTTGGACCCAGCTCTCTTGTCTCCAAACACAGAGTTCTCTCTGATTCTTTTGGGTTTGGTTTGCTTTTTTCCTTTTCCTACATTTGACAGTATCTCGAGTGGTCACAAATGTAAAAAATGTCTAGCATATTGCCTGGCACATAGGAAAAATTCAGTAAGTGATAATGATTATCAGTGCTGTGCCAAGCTATGGAGCCAGTCATATATATATGGATGTGTACATACATATATATATAAAATGTGTGTGTATATATATGTCTTTATACATTTTATGTATGTTATTTCTTTCAAAAATATTAAAATAGTTGAGAAAATTGAAAAATTAAAAAGTAGGTTTATTACAACTCATGACTTTAAGAGTAAATATTTTATTTATGCCCCAATCAAAATTTATTATAATTTTACTGTCCTGGTTTTAAGGGAAGGAAACTCATCAACAGTATTTTCTTATTTATTTATTTATTTATTTATTTATTTATTTATTTATTTTTATTATACTTTAAGTTCTAGGGTACATGTGCATAACGTGCAGGTTTGTTACATATGTATACTTGTGCCATGTTGGTGTGCTGCACCCATCAACTCGTCAGCACCCATCAATTCATCATTTATATCATGTATAACTCCCAATGCAATCCCTCCCCCCTCCCCCCTCCCCATGATAGGCCCCGGTGTGTGATGTTCCCCTTCCCGAGTCCAAGTGATCTCATTGTTCAGTTCCCACCTATGAGTGAGAACATGCGGTGTTTGGTTTTCTGTTCTTGTGATAGTTTGCTAAGAATGATGGTTTCCAGCTGCATCCATGTCCCTACAAAGGACGCAAACTCATCCTTTTTATGGCTGCATAGTATTCCACGGTGTATATGTGCCACATTTTCTTAATCCAGTCTGTCACAGATGGACATTTGGGTTGATTCCAAGTCTTTGCTATTGTGAATAGTGCCGCAATAAACATACGTGTGCATGTGTCTTTGTAGTAGAATAATTTATAATCCTTTGGGTATATACCCAGAAGTGGGATGGCTGGGTCATATGGTACATCTAGTTCTAGATCCTTGAGGAATTGCCATACTGTGCTCCATAATGGTTGAACTAGTTTACAATCCCACCAACAGTGTAAAAGTGTTCCTATTTCTCCACTTCCTCTCCAACACCTGTTGTTTCCTGATTTTTTAATGATTGCCATTCTAACTGGTGTGAGATGGTATCTCATTGTGGTTTTGATTTGCATTTCTCTGATGGCGAGTGATGATGAGCATTTTTTCATGTGTCTGTTGGCTGTATGAATGTCTTCTTTTGAGAAATGTCTGTTCATATCCTTTGCCCACTTTTTGATGGGGTTGTTTGTTTTTTTCTTGTAGATTGTTTGAGTTCTTTGTAGATTCTGGATATTAGCCCTTTGTCAGATGAGTAGATTGCAAAAATTTTCTCCCATTCTGTAGGTTGCCTGTTCACTCTGATGGTAGTTTCTTTTGCTGTGCAGAAGCTCTTTAATTAGATCCCATTTGTCAATTTTGGCTATTGCTGCTGTTGCTTTTGGTGTTTTAGACATGAAGTCCTTGCCCATGCCTATGTCCTGAATGGTACTACCTAGATTTTCTTCTAGGGTTTTTATGGTATTAGGTCTAACATTTAAGTCTCTAATCCATCTTGAATTAATCTTCGTATAAGGAGTAAGGAAAGGATCCAGTTTCAGCTTTCTACTTATGGCTAGCCAATTTTCCCAGCACCATTTATTAAATAGGGAATCCTTTCCCCATTTCTTGTTTCTCTCAGGTTTGTCAAAGATCAGATGGCTGTAGATGTGTGGTATTATTTCTGAGGACTCTGTTCTGTTCCATTGGTCTATATCTCTGTTTTGGTACCAATACCATGCTATTTTGGTTACTGTAGCCTTGTAGTATAGTTTGAAGTCAGGTAGCGTGACGCCTCCAGCTTTATCCTTTTGACTTAGGATTGTCTTGGCAATGCAGGCTCTTTTTTGGTTCCATATGAACTTTAAAGCAGTTTTTTCCAATTCTGTGAAAAAACTCATTGGTAGCTTGATAGGGATGGCATTGAATCTATAAATAACCTTGGGCAGTATGGCCATTTTCACAATATTGATTCTTCCTATCCATGAGCATGGTATGTTCTTCCATTTGTTTGTGTCCTCTTTGATTTCACTGAGCAGTGGTTTGTAGTTCTCCTTGAAGAGGTCCTTTACATCCCTTGTAAGTTGGATTCCTAGGTATTTTATTCTCTTTGAAGCAATTGTGAATGGAAGTTCATTCCTGATTTGGCTCTCTGCTTGTCTCTTACTGGTGTATAAGAATGCTTGTGATTTTTGCACATTAATTTTGTATCCTGAGACTTTGCTAAAGTTGCTTATCAGCTTAAGGAGATTTGGGGCTGAGACGATGGGGTTTTCTAAATATACAATCATGTCATCTGCAAACAGGGACAATTTAACTTCTTCTTTTCCTAACTGAATACCCTTTATTTCTTTCTCTTGCCTGATTGCCCTAGCCAGAACTTCCAACACTATGTTGAATAGGAGTGGTGAGAGAGGGCATCCCTGTCTTGTGCCAGTTTTCAAAGGGAATTTTTCCAGTTTTTGCCCATTCAGTATGATATTAGCTGTGGGTTTGTCATAAATAGCTCTTAATATTTTGAGGTACGTTCCATCAATACCGAATTTATTGAGCGTTTTTAGCATGAAGGGCTGTTGAATTTTGTCAAAAGCCTTTTCTGCATCTATTGAGATAATCATGTGGTTCTTGTCTTTGGTTCTGTTTATATGCTGGATTACGTTTATTGATTTGTGAATGTTGAACCAGCCTTGCATCCCAGGGATGAAGCCCACTTGATCATGGTGGATAAGCTTTTTGATGTGCTGCTGAATCCGGTTTGCCAGTATTTTATTGAGGATTTTTGCATCGATGTTCATCAGGGATATTGGTCTAAAATTCTCTTTTTTTGTTGTGTCTCTGCCAGGCTTTGGTATCAGGATGATGTTGGCCTCATAAAATGAGTTAGGGAGGAGTCCCTCTTTTTCTATTGATTGGAATAGTTTCAGAAGGAATGGTACCAGCTCCTCCTTGTACCTCTGGTAGAATTCAGCTGTGAATCCATCTGGTCCTGGACTTTTTTTGGTGGGTAGGCTATTAATTGTTGCCTCAATTTCAGAGCCTGCTATTGGTCTATTCAGGGATTCAACTTCTTCGTGGTTTAGTCTTGGAAGAGTGTAAGTGTCCAGGAAATGATCCATTTCTTCTAGATTTTCTAGTTGATTTGCGTAGAGGTGTTTATGGTATTCTCTGATGGTAGTTTGTATTTCTGTGGGGTCGGTGGTGATATCCCCTTTATCATTTTTTATTGCGTCTATTTGATTCCTCTCTCTTTTCTTCTTTATTAGTCTTGCTACCGGTCTGTCAATTTTGTTGATCTTTTCAAAAAACCAACTCCTGGATTCATTGATTTTTTGGAGGGTTTTTTGTGTCTCTATCTCCTTCAGTTCTGCCCTGATCTTAGTTATTTCTTGCCTTCTGCTAGCTTTTGAATGTGTTTGCTTTTGCCTCTCTAGTTCTTTTAATTGTGATGTTAGAGTGTCAATTTTAGATCTTTCCAGCTTTCTCTTGTGGGCATTTAGTGCTATAAATTTCCCTCTACACACTGCTTTAAATGTGTCCCAGAGATTCTGGTATGTTGTATCTTTGTTCTCATTGGTTTCAAAGAACATCTTTATTTCTGCTTTCATTTCGTTATGTACCCAGTAGTCATTCAGGAGCAGGTTGTTCAGTTTCCATGTAGTTGAGTGGTTTTGATTGAGTTTCTTAGTCCTGAGTTCTAGTTTGATTGCACTGTGATCTGAGAGACAGTTTGTTATAATTTCTGTTCTTGTACATTTGCTGAGGAGTGCTTTACTTCCAATTATGTGGTCAATTTTGGAATAAGTGCGATGTGGTGCTGAGAAGAATGTATATGCTGTTGATTTGGGGTGGAGAGTTCTATAGATGTCTATTAGGTCCACTTGGTGCAGAGATGAGTTCAATTCCTGGATATCCTTGTTAACTTTCTGTCTCGTTGATCTGTCTAATGTTGACAGTGGAGTGTTGACGTCTCCCATTATTATTGTATGGGAGTCTATGTCTCTTTGTAAGTCTCTACGGACTTGCTTTATGAATCTGGGTGCTCCTGTATTGGGTGCATATATATTTAGGATAGTTAGCTCTTCCTGTTGAATTGATCCCTTTACCATTATGTAATGGCCTTCTTTGTCTCTTTTGATCTTTGATGGTTTAAAGTCTGTTTTATCAGAGACTAGGATTGCAACCCCCGCTTTTTTTTTGTTCTCCATTTGCTTGGTAGATCTTCCTCCATCCCTTTATTTTGAGCCTATGTATGTCTCTGCATGTGAGATGGGTCTCCTGAATACAGCAGACTGATGGGTCTTGACTCTTTATCCAGTTTGCCAGCCTGTGTCTTTTAATTGGAGCATTTAGTCCGTTAACATTTAAGGTTAATATTGTTATGTGTGAACTTGATCCTGCCATTATGATATTAACTGGTTATTTTGCTCGTTATTTGATGCAGTTTCTTCCTAGCCTCGATGGTCTTTACATTTTGGCATGTTTTTGCAATGGCTGGTACCAGTTGTTCCTTTCCATGTTTAGGGCTTCCTTCAGGGTCTTTTGTAAGGCAGGCCTGGTGGTGACAAAATCTCTAAGCATTTGCTCATCTGTAAAGGATTTTATTTCTCCTTCACTTATGAAACTTAGTTTGGCTGGATATGAAATTCTGCGTTTAAAATTCTTTTCTGTAAGAACGTTGAATATTGGTCCCCACTCTCTTCTGGCTTGTAGAGTTTCTGCCAAGAGATCTGCTGTTAGTCTGATGGGCTTCCCTTTGTGGGTAACCCGACCTTTCTCTCTGGCTGCCCTTAAGATTTTTTCCTTCATTTCAACTTTGGTGAATCTGGCAATTATGTGTCTTGGAGTTGCTCTTCTGGAGGAGTATCTTTGTGGCGTTCTCTGTATTTCCTGAATTTGAATGTTGGCCTGCCCTACTAGGTTGGGGAAATTCTACTGGATGATATCCTGAAGAGTGTTTTCCAACTTGGTTCCATTTTCCCCCTCACTTTCAGGCACCCCAATCAGACGTAGATTTGGTCTTTTTACATAATCCCATACTTCTTGCAGGCTTTGTTCATTTCTTTTTCTTCTTTTTTCTTTTGGTTTCTCTTCTTGCTTCATTTCATTCATTTGATCCTCAATCGCTGATACTCTTTCTTCCAGTTGATCGAGTCGGTTACTGAAGCTTGTGCATTTGTCATGTATTTCTCATGTCATGGTTTTCATCTCTGTCATTTCGTTTATGACCTTCTCTGCATTAATTAGTCTGGCTGTCAATTCTTCCACTCTTTTTTCAAGATTTTTAGTTTCTTTGCGCTGGGTACGTAATTCCTCCTTTAGCTCTGAGAAGTTTGATGGACTGAAGCCTTCTTCTCTCATCTCATCAAAGTCATTCTCTGACCAGCTTTGATCCGTTGCTGGCGATGGGCTGCGCTCCTTTGCAGGGGGAGATGCGCTCTTATTTTTTGAATTTCCATCTTTTCTGCCCTGCTTTTTCCCCATCTTTGTGGTTTTATCTGTCTCTGGTCTTTGATGATGGTGACGTACTGATGGGGTTTTGGTATAGGTGTCCTTCCTGTTTGATAGTTTTCCTTCTGACAGTCAGGACCCTCAGCTATAGGTCTGTTGGAGATTGCTTGAGGTCCACTCCAGACCCTGTTTGCCTGGGTATCAGCAGCAGAGGTTGCAGAAGATAGAATATTGCTGAACAGCGAGTGTACCTGTCTGATTCTTACTTTGGAAGCTTCCTCTCAGGGGTGTACTCCACCCTGTGAGGTGTGGGGTGTCAGACTGCCCCTAGTGGGGGATGTCTCCCAGTTAGGCTACTCAGGGATCAGGGACCCACTTGAGCCGGCAGTCTGTCCATTCTCAGATCTCATCCTCCGTGTTGGGAGATCCACTGCTCTCTTCAAAGCTGTCAGACAGAGTCGTTCGCATCTGCACAGGCCTCTGCTGCTGCTTCCCCTGTTGTTTTTTAGCTGTGCCCTGTCCCCAGAGGTGGAGTCTACAGAGACAGGCAGGTTTCCTTGAGCTCCTGTGAGCTCCACCCAGTTCGAGCTTCCCAGTGGCTTTGTTTACCTACTTAAGCCTCAGCAATGACGGGCTCCCCTCCCCCAGCCTCGCTGCTGCCTTGCGGTTAGATCGCCGCAGACTGCTGTGTTAGCAATGAGGGAGGCTCCGTGGGCGTGGGACCCTCCCGGCCAGGTGAGGGATATATTCTTCTGGTGTGCCCGTTTGCTTAAAGCGCAGTATTGGGGTGGGAGTTACCCGATTTTCCAGGTGTTGTGTGTCTCAGTTCCCCTGGCTAGGAAAAGGGATTCCCTTCCCCCTTGCACTTCCCAGGTGAGGCGATGCCTCGCCCTGCTTCAGCTCTCTCTGGTCAGGCTGCAGCAGCTGACCAGCACCGATTGTCCGGCACTCCCCAGTGAGATGACCCCAGTACCTCAGTTGAAAATGCAGAAATCACCGGTCTTCTGTGTCGCTCATGCTGGGAATTGGAGACTGGAGCTGTTCCTAATATTTTCATTATATGCTTTTGAGAAACAAAGTTAACCATTAAGAATGAAACATGAAAACATGTGAATAGCGGTACATATTTTTCCTTTTGCTTCAATATTGCTCAGCATGGCATAGTCTATATTTTGTCTTTATTTAAAATTTTGATATTTTGTTCCTCATAAACTTTTTAATTCTTTTTGATATTGCATTAAAATATTTTTATCTTGATTACTGAAGTTTTTTAGTGCTCCCTTAAATTTTGCACCCAAAATGAGTGCAATTGTTTTACCCTAACCCCAGCCCATTATCATTTTATCTTAAAATTCAGCAAACACCCTAACCTGCTCTCTTACTGAGGAGCCTCACCCAAGAATAAAGAATTCCGTCATCACCTTTCTTCTCTGACTTTTGGGACCCTTTGCTTGGTCTAGGACCTGAGTTACAGGGCCAGAAAAGGGTGTACTCTCGAATCCACCCAGGAGTGCCTGACTACAGTCCTGCTGCAGAGGGCGCTGTGGAGTCCCAGACACTTGAGGGTTAGGTGGAATCCGGCTGATTGCCCATCCACGTCTTGCCTTTCCCTGGCAGTAGGCTTGTTATTGAAATCATTGACTTTCTTTTGCCTCTGGGGCTTAAGCGAATCTGTTATTCTCAAATAACCTATCTGATCTCAGACAAATGCCAAACAGAGCTCAGTTTATTTGCCCTGTGTGTGGCCATAAAATCCAGACAATTTCCCCCCAGGTGTTTTCCATAGCGCAGCCGCAGCTTCAGTGAAACTCCGTTTCTCCGCAGTTCCCCTGTGGGTGTGAGGGGACCAGAAGGGTGAGCTACGTTGGCATTCTGGAAGGGGAGGCTATATGCGTCAATTCCCTAAAACAAGTTTTGACATTTCTCCTGAAATGTCATCCTCTGTCTAGTCACTGCAAGTGCCTGCTGTTCCAGGCCTTACCTGCTGGGCACTAACGGCGGAGCCAGGATGGGGACAGAATAAAGGAGCCACGACCTGTGGCACCAACTCGCACTCAGACTCTGAACTTAGACCTGAAAGCTTCTCTTCACGGGAGGCTTGGCAGTTTTTCTTAGTAAGTTACATGGATGGGCCACACTGTCTGAGGCCAGATAAGGCTGTTCTGTTGCCCTGTCCCCCCACCCCCCACCCCGTGGACACTTGGAGGAGGGGAAATCAGTAAGTCACGCTCTCTTTGAATTCCTAGCTCCTGTGGTCTCCAGAATTCAAGCATAAGATGAAAGCCTCTAGTCTTGCCTTCAGCCTTCTCTCTGCTGCGTTTTACCTCCTATGGACTCCTTCCACTGGACTGAAGACACTCAATTTGGGAAGCTGTGTGATCGCCACAAACCTTCAGGAAATACGAAATGGATTTTCTGAGATACGGGGCAGTGTGGTACGTAAGCGGGTATCTACCTCTCCTGGAAGCCTCTTCCTTCCTTGTCCGTTTCTCTTTCCTGGCAGTCCTGACAGTGTAATCATGAAAAGAGGCAGGCTGGGGACTCGTTACCCGGTGGTGGGGGTGTGGGGTGTATTCCCAAGAAATAACTGTAGTTCAAATATGTAAAATGTTTTGGGAAAGGACACCTCCCACTAGTTCTTGGCAGGCAGTGGATGAGAAGTCTTGATATTGAAGAGCCTGGCAGCAGTCACTGACTCATCCTTGTTCACTTTGTCTTCTTCTGTTTAGCAAGCCAAAGATGGAAACACTGACATCAGAATCTTAAGGAGGACTGAGTCTTTGCAAGACACAAAGGTATGCGCTTGGCCCAGACCAACTCTGGGAGGAGATGTGGAATGGGAGCATCTCCATCACCCTGCTCTTGTCTCTGCTCTCCCCTTTCCCCTCACCAGCACACCTGTGTTTTTTTTTTGCAGCCTGGGGATCAGTGCTGTCTTCTACGCCATTTGCTAAGACTCTACCTGGACAGAGTATTTAAAAACTACCAGACCCCCGACCATTATACTCTCCGGAAGATCAGCAGCCTCGCCAATTCCTTTCTTACCATCAAGAAGGACCTCCAGCTCTGTGTGAGTGTGGATCTTGGGTAACAGGATGCCTCTCAGCACACAGCTTCAATGGCTTAGCAACTAAACTCTCTTTCCTGCCTCCATTTAATGGATGGAGAAACTGAGTCCAAAAGTTCTAATAATCTGTGTTGAGACATGTGACTAGGTAATAAGAACTCAGTTTTATTGACTTTTGGGTATATGCTCTGGGCAAAAAGTACTTTGCAAAGTCTAAAGAACTATAAGGTGCTAACTATTTGATATTAATGATAACTCTATTTTTGAAATTATACTTTTTCTGTAGGTGAGGTATTTTACAGTATATTAGTGTATCCTCTGTCTAGGCAGTCAATTAATAGACCATTGAACTTGACCTCAGAATATAGTCTGAATAGGACCTAGGAATTCAATTTTTTTTTTTCCTTCATGGAGACTCAAAGAGCTCTGGGATAGAGCTCCTAGAGTACAGCTGGGGGTTGTGGGGAGGCCAGATGGGGTACGGGAATGGCAAATGCCTTCAGCACTGCCTGCCTGTTTCTAAAAAAGAAGCAATGAGTTCCATGTTTGAGCCTAAAAGGTAGCTTCCTCTCCTAGCTGATGATGAACTTAATGATTCCAAATGTGAGGTCTGAAAGAGCTTTTCTATAGGAATAGGCATCCTCACGGTTGTGGGTGAAAGAGTATAATTTCTACCTGCTTCATGTCAATGGCAAGGGTAAAAAATCAGAATCTGTAATATAATCTATTATTCTTTGGGTGCTTTCCAGCATGCCCACATGACATGCCATTGTGGGGAGGAAGCAATGAAGAAATACGGCCAGATTCTGAGTCACTTTGAAGAGGTATATGCAATTTTGGCATTGATTGGGATGGGTGTGTTTTAAGAACTGAGATCATAGGTGGGTGGGATGGATATTGCAGACATCTCTTAGACATCCTGTAGCCTTCAGGTTCATAGCCCTCTGAAATCATGATGACCAGCCCTTGCTTTAACCCAGGGGACACCCATCCAGGCTCTAGAAGAGTACCCTCTCTGGGTGATGCTCTGGAAATGGAAAGGGAATGGCCATGATTCCAGAAGTCACTACAGTGACATTTGGATCTTTTAGCTGCACAAACCAGAGGCCATAGTTTTTTGATGTTCACACACTTGTACGTACATTTGAAACCTCACAATTTCACACACACCCATGCCATTCAATTTCTCACCTTCACACCTTCTCATGTCTGCCAGGAAGGCCTGGAATTCACTCCTCACTGACTAAATCCTACTCATCCTTAAAGACTCAGCCTGGGCATCACTTTCAGGAAGGTGCTGGCTCCTTCTCTCAGAGTTAGAGGCCTCCCACATCATCCTGTGGGAATTTCATCCCTTTATTCACCACACTACATTTTAGTTGCCTGTTTTTGCCAATCTCCTCACTCAACTGTGGATAGGGATTGTGCCATTCACCTTTTCATCCCTAGCCATCAGCCAGGTGATTGGCATAATCAATATCTGTTCAACTGATGTATGCACAGTAGGCAACCCCTACACACACACACACAAACACACAGGCACACACACACACACACACACACATTTCTTAAAGAAAATAGCTTGATTACTTTGATCTCTGTGATACAAGAGTCTTAGGTAGCAGTTTTGCTTCTGCTACCCCCTTGCACCTCAGTTTCTGTACATAAGCCCAGGGTGATGAACTCAATGATTTCCCTTCCTTGTGTGAGATCTTGAGATTCTATAACTTCTTCAAGTGCTTCATCTTGAAAAGAATGCTCTGCTCACAATTGTCAGCAGACCTATACATAAAAGAGAGAATTAACCGTGGAGCAAATGTTGTCTCATGAGTTGCTAACAACATGGGTGTGTATCTGTTTCAGCTGGAGCCTCAGGCAGCAGTTGTGAAGGCTTTGGGGGAACTAGACATTCTTCTGCAATGGATGGAGGAGACAGAATAGGAGGAAAGTGATGATGCTGCTAAGAGTATTCGAGGTCAAGAGCTCCAGTCCTCAATTCCTGCAGAGGCATGACCCCAAACCACCAGCTCTTTACCATATTAGTCTAGTACTGGTCACAGTGTATCTTATTTATGTATTGTTTCCTTTCATGATTATCTTTATGCATTCCCCATCTTAATTGAGATCATACTTGTACAAGATTTTTGTAATATCTTTCTACTATTGGACATATTTATTAGTTAATATATTTATTTATTTTTTGCTATTTAATGTATTTATTTTTGTACTTGGACATGAGACTTTAAAAAAATTCACAGATTATATTTATAACCTGACTAGAGCAGGTGATGTATTTTTGTACAGTAAAACAAAACCTTGTAAATTCTAGAAGAGTGGCTAGGAGGGTTATTCATTTGTATTCAGTTAAGGACATATTTACTTATTGCTAATGCTGTGTGAGATATTTGAAATTGAACCAATGACTTCTCAGGATGGGTCGTGGAATAAGTTTTGATGTGGAATTGCTCATCTACCTTACAATTACTGACCATCCTCAGTAGACTCCCCAGTCCCATAATTGTGTATCTTCCAGCCCGGAATCCTGCATGGCCAGCATGTATTTCTACAAATAAAGTTTTCTTTGCATAACATCTGCTTGGAATTTGCAAATGTTTCAAGAGCAGAGACCATGTTGAGGATAAGTTTGAATCTCATTTCACCCCAGGTCCTCTTGCTCCTTTGAGGAAGAAGATGTAGGAACCTTCCCTGTCCTGCAGATTTCATCCTCAGCTCTGTCTCCTAATTCACACTGCTCTGACCCCATGACTGCCCTCCTCTCAAAAGGACTGTGACAGAGTGAGGGGCTTCAGCCGTCTCTGCTTTCACCTCATTGGCTTGGAGCACTGACCTCTCTATACCTCTGTTTCCTTTCTCACCCCATACTCTTGCAACACAAATTACAACGGGCATGAGGCTCTATTATAAAGGTTAAAAACACACAGGTGCAAAGTGTAGGTCTAGAGTCTTGCCCAGGGTGTATAAGCCCCCTTTTGGGGCCCTCCCATTTTGGATTCTGTTGAGCCTCAGAGTTTAGGTTGTTACCAGATTAAGTCTTTATCTTTGTGTCCAACTATTATGTCAGTGTTTTCTTTCCAGGCCCACTTCCGGTTGAGTGTCCCTGGACATCAAGAAGCCACAGTTCTGGCCTGGCCTGGTTCCTTCCTTCTTCCCCCACCTCACTCTGAAGTGCACCCCCAGTCTAGGTGCTTAGTTTTCTCAGTCTCAGAAACAACAGTCTCACGCTGATTCCCTGGGTCCTAAAGATAGCTCTCCTTACTGCTTTAATTTCTACTCCCTGTTCTTAGTCCAGGCCCTGATATAGATTCAATGACTTTAACTTTTAATAACTCTCATTATACAAGTAACAACTGCCCAACAGAAAAAAATTTTGGAAGAAAACAGAAATATAAAGAAGAATATTAAAATCACCATAATCTCACCACCCGCAGACAACCACCTTTTAACATTTACATTTATTTTTTCCAGATCTTTTTTGATGGGTTCAAATCATGACTCAGCTCTCATTACCCGAGCAATTTGTGGGGGCAAAACTGAACTTTATTTGGACTTAGTTTCTTCCTTTGGGAAACAGAATGGTAATATCTACTTTACAGGGTGACGGAAGAGGTGGTCTTTTATGTTCCTTTGATTTACTCCCTTGCTTTTGTAAGTTCTTACTCCCCACTATTGTTGCCCACTTTTGATCAGGTTTTTACCCTTTTCACTTGTTATCTATCATATTTTTCAGTTGCATGTTTCCTGATTCTCTCTGACCAATCTGATAAACAACTTGGCTTCAACTCTGAAGAAACAGAGTTGAGAGGTCAACTGCATGGAACTCAGTGCTGAAATTAAAACAATCACCTCCAAGGGATGCTACATGGCAAGGAGGAAGCTGCTTTCATCTGCTAGGGATGTGGTGTCTCCCAGATGGCCATGTCTGAGTTTGACCACAGAGCTAAAGACACAGCTACTCTATTTGCTTCCTAGGAAACCTGTTTTTGTTTGTTTGTTTGTTTTTGAGACAGGTCTTGCTCTGTTGCCCATGCTGGTCTTGAACTCCTAAGCTCAACAAATCTTCCCACCTCAGCCTCTTAAGTAGCTGGGATTAGAAGTGCGTACCACCACACCCAGCCAATTTTGTATTTTTTGTGGAGACAGCCTGTTGCTCTGGCTGGTCTCGACTCCTGAGCTCAAGCGATCCACCTGCCTCGGCCTCCTCAAAATGCTGAGATTACAGGACTGAAGCCACTATGCCCAGCCTCAGGAAGCATTTTTGACTCTCTGAAAGTCTGGAGGATAGGAAGCCTTGGTCTTTGGGGACTCCATGTCACTATGTTGCCACTGACTTGTTACCTCTTTGCCTGTCTATTCCTCTTCCCTGCAGAACCCATTTTCTCCTCTGAGTCATTTGTCTCTTTTCTCTTTGACTTACTGTAGCACTACCTAAGGGAACTCAACAATGTTGAATAACGAGGAATTCAACAATGGAGACATCAAACTAGACTGGAGGTTAAGGGAAAACTGCACGAAGATGGGACCATTGAGGACAAACACTAAAGAATGTTTTATGGTAGTCACTTCTGATTACAATAACCAAAACGATTATTGTCAAGTATTAAGCACTTAGCATGTGCCAGGCATTGTAATGGAAACTTCACGTATAGTACATTATTTAATCCTTAAAACAACCCTAGTCTTATTAAAACAACTAATCTTGTTACCAGTTTGCAAATGACAGTGTGCTCACAAGTGGTAAGTAATTTGTGCAAGGTTTTACAGCTAATAGAAGTCAGAACCAAGATATGAATATGGGTGGTCTGATACTACAACCCTACATACTTTTGGACTTTCTTGTCCTTTTTCCCAGCAATGGCATCTTGTATTCAGAAGCACAGCAGAAAGGAATAATGAGTTTTGGTTTCTTAGAGACATGAGTAAACATTCTGACTCTGACTCTCACTATCTGCAAGGTGGGGATATTACTTGCCAGACTGAATGGATATGAGGACTAAATGAGATTGCAATAGCTAATTTGTATCAGTAATTATAATGTAAGTGTTCTAAGTGTGTTACAAATATCCACCCATCTAATTTGCACAAGAGTATGATGAGATATTTCCATACAGATGAGGAAATTGAAGATGAGAGGTAAAATATCATGTTCCAGTTCACTAGCTACCAATGGTGGAGATAAAATACCTATGCAGGTGGGAAGAATGGAGAGCTATGCTTTTAATCCCCTGACTTTGCTGGATGGGTAGAATGCCAGTACATAGAAAGTCCCTGACCAGTAGCAGCTCTGGCCATTATCAGAGGAAAATGACGAGGCTTCCTACCAAGCTATAGCACTAACAATTAACTTCCTGGTGCAACTTACCTCTGTGACATCTGTGCTGAATTTTGTTTCTCTATGGGTTCAAATCTTGTTTCTTCAACAAGCAGAGTATAAGTTCCTTTGGCAATGACAAGATAAACATGTTAAATCTCAGGTTGACCTGTCAGCTCTGGTTAATATTAGCGGTTAGACCTTAAATAGGCTGCTCCCCTTCTCTGGAAGGAGTACATATTCTGCTGAGAGACTGAATATACAAACAGACAGTGGCCAGGCCATATCTAAAAATAGAACTCTGACCCACAATCTGCAACAACCAGCCCAGGAAACCAATCCATTATCTACAGTAACCAGTCTAGGAAGCCAGCCTGCTCTCACTATGTCAGACTCGCAGGAAGTAAGATCACTGTCACCAGCAATGAGCCCTGGAAGCAATAACACCTTTAACAATTGCCCCCAAATGGGCAGGACTTGATTAATAATTGATGGCTTCCCTAATTTTTGTCCCTGCTTTCAACTTAGGATCAGCCAGAGAAAGTAAAAAATATAAACCCCAATCACATAGGATGTTCACTTCTAGTCAGCATGCCTACAACTTCTCCATGCAAACAGCCTCCAATCAGGGGATACCTGAAGCTTTTCTTCATCCAGCTCAAAAGCTTTCCTACTCCTCTGTCTGCCTTGACATCTCTGCCAAAATGCAGGTGATGATAGCTGACTCCCTCACTAGAGGAAGTTCTGAATAAACAGACTTTGCTTTTTCTCATTTGGATGGTTTTCAATTATTTCCACACTGCCTTTGTAAAATGACAGGGTTGGGACAGATGATTCTGGGTTCTAGAAACTAGATGTGTTACCACTGTCTCAGGGAACCAGATGTAGCTGCTGCCACCACTGCCTTCCATTGGCGAAAAGGAACCTGCATGGTTTCTGTATCACAGCTTCGGATTCAGAGTTTGATGAATGCATCTGATTGCACAGGCTGAGGTGAGGTCATGTGCTCTGGATGACAAGAAGGCTGGACAAGCTTCCTCTGATGGGAGACAGGCTCTTTTTCAAAAGGAGAGACATCCCAAACTTAGGAATGAGGTCCATGCCCAGATGACCAAAAAGACTTAAAAAAGTCTACTGTATCCCTCATTTCCACCATGGCTTGGGGTTGCTCAGATTCCCTATTTGCAAAGATTCAGGTCTTTTCTAACATATTCCACTGTAACTTTGTCTGCCTGTCCCTCTCCATATGGATGAAGAACAAATGAACCATTCCCTCGCTGGACTCTTAAGTTCCTGGTGATAGAGCTATGTTGTCTTTTTAGCTTTTTAGCCTGCCACACCTTACCCAATCTCAGCACAGTATAATACTACATTATTAATAAAGACTAAATCTGAAAGCAAGATAATGGAAAGTGTTTTTAAAAAATATATCAAATGTAATTGCTTTTTATTTGTAAATGGCTGTTAGCTAATTTTTTCATGAGTTAAAGGCCTTTGGCCTTTGTTAGAAAACAGATAATCCACCCTGCTCTGCAAACTGGGCCTTGCTCACGGGAGGCAGTACAATAAATGGCAAAAGAATGACTGAATATAGCCACTCCCTTATTTCACTGGGAGATTGGGAACAAAAAAGGTGACTTGGCCAGTTCAATTCAACTGTCAGGAGCACAGTGAGTCAATCACTTAACGGGAAGAGAGTAGGACTCAGAGGCCTGGAGGCAGGAAGCCATGAATTGTAAGAGTGCTCACACCTTTCTGTGTACACTCTTAGTCTTATAGAATGTTAGAAGTGGGAGGGAACGGTCATAGAGAATATGCAGATCTACATGGAGAATACGCAGATCATTTTCGAGGGTCCAGAGAGGAAAAGCGATTTGCCAAAGGTTATACAGTGAGTTATGGCCGAGTTAGCAATAAAATTCCATTCCTGGCTGGGCATGGTGGCGCATGCCTGTAATCCCAGCACTTTGGGAGGATGAAGGGGGTGGATTGCTTGAGCCAGGAGTTTGAGACCAGTCTGGGCAACATAGTGAGACCTTGCCTCTACAAAAGGAAAAAATATATATATAAAAAAATAAAAATTAGGCGAGAGGATCTCTTGCGCCTGGGAGATTAAGGCTGTACTTAACCGTGATCCTGTACTATACTCTTGACTGGGTGACAGAGTAAGCCTCAGGAAAAAAAAAATTCAAGTCCCTGTACTTCCAGGTCCAGTAAACCTCAGTTCAATTCAATAAGAACTAAATGTTATCCAGATTACAAATGAAGAACGTATTTATTCATAGATGACATGATTATCTAGGTAGAAAGATCCAGTGGAATTTACAAAAAGCAACAGACTAGGTGCAATGGCTCATGCTTGTAATCCCAGGACTTTGAGAGGTCAAGGCAGGAGGATCACTTGAGCTCAGGAGTTCGAGGCCAGCCTGGGCAGCAGGGTAAGGCCCCATCTCTACAAAAAATTAGCTAGGTGTGGTGTCAAGCATCTGTGGTCCCAGCTACACAGGAGGCTGAGGTGGGAGGATTGCTTGGGTCCAGGAGGCTGAGGATGCAGTGTGCCATGTTCCCACCAGTACACTCCAGCTTTGGTGACAAAGGGAGACCCAGTCTCAACAACAACAACAAAAGCAACTAAAACAAATACGAAAGTTTAGTGAAGTTGCAGAATATAAGATCAATATACCAAAACAAATTGTATTTCCATACACCAACAACACACTATTGGAACTTGAAATTTTTAAAGATTACTAATTACAATAGCATAAAAAAATGAAAATACTTGAGGATAAATTAGGGACAGAAGATTTAAAAGATCTCTACTGGAAACTGCAAACCATTGCTGGGAGAAATTAAAGATGATCTAAATAATAAATATATACCATATTAATGGGTTAAAAGATTCAACATTATTAAGATGTTCTCCCCAAATTGATCTATAAACTTAAGGCATTCACAATAAAAATTCCAGAAACTTTGTTTTAGGTAAAATTTATAAACCAATTTTAAAATTAATATAAAATGAAACAGATTGAAAATGGCCAGAATAACTTTTAAAAAGAAAAAAATTGAAGGATTAATATTACCTGATTTCAGATTTATATAAAGCTATGGCAATTCAGACAGTATAGTATTGATGTAAAGAGAGAAGATAGACAAATAGATCAATGAAACAGAATAGAAAGTCTTGAAAAGACCCATGTATATATGGACAATCGATTTTCAACAAAGTACAATGGCAATTTGGTTAAGATAAAATAGTCTTTTAAAGAGATGGTGCTATAGTAGTTGGGTAGCCAAACAGCAACAAAACAAAACAAAACAGAAACCAACAAACAAAAACAAAAAAAACCCCAAAAACCAAAACCAAAACCAAACAACAACAACAGCAAAAACCCTTGGATTCATATCTCACTTCATAATTAAAACTTAACTAAAAATAGAGCCTGGATCTAAATGTACAACTATACAACTTCTCCAAGAAAACCCTTGTGACTTTGGATTAGTCAAAAATTATTTAGATATGACAGCAAAAGCACAATCTATAAAATAACAAATTGATAAGTTGTACTTCATCAAAGTTAAAAATTTCTGTTATTCAAAAGACGTCTAAGAAAATGAAAAGATAATCCATAGTCAGGGAGAAAACATTTATAAATCCTGTATATGATAAAGAACTTGTGTCCAGAAAACATAAAGAATACTCAGAACTCAATCACAAGAAAACAATGCCATTTTCTAAATGAGCAAAAAGTTTGGACATCAAAAAAGATAAACAAATGCCTGCCTCCACCTCCCCCCTCCCCCAAAAAACACATGAAAGGATGCTCACCATCATTTGTCAGTATGTAAGTGCAAATTAAAGCCACAATAAGATAGCACACCTATTAGAATGGCTACAATTATAAAGAATGACCACACTAAGTGTTGGAGAGGTTGTGGAAGAACTAAAATTGTCTTATAGTGCTGATGATAAGAATGTAAAATAACACAACCACTTTGGAAAACAGTTTGGTGATTTCTTAAAAAACTGTATGACCCAACCATTCCACTTCTATATATTCATCCAAGAGAAAAGGCAGAATATGTCCATACAAACACTTATACATGAATGCTCATGTCAGCTTTATTTTTAAAAGTCAGCAATTTGAAACAATCTTAATGTCATTAACAAGTGAATAAACTAATTGCAGTAGATATGTACATTATCTTGATGGTGGTGAAGATTTTATAGGTGTATACATATGCTGAAACTTATCAAACTGTATACTTTAAATATGTGCAGTTTATTGCATGCTAATTATTGCCCAGTAAAGCTGTGAAAAATTCAATTCAAGATAATTTCTTTTCCAGGTATTGCAGATGTTACAAATGCATAAAGAGAGTATGTGGTAGGGCAGTCACTGTCCAGCAATACGAGGCCCAATGTGATTAAGGCAAGACGTTCATGCAGGGAGGTCAGGGAAGGCTCTCTGTAAAATGGCTCCTTGGATTGGACTTTGAAGGTCCAATTTGATGTCAGTGAGTAGCATGGGAAGACAGAGACTTTGAAGTCCTGTTAGCCCAGGAAAGTGGCTCAATCCTGAACTAATATCAATATTCCCTATCACATTTATAGCATAGATTAGTTCAAAATACTTTTCTTTAAATTATTTAATTTGCTTCTTTATGTACCACCTCCTATGAAAGTGATTGAGAGAGACTTACATGAACACACACAATACAAAAAGAGTTGAGGCAAATAGATGAAATACTTGGAATACAGACAATATAATGAAATTGTGCTAAGATCATTCCACAAAGGATATATGATAAGATTCTGAATCATAAGTTGGTAGAAGGATTAAAATTTGGCTCTGAACTTTCTAAAGGATGGAACAAAGAGAGAAGCATGATCATTACAAAAAGTACCAAGCATTCTTTCCAACAACTTGGAAAAGGAAAAGAAAAACGGAACAACTTACCAAGCACTTTGTCTAGGTTCTCTCATTCGAACCTCACATACTCTGAACAGTGGGCCTATCTTTACAACTGATGGCAGAGATCAGTGATTTCTGGAGCTGTTATGGAGATGGTTAATATATGGAAGTAGCTCCCTCTTTGTCTTGCATAAAGGAGGGAACCGCTGCTGGTCTTTAAATTAATCTTTTCACTGAGAAGGATTCAGAAATAATCTGAAAAATTCTTTTCAGAGATAGAAAACCAGCTTTGGGACCGGGTACAATGGCTTACACCTGTAATTCCAGCACTTTGGGAGGCCAAGATGGGCAGATCACTGGAGACCAGGAGTTTGAGACCAGCATGATCAACATGGCAAAACCCCATCTCTACTAAAAATACAAAACTTAGCCAGGTGTGCTGGTGGACAACTGAAATCCCAGCTACTTGGGATGATGAGGCAGGAGAGTCTCTTGAACTGGGAGGTGGAGGTTGCAGTGAGCAAACATTGTGCCACTGCACTCCAGCCTGGGCAACAAAGCAAGACTCCATCTCAAAAGAAAAAGAAAAAGAAAAGAAAAGAAAACCAGCTTTGGATCATCTCAATCTATGATTAGATCAAGATGATATGGAATTACTAATCCCCTAGCTTTCTTCTAGAAGCGAATGTAAATCCACCTCAGAGGAAGATAATATTATTACAATATGAAAAAAATCTGGAAGTATTAGAGAGGTAACAAGACAGGCATAACTATAGGGCCAAGTTTGGGAGATGAAAACTCACAGAAGTGAGTCCAGTGTTGGGGGATGCTTTTGCCCTAGGGATGTAATCTAAATTCACAAACATTAATGTAAGTTTGGAAGACTGAGAGGCTGTGAATAAAGGTATTTTTCTCAGAGCCTACTAAGGAAGGCTCTGGTAACCTCCTTTCCAGGCTTTGAGTTGGAATCTCAAAGTGCTACAACCTAGGAGTGAAACTGCCTTTGCAAAAATTATGACAGTGAGAGAAATCTGACAGAAAAATTATGACAGTGAAATAAATCTGACATAACTAACTCCATCTTTCTTGTAATCTTCAAGCTGCCCTTGTCCATTTCTGGGCATAAGCCAAGCTAACTATGGGAGGAATTTAGTTTACAGTTTAACTTTAAAACAAAGGTGATAATACCCCCTTCCTGAAACTAACTCGCTCCTTGCTCAGGGACTGAAACTACCTGCGCAAAACTAAAATTAGCAATAAGGTTAGAATTATAGTTCGGGAGTCATGTAGCCAGAGGTCACAAAATTTATAACCTCCCTGATTGCTCCTATAGATAACATTACGGTTGTCAAACCTAAGATTGGTATTTGAGGTATTTTCCAGACCCTGCATTTTGATGGAGCTGATGGTCCATCTGAACCAGTAACCCATACCAAGAAACTTACCCATTTGGTCTTGTGACCCCCACCCAGAAACTGACTGAGCATAAGAAGACGGCTTTGATCCCCTATGATTTCATCCCTGACCCAATCAATCAGTATTCTCCATTCCCTAGGCCCCTGCCTGCCAAATATCCTTGAAAAGCCCTAGCCTCTGAGTGTTTGAGGAGGCTGATTTCAGCAATAATTCCTCCCATCCATTTGCTCGGCTATCTAGCCCTATGATTATTAAACTCTTTCTCTGCTGCAGTATCACTGTCTTGGTGAATTGGCTTTATCTGTGCAGACAAGAAAAACCTACCTGGTGGTAACAGGAGAAATGGTAATTCATAAGTAGGCTAGTTATCCCAGGAACAGAAAACCAGCTTTAAATCATCTCAGTCTATGATTAGATCAAGGTAATATGGGATTACTAAACCCCTAGCTTCCTTCCAGAAGCAAATGTAAATCCATCTCAGAGGAAGATAATGTTATTCCAAGTTTAACATTATTTTCATAATTTGTCATATACAATATCTGGAATTCAAAGACAAATAACATATGAGGAGACAAAATAATGGAAAAAATAATGTTATTTTTCAAAGAAAAACACAATAGAAATAGGTATACAGGGAGTGTGGATAATAGAATTATCAAATATAGGCTTTATAGTAGCTATGAAAAATATATGTAAGGAAATAAAAAGCAAGACCATCTCAACAGAAAACTGGGAACTATAAAAAAAATTTATTTGAAATTCTAGAACTGAAAAGATAATACAAATTTAGAATTCAATGGATGAAACTTGACAGAGATTAGATATAGATAAAGACAGAAAATATCCAGAAAAGAAATAGAGAGGCAAAGAAATGGAAAATATAGAAAATCATACAAAAAATAGAGAACACAGTGGAAAGTCTTTATACATGTAATTGAATTCCCTGAAAAAGAGGCAAGAGAAAGTGTGGGGCAGAAACAATATTTCTAGAGATAATAACTGGAAATTTTAAAAAGCTGATAAAAGGTATAAGATCACAGATTTTAAAAACTCCACAACCCCAGCCAATCAAAATACAAAGAAAACACATCTAATCACATTATAGTAAAACTACTGAAAATTAAAGACAAAAATATAATTTCAGAAATAATCAGAAGAAAAGAAAAACTAATTTCAAATGACTAAGATTAGCAACTGTCTTCTCAACAAAAACAGGAAAAGCCATAAAATAAGGAAATGATATCTTTGAATTGCTGGGAGGAAAAACAACTAAAAAGAAAAACATGTACTGTCAACCTAAAGTTCTATAACCAGAGGAGATATGCTTCATAAATGATGGTGAATACAGATATAATATACTCTATCAAAATCTCAACTGGCATATTTTTTTTTTGTAGAAATTAACAAATTGATCTGTCTTAGTCAGAGTTCTCAAGAGAAACAGAACAAATAGTATATATGGATTATAGAAGCTGAGATGTCTTGAGATCTGCAGCTGGAAAGCTGGAGACCCAGGAAAGCCAATGGCATATTCTAGTTTCAATATAAAGGCCTGATAACCAGGAGGGCCAATTTTATAAGTTCCAGTCTGAGTACAAGTCTGAAGGCAGGAGAAAACTGATACCTCAGCTTGAAGACAGTCAGGCAGAGAGTGAATTCTCCATTGCTCAGGGTTGTTTTGTTATTTTTGTTTTTGTTCTGGAGACAAGGTCTCACTCTATCAACCATGGTGGAATGCAGTGGCGCAGTCACAGCTCACTGCAGCTTTGACCTCGTGGCAGCTCAGGTGATTCTCCCACCTCAGCCTCCTGGGTAGCTGAGACTATAGGTTCACACCACCACACCTGGCTAATTTTTTATATTTATTATAGAGATAGAGTTTCACCATTTTGCCCAGACTGGTCTTGAACTGCTGAGTGCAAGTGATCCTCCCATCTCAGCCTCCCAGAGTGCAGGGATTACAAGCATGAGTCACTGTGCCCAGCCTCAGAGCTTTTATTCCATTCAGACCTTCAGCAAATTGGATGAGGCCCACCTACATTGGGGAGGAAAATCTGCTTTACTCATTCTACTGATTCAAATGTTAACCTCATCCAGAGACACCTTATAGACATACCCAGGATAATGTTTAACCACATTTCTGCATATCCTGTGACCCAGTCAGGTTGATACATAAAATTAACATCACATGATCTTAAATTCATATGAAATTAAGGGAATCCAGAACAGCCAAAATTATCTTGAAAAAGATAAACAACATTGGAAGAGTCACATTTCCCAGTTTCAAACTTATTACAAAACTACGGTAATTAAGACAGGGTCGTACTGGTAAAAGACTAGACATGCAGATCAATGAAATAGTGTTAGGAGCCCAGAAATAAATCCTTACATTTATGGTCACTTGATTTTTCAACAAGGGTGACATTACTATTCAATGGGGAAAATAATAGTCTTTCCAACAAATGGTGTTGGGACAATTGGATATCCACAAGTAAAAGAATGATGCTGGACCCCTATTCACAACATACGCAAAAATTGACTCAAAATGGCCGGGTCTGGTGGCTCATTCTTGCAATCTCAGCACTTTGGGAAGCTGAGGCAGGCAGTTTGCTTGAGCCCAGGAGTTTGAGACCAGCCTTGGCAACATGGTGAAACTCCATCTCTACAAAAAATATAAAATACTAGCCGGAGGTGCCAGCACGTGCCTGTAGTCTCAGCTACCCAGGAGGCTGAAGTGATGGGATCACCTGAGCCCGGGAGAGTGAGGTTGCAGTGAGCTGCGATCGCACCACTGCACTCCAGCCTGGGTGACAGAGTGAGACCCTATGTCAAAAAAAAAAAAAAAAAAAAAAAAGTAAGAACCCAAAGTATAAAACTTATATAAGAAAGCAGCAATTCTTTATGATCTTGGATTAAGCAAAGATTTCTTAGATATGACACTAAAAGCACAAGCAACATGAGAAAAAAAATAGATAAATTGGAGTTCATGAAAATTTTACACTGTTGTGCTTTAAAGGACACCATTGGCCGGGCATGGTGGCTCACACCTGTGATCCCAACTCTTTGGAAAGCTGAGGCGGGCAGATCACCTCAGGTCAGGAGTTCAAGACCAGCCTGGCTAATATGGTGAAACCCCATCTCCACTTTTTAGTTGAATTTTTTGTACAAAAATGAGCCAGGCATGGTGGCCTGTGCCTGTAATCCCAGCTACTTTAGAGGCTGAGGCAGGAGAATCGCTTGAACTTGGGAGGCAGAGGTTGCAATGAGCTGAAATCATGTCACTGTGCTCCAGCCTGGGTGACAGAGTGAGATTCCATCTCACACACATAGATAAAGGACAACAACAAGAAAGTGAAAGACATTGGCAGAATGAAAGAACATATTTGCAGATTATATTAGATGAGGAACTGACATAGTTTGGATATTTGTCTCCTCCCAAATCTCGCGTTGAATTGTAATACCCAATGCTGGAAGTGTGGCCTGGTGGGAGGTGTTTGCATTATGGGAGCATTCTCTCATGGCTTGGTGCTGTCTTCATGACTGTGAGTGACTTCTTGTGAGATCTGGTTGTTTATAAGTGTGTGACACCTCCCCATCAGCTCTCTATCTCTTGCCCCTGCTTTTGCCAAGTGAAGTGCCTGCTCCTGCTTCACCTGCTCTGGATAAAAGCTTCCTGAGGCCTCCCCAGAAGCCAAGCAGATGTCAGCACCATACTTGTACAGCCTGCAGAACCATGAACCAATTAAACCTCTTTTCTTTATAAATTACTCAGTCTCTGGTATTTCTTAATAGCAGCATAAGAATAGCCTGATACAGGAACTTAGCCTACAGAAAATATAAGGAACATTTAAACTCAGTGATAAAAAGACACTTCAGATTGAATAGACATCTCACCAAAAAAAAAAAAAAGATATATGAATGACCAATAAGCACATGAAAAGATGCTCAACATCATTAGTCATTAAGGAGAGTCAAATCAAACCTACAACGCAGTAACACTACACACCCACTAGGATGGCTCAGATACAAAAACGTAGACAACAATTAGTGTTAATAAGAATGTGGGGAAGTTGGAACCCCCATGCATTGCTTTACAGTCTTATTGCTTGTGGGATTGTAAAATGGTGCAGAAACTTTAGAAAACAGTCTGGCAGTTTCTCAAAATGTGAAACATGGAGTTACCATGTGACTTAGCAATTTCACTCCCAGGTATTGAAAGGGAACTGAAGAGATGCCCACACAAAAACATGGACACAACTGTTCATAGCAGTGTTATTCATGATGGTCAAAAAGTGGAAACAATGCAAAATCCTTTAATTGATGAGTGTATAATGAAACGTGGTACATATATACAATAGAATATTATTCAGCAATAAAAAGAAATGAAGAACTGATACATGCTACGACATGGATACACTTGGAAAACATTAAGCTAAGTGAAGGAAACCAGTCACAAAAGCTACATAGTGTATGATTCCATTTATATGAAATGTTTGTAATATGATTCCATTTATATGAACTATATATTGTAGGATTCCTTTTACATGAAACATTCAGAACAGCCAAAACATTCAGAACAGGACAAAAAGTGAACCAGACTTCCAGCGACTGAGGAATGGGAAGAGTCGGGAATGACTGCTAATGGATATGAGGCTTCTTTCTGGAGTGATGAAAATGTTCTGAAATTAGTGATGCTGATTGCACAACTCTGTGAAACTACTAAAAACTGCTCCACTGTATACTTTGAAAGGATGAATTTTATGATATGTTATTATGGCCCAGTAAAGCTATTATTAAAAAATGAATATGAAATAAAAACATTTTCAGATCATCAAACATTAGGGGAAAGTAGAAATAGTCATTTAATTTGCAATGATTTTAGAACAAAATGATTTGGCTTGTTAGAAAATGATTGCATTCACATCTACTTTCATTACTATTGTTAATCAAAAAAGAGCTTGCTCATTGAATTTGGTCCTGAAGTTTTCATGTCATATTCTCTTATGACTTGTTTTGGTATTAGACTCCTGTTATCATTTTAAAGCAAATTTACAGTCTCCTGAAACAGACTGGTAAGAACTGGGATTAACCACAGTATATTTTGTTGTTTCTATCTGGGTTACTATTATGAACACTTAATCGGGTAGTTATCTTTTAAAAATCATATAGTTACAGGGTGAAAAGTTGCTTGTAATTGTCTAGCCTCTCTGATCTAGGCTCTTTTTGTTAGGGAAAGGCATTGAACGTGGCACAGGAATACATAAAAATAAAATTAGCAATTGTTAATAATAGCTAATTTTAATTTTTTTCTTAAGTATTAAAAACATAGAGAGGGGGTCTCTCTATGTTGCCCAGGCTGGTGTCAAACTCTTAGACTCAAGGGATCTGCTCACCTTGGTCTGCCCAAAGTGCAGGTGTGAGCCACCACTCCCAGCCAATAATAGCTTACTCTTTCTAGTGCTTACTAATGTGTCCAGCTCTCTTCTCTGTGCTTTGCCTGTATTTTCTCATTTAACTCTTATAAATACTTAAGAAGTAGGTGATATTGTTATTCCCACTTCACAGATGAGGAAACCAAATCAAAGAAGAATCAAGTAATTTATTCAATTATTTGAATAGTTGTTCAAAGTCACATAGCTAGTAAGTTACAGAGCCAGGAATACAAACACATAGTGTGACTCCGTAATCTGCATGTTTTCCAGAACACTGTACTGCCTGCCAAGTATTTAAACTCGGAGTCAGAGACCTGGAATGAATTCTAGGTAGTTCCATTTTCTAGTTCTATGAGCTTAGGCAAACCACCAAGTTTCTCTTTGCCTTGGTTTTATAATCATAAAATAGAGATAGTGATATCTGCTCTATCTTATAGGGTTTTTATGGGTATCAAATTGTAGAAGTACTTTGTAAAGCATATGGATATCAAATTGTAGAAGTACTTTGTAAAGCATTACACGACCCACTGGCTCACTGGACTAGAGCGGAAACTCCCCTGCTCCCTGCCTCAAAGAAACCCAGCCAGTTGAGCTAGCTCCCCTTCCACTACAAGTATTAATTTGCCTCCACTGAATTACAGTGGGGCTGAAGAACTTTCTGGGGAAAAGGCTTGAACTCTATTCATACTTGGGATTCAACACTCACAGACATGGCTGATAGATCAGAGCATACAGAATCCAGATTACAGGGGGTTAATGGCAACCCCTACCCCTTAAAGAGGATACACCTTGAGAAAGAAAGGAGTGTGACATGGTGAACTGTGCTCAGTAACAGAAACCAATGTCACTGATATTGATGAATTCCGGTCCCACGTTACCAGAAACTCCTCCAAACCAACCACTATGGAGGTATGTGGGCATCCTGAGGCCAAGAACGGCTCAGAGTGTACATTGAGAAAGCTGCTTCACTGAACTCTGCAACACTTTGAACTCAATCTCCTTATTGGGGTGAATGTGACCTCACACAATTTTTTGGCAGGAGCAAATTAGCACTGAGAAGCTGCTGAAGAGAATCCACTTCTCATCACCAGTGGGGTCACACAAGGAGCTTGCAATAGCTCGCTCAGCCAGCCCTGAAGGCACAGACTGCATCATGGGCCTGGAAGAAACATCCCTTTGAGAATTCTCAAAACACTCTAGGGACAGACTCTGCAAGAACCTGCTATGTTTATATGAGCAGATGGAACCACAGAATTTCAAGATTTTTCATTTCTAATTTTTAATCACAGGCTGTGGAAATATGAACATTTAGGTTATGCTATTCCAAATTATTTTTATTATTGTATTGTGGGAAAACAGAATTCAGTCAACCAGGATTAAGCAACAAAATCCACTTCCTTGTGGGATCACCTCTCTGGGCTGGGAAGAGGGATGAAAATGTTTCAAGGCAGAGATTACTCCATGGAGGAAAACACCCTCTCTTCATTTTCATGAGTAATAAGTTTTCCAAGAGGATATTTTTTGGAAGTTGAAGGCAGAGTTTAAATGGAAAGCCCCACCCACTGCTGCTGGAAGCAACTTCTCTTCATCCTTTCTTCGACTTTTGATGCTTCCCTGGATCTGATTATTTAGCGGCGGGCAAAGGCTGGAGATGAGAATCCAAAAGATAAGATTTCAGTGTAAGAACCCAAGTCATTTTGCATTTCAAGTACCATATGTAAGCTTTTTCAGGACACAAACTCTAGTTGCTCTTATTCTGGGGCAAGCTGGAACCCGCCAGGCCTTATCCAGCCTTTCTTTGCCAGTTTTAAAATCCATGTAGTAAGTGAGTGTGTGCTGTGAGTCTTTGTGTGTATGAGTGTGTGTGTTTGTGGCTGCTGGCTCATCCTAAAGTTTTTACTGGCATCTTAGTCTTCTGCAAGTAGAAGGCCCTCTACATTAGGGGGTCCCCAACTCCTGGGCCACAGACCAGCATCCATCTGTGGCCTGTTAGAAACCAGGCTGCACAAGAGGTGAGTGGTGGCTGAGTGAGTGGAGCTTCATCTGCGTTTACAGCCACTCCCCACCCCTTGCATTCCCACCTGAGCTCTGCCTCCTATCATATCAGTGGCAGCATTAGATTCTCATAGGAGCACAAATGCTATTGCGAACTGTGCATGTGAGGGATCTAGGTTGTGCGCTCCTTATGAGAATCTAATGCCTGGTGATCTGTCACTGCCTCCCATTACCCCCAGATGAGGCTCGTTGCAGAAAAACAAGCTCAGGGCTCCTAGCGATTCTACATTATGGTGAGTTGTATAATTATTTCACTGTATGTGACAATGTAATAATAATAATAGAAATAAAGTGCACAATAAATGTTATGCTTGAATCATCCTGAAACCTAATCCTCCAACTCCTGTTTGTGGAAAAAAATTGTCTTCCATGAAACTGGTCCTCGGAGCCAAAAAGGTTGCAGACTGCTGCTCTACATCACTCCTACCAGGAGCAAAAGACCCTTTTCTGCAGGTCAGCTTTCAGTCTTCCATCCATCATCCCTTCCAGAGCTTTCTTCTCATTATGTGACCCCTAAGTGAACTGAGCAGCCCATTACTAAATCCTAAAGTGGTCAGCATCATGCTATAACCTAACCTCACCCAGCTGAATGCATCATTAACTCTGCGTTCAAGGAGAAAGCAATGCTTTCCATTAAAGAAGGAATTTGAGAATCTCTGTGACTTATAATGAGTTGACTAAATACCATATAGAATCAAAGTTTTACCTATAGCAGAGTCTAAATTCATTGAGCTTTGTAGAACTTTATCCAGAGCAGTCTAAATTCATTTGCTCATAGCAAAGTCTAAATTCATTCTAAACATGTAAAGTGCTTAGAATCCTTCTCCCTTCTAACATCCCTTCTGCATTAGTCAGGTTAGGCTAAGTTATGCTGTAGTAGCAAACAACTCCTTAAGGTCTCCCAGCAGCATATTACAACAAAAATTATTTCTCACTTATTTTATATGTGGAATAGATGTTAGCATGGGGACTCTCCTCATCATGGGTACTCAGGGACAGGCTGCAGGAAATGCTACCATCCTGTAATAATGCTGCCATCTCAACATGGCAGGGGATGAGAGAGTGTGGACAATTGTGTGCTGGCTCTTAAATGCTTCCTCCAAGCATGACACGTGTTTCTTTCACTTACATTTCATTGGTCTATACAGCCACATGGCCACGTCTAACTTCAACGGAACAGTGAAGTGCAATTTTCCTTTGTTCCAGGAAGTAGAAAACTATAAATGTGAGGGAACAACTGCAATGTCTATCATACCTTTACGTGGATATCCAGCCTTGAATACCTTCAGGTTTAAAAGTCTTTATTCCTGCAGTGATATTAACCTGTCAAATGCAGATTTCAAGTCATCCTGAACACTTCTCACATCGAGTATCTTACTCACGATTTGTTTTTGTTTGTTTGTTTGTTTGTTTGTTTTTTGAGACGGAGTCTGGCTCTGTCGCCCAGGCTGGAGTGCAGTGGCCAGATCTCAGCTCACTGCAAGTTCCGCCTCCCGGGTTTATGCCACTCTCCTGCCTCAGCCTCCGGAGTAGCTGGGACTACAGGCGCCCGCCACCTCGCCCGGCTAGTTTTTTGTTATTTTTTAGTAGAGACGGGGTTTTACCGTGTTAGCCAGGATGGTCTTGATCTCCTGACCTCGTGATCCGCCTGTCTCGGCCTCCCAAAGTGCTGGGATTACAGGCTTGAGCCACCGCACCCGGCCACGATTTGTTTATTTAACAAGCTGCTACACTGTACTGAGCAGTGTAAGCAAAAGAGAAGAACATCAGATCTGTTCCTTTGCCCTCCCATGATCTTAGCCCAGGAGAGAAAGAGAGAGAGAAGACTAAGCGCCACAAAAAAGAATTTCAAATTGCTACATTGTTTAGAGGTGACAGAAATTCCTTGCAGCTTTTGGGAATGGCTTCAAGGAATCAGCCTTGAAGTACTGCTAAAACAAATTTTAATGTAAGTCTCAACCTCTCTTTCTAAATTGGTGTTTGTAGAATTTTTATTCTTTTTTTTGCAAATACAAAATAGCTTAAAGATGAAAATAAAAGCCTGCCAAGCCTGCAATCTTATTCCTTCAAAATAAGCATCCTTAAAAAGGTGTGTGTGTGTGAGTGTGCATTACACATATGTACACACACACATATGCTTATATATTCATATATATACATATACATACATATACATGTAATCTGCCTTTGACAGTCAGCAACATATGCCATGTTTCTATGTTGAAGTAATAAAGGGGTGGCTAGTGTTTGGTTGGTGGCAAGATCATTTCAGATCCAGTTGAACAAAGGCATAGAAGCACGAGGTGAAGATGAACTGCTCAGTTTGGCTGACATCATGGTGTGTGGAAGTGTGGAAGAGAGAAATCTGGGAAGGAGAATGGATTGGGTCTCAGAGAATGTGCAGTGCCAGGTAGCGGAATTTCAACAATTTTCAGTGGGCAATAGTGAAGCTAAAGGTTTATTTAAATTTACAATAACTTTTCTAAAAGCCTCGCGTTTTGTATAACTTGGAAACTACAGTTAAGCTATAGAGAAAGAAAACTCCCATGATCTCACCACTCAAAGATAATCTTGTTAACATCGCAGCATTTTTATTTCTAGATCATTTTCAACACTTGTGCCCATTTTATCTTTTACAAAAGTGGGATACTACTGCATATGCCATCTGTAACCTGATTTTTTAAAACCTAAAATTTTATAAAAGTTTTTTTAAGAATACAAATATAAATTATTTTGCGTGATGGAATAGCATCCTATTACATGGACTTTTGTCCATAGAAATAACTGATTAAGGATCACACAAAAGGAAAAGCAACTGAATTACCCTCTTCCTTAAATACACTTCATTTACCTGGTTTTGAAATTAAAAATTCATTCATGAACATTTAATGAACATGAATTTCATGAACATATACATTCTATAAACCCCTCCCACCGACCCAGTGTGCTGTGTGTGGGGAGGGTTTGCAAAAGTAGGACAAAAGAGCAATGGGTGGTGGAGAGAGGAGGAAGGAACTTTCCTTATCAGAAACCAAAAATGATTTAGGGATTGAGGAATAATATGATCAGACTTGCGCATTTAGAAGAATCTCCTAAATGAGGGAGAGAGATTTTAAAGGGGAATGAAACTGGAAGAGAGTCTATAAGATAGATGGGATAGGGATCATTTTCCTTCTTGGACAGAATGAGGCAGGTGGCACAGAGAAAGTAAGTGACTTGTTCAAGGTAGCAGGATATGATTGCTCTAGGGATAAGACTATGATATCCTCATCCACAGACCCAGAACTCTCTCCTGTGCTGGCCTAATTGCAGATTCTGTTTCCCTGGCTTTTTATGTCCAGATGGGTGGTCACAGCATCACTTTTGGGTTTTTACTCCTACATTGGGAGCACGTGCAAAGCGGATTCGTGTTTAATATGTATGTATGCTATTGGATGCAGGCCACATCTCAGCCGGTAGCCATTGCCTGAGCAAATATGAGAAATATTTGGCAAAGATCTCTGGGCAAACAGCCTGGGAGATAATTTGACCTTGTACATAATTAGATTTGTGAACCAGTCTAATTTCATAGTAGTAATTATGCTACCAGACTCACACCAATACTTTCCACCACGAAATGTGTGAGCTTTTTTCTCACACTAACCAATTCTCCAGTTCTTGGTGGACACCAAATGGACGGCTACAACTCAATTAAAGTCCAACACTGTTTACTTGGAGATAGCATCAGATCCCACGGGTTAAGGGTTCAGTCTCACAAGACTGCTCCCATTTCAGACACCAACCACAATTCCCAGTTATCACCTGTGCTTCTGACCCAACAGCTATAAATCGGAGGTTCCCATGACACCATCTTCTAGTTTGATCATATACTAAAATGGCTCACAGAAATCAGGAAAATAATTTACTTATCAGATTACCAGTTTATTATAAAAGCATACAACTTAAGAACAGCTAGACAGAAGAGATACATTGGGCAAGGTATGGGGAAAGGGGCACCGAGTCCCCGTGCACTCTCTGGGGCACCCCCCCTCCCAGTAGCTGCACATGTTCACCAACCCAGAAGCTCTCCAAACGTCTTCCTTTATGGTTTTTGTGGAGGTTTCATTACAGACATGACTGATTAAATCACGGGCCATCGATCATTGACTCAGCCTTCAGTCTCTCTCCCCTTCCTGGAGGTGGGATGGGGTGGGGTGGGATGGAGTGAGTAGGACTGAAAGCTACAACCCTCTCATCTCATGGTTGATTCTCTGGCAAACAGCCCCCATCCCTAGGCTATCCAGGAACCCCCAGTCGTCAGTCACGAATTAGCATAAAAAAGACACTATCATTGGTGAGATTCCAAGGATTTTAAAAGCTGCCAAGAAAGGGAGAGGGTTATGTCACACCAGCCAAATAAAATTAACTATTTCAACAGATGCTTACTAAGCTTCTGTCCTGTGCCAGGTTCTGAGCGGAATTCTGAGATGGATAAAACTCAGTTCTGGTGCCCAGGGAGTTCACAGCCTGGTGAAGGAGACACAACCAGGGTGCGGGGAAGGATCGCCTGGGTGCCATCAAAGGGGAACCAGCAGCACTCCTAGGAGCACAGGAGAGGGGAGACTAACACTGTCCAGGAATCTGAAAATCTCTTTGCAGGTGTGGAGAATGGACTTGGATAGGAGGAAAGGGAGGGTGCGATTTTAAGAGTACAGTAGTCCCCCCTTTATCTATGGTTTCACTTCCTGTGATTTCTGTTACTGACGTCAACAGTGGTTTGAAAATATTTATTACATGGAAAATTCCAAAAATAAACAATTCATAAGTTTAAATCGCGTGCTGCTCTGAGTAGCGTGATAAAGTCTCGGGCCATCCCGCTCCGTCCTGCCTGGAACGTGAGTCCTCCCGTTGTCCAGCGCATCCGACTGTCACAGTACGGCAGTGCTTGTGTTCAAGTCACTCTTATTTTACTTAGTAACGACCCTACAGCACAAGAGTAGTGATGCTGGGCATATTGTTATAATTGTTCTATTTTACTATTTGTTATTCTTGTTAATCTCTTTCTGTGTTTAAGCTTCATCATAGATATGTATGTATAGGAAAAGATATCAGATACGTGGGGTTTCGTACTATTTGCAGTTTCAGACATCTACTGGGCATGATCTGCTGATCGATGGTCTTGGAACGTGTCTCTCATGGTTAAGGGGAGTCTACTGTATTGATTCTGATTAATGCCTGAGAATGGGATATTATTTCATTCACATCAAAGCTTTTTTCCTTTCTTCCATTCCTTCTTCCTTTTTAAAAAATTCTCCTTCAGAAAAAAAAAAAAGCAACCCTGGATATATGAGACAGGGGGACAGGGTGACACAGGGGAAATGAACCACAATCCTTTACCTGGATCTACTCAGAAGACTCTGTAGCTACCATTTCCCCAACATGTACCATGCCATGTATTTATTTGAATACTCATGTCCTTGTGACTCAAAGTTGATGTTCTACAGGTCGTGGGAGGTACAGGATCCTGACTCTTGGGAGGCAGTTGCAGTTCAGAACTTGCCTTCTCTTGTGGTTCTTTTTTCCAGCAATTGTACAGGAGGCTTGGCTTAGAAAGTTGATACCCTGGCTCTTCTTCTCCCCTCCCCATTCCTGTCTGCAGCCCTGTGGGGTCAATAGCACCCTAGGTCCCCTTGGGACCCCTGAAGTTGTGTTTACATAGCTTGTTGCCATTGATTTCCATGAATTATGACACGAAAGAAAAATCAGTGGTCCTCTCTCTTCTAGCAGCTTCCAGAATTGCCTTCTCTTTGGTCCTGTCCAGTAACTATGTGGATGCTGAATGTGGAGGCTGCCAGGGTCTCCAGCAAGCACCTCTCCTGGCTTTGTTTTTGCTGGTGAACACCTAGTCAGGCTTCAAACTTCAGACTGAATGTCAGTTCTATCGGAAAGCCTTCCCACACCTTCCAGCACTGTGCCAGCACTGAGGGAGATTCTGCCTCACCTTGCTGCTGCTACAGGCTCCATCCTTCTGTTAATGGCACCTGTCTTAGTTTGCTTCTGGTTGCTTATAACAGAATACCTGAAATTCGGTAATTTAAAAAGAAAAGGAATTCATTTCTTATAGTTATGGAGGCTGGGAAGTGCAAGGTCAAGGAGCCACATCTGGTGAGGGCTTTCTTGTTGGTGGAGACTCTGCAGAGTCCCAAGGTGGCACAGGGCATCATATGGAAAGGGGGCTGAGTGTGATAGCTCAGCTTTTCTTCTTCTTATAAAGCCACCGGTTCCATTCCTATGATAACCCATTAATCCGTGAATAGAGAAGTCAGTTTGTAAGGGTAGAACCCTCATGACCCAATTGTCTTTCAAAGACCCCACCTCTCAATACTGCCACACTGAGGATTAAGTTTCAACATGAGTTTTGGAGGGAATGTTCAAACCATAGGGGTACCCATGACACAGCATTGCCATTTATCTGTTTGCAAGTGTATCTCCACTCTACTGAGTCATTAAAGCACAAGGACTGTGTCTTAATTTATTTTAAAATAGCTTTTTAAAGATACAGTTTACATACCATAGGTTATCTGTTTAAAGTGTACAGTTCATTTTTTTAAAAAATATAGACACAGAGTGGTGCAACCATCACCATATCTCATTTTAAAACAGTCTGTTACTCTCCAAAGAAGCATTGTATTCCTTAGTAGTGACTCCCTTTTCTCCCACTTACCCTATCCTTAACTCTCAGCCCTGGGCAACCATTCATCTGTATTCTGTCTCTATAAATTTGCCTTTTTCTGGACATTTTACATACATGTTTTCATAGTAATTTTTTTTTATACACTCTATTCTGCCATTCAGTAGGTGCTTAAGAAATGTTTGTTCAATGAATGAATGAATGTACTAAAGATTGAGAGACTGCTAGGAAGTGTGGCAAGGGGGAAAGAATACTGGACCAAAAGCCAGAAGACCTGCACTCCAGGCCTGGTTATGTGACCTAGCAAAAATCACTTGACCTTTCTGACTCTCAGCTTTCTAGTCTGTAAAGGAGGGATAATAATATCTGCCCTCCTTATTTCAAAAGTTCACAGTAAGTGTCAAGTGAAAAAAATCACTTGGAAATATTTTATATAGCTCTAAGCAGGCTGTATAGATGTAAGAATAATTTATGTTTGTGTTTACTCTCACCCCTTGAAATGCCTATAAAAATAAATCACTTATTACATGAATGACACAGGGAGAAGGAAGAACGACAGAATGCCAGTCTAAGGGAATCAACCGGTGGGATATCGGCTCCTGGAATGACTGCAGTTAAATCAGGGAAAAGAGCTAACAAATGCCCTGGTTATCCTATATCCATTACCACAAACATTTCCCAGCCAAATGGGGAGATAAAAATCTGTTTTCAAGTGAAAATTAAACTCAATTCACTGGAATAAAAATGATGATATAATTTCCTCTTATCTTTTTGCTCTCAGGAAATTCTAATTAATATGCTAATTACTTCTGTTTCACAGGTTCTTTGCATCCATCAGAAAGAGGGGAGATTCAGGTTTAAGAGTGAGCTCTTTATTGCCTCACACAGGAGTGGAAGTGGAGAAGGAACTCTGGTCCATGGTGGCTCAGTCCCTTTCTCTCCCTTTAGGTTTAGAAGACTTTGTAGGAGGAATGTGAGTATATTTATTTCTCAAATGTGAAATTCAGGCTCTGTAGAGAGATATACAGGACAGAGATGGGATGAGATTATTAGAATAAAACCTCTGAATCTAATAAGGAGTATTTTGGAAAAAAAAATGGTCTTGCATGTGAAGACTTATCTTTAGATAAACTTATCTTCCATGCAACATTTTTGTAAAACTCCCCAAGTTCCATCCTTTCGTAGAGGTTAGTAGAGCCCCAGACCTTGGTCTGGTACAGGAGAGAGTTTGGATAAAAATATATGAATCTGGACAAAAAGGCCAACCCCACTTCCTTCAACCTCTTAAAGTCTGAGACTTGGGGCTTCCCCAGAGGTGGACCAGTGAGCCAGGCCTCCCCACCGTTTCCACCTGGTGGCCTTTGGGCACTACCTTCCAACTTGCCACCTTGTTTTTCCCACTCCCCTGATCATCTGATCAGCCTACTGCCTCCCTTCCCAATAAAGGTCATGTTCTTCTCTTCCTCTGTCTGTATTCCAGCTATTTCCCCCATAGCCACGGCTTCCTTCTTATCCAGGGTTTCTTACCCTCAGCACTATTGACCTTAGGTCATACAGTTCTTTGTGATGAGGGGCTGTCCTGTGCTCCATAGGATGTTTAGTAGCATTCCCAGGCCATTCTACTAGATACCAATAGCACCTCCACGTTATGACAACCAAAAATGTCTCCAGACATTGCCCAGTGTCCCCTGAGTATGAAGTCACTTCATTGAGATCCCCTAAACCAGTCCTTTCTCCCTTCATCTGGGGCTTTTGTTTATTAAGCATTCCCCAGAGAAGACACTGAATTAAATCTTTCATGTGTTTTATGCTGATGGTTCTCAAAATGTAATGAACATAAGCATCACCTTGGAAGGTTCTTAAACTGCATATTCTAATTCAGTCATTTTTTTTTTTTTTTTTTTGGAAGAGCTTGAGATTCTACTTTACTTTTATTTCTTTTTTTTTGAGACAGGGTCTTGCTCTGTCACCCAGGCTATAATGCAGTGGCAAGATCATGGCTCACTGCAGCCTTGACCTCCCTGGCTCAAATGATCCTCCTGCTTCAGCCTCCCAAGTAGCTGGGACCACAGGCATGTGACATCACAACCAACTAATTTTTATTTATTTTCATAGACAAGGTCTTGCCATGTTGCCTAGGCTGACCTCAAACTCCTGGGCTCAAGCAATCCTCCCACCTTGGCCTCCCAAAGTGCTGGGATTACAGACATGAGCCATTATACCCAGCCCAAGATTCTACATTTCCAACAAGGTCCCAGATAATGCTATTACTGCTGGCTCATGGGCCACACTCGGTGAGCAAAGCTGCAGGTCATCACATCCTCATGGTCATATGAGGACTCTATTTCACAGATGGGGAAGCTGAGGCTCAGAGGGCTCATATGTGGCTCGATCACATTTTGAACCCAGGTCTGCCTGCCTCCAAAGCTTGTGCTCATAACTAGATTCTCAGCTGATGTTGGGCCAAGGTGCCTAGGTTCTCTCCTTGACCTTCCTTCTCAAGTAATGATGCTAAGATACGCTCATCGGAGGCTGAGGCCCAGGCACATGTTTGCCTGAACTATCCATGTTATGATTCCTTCCTCAGACAGAGTGAGCTACTCACGATCCCAGGTGTATCCTGAGGCCAGCCAAGGTGTACCCATGACCTCATGCCTCTGTTCCAGCCTGCCCTTTGACAGCTCATCCCACCTGCCTGCCCTCCCTGCCTATCTGCAGACGGTAGTCTAGGATTGCAGCTGCCCCGGGGGCTCATTTTCCTCCTCAGCTTCCTGCCTTAGTCGTCTCCTGCCTCCCACTCACCTATTACTCCAGCACTCTCACCTTGTCTTTTCTGTCTCATCACTGCCTCTTGACATCTTTATCTCATAGTAGTTAGTTAGGGGTTCTTGGTAATGCCCTAAATCCTTATGGCAGGAGGAGGGGAGTGGAGGAAGAGAGTGCGCTGTGCAGCTGTGCCTACTTCTGGAGGGTAAGACTTGGGCCCTCCAGGAACAAAGGATTCCGGCTGGTGGCAGCTATAGCCGAGCAAGATGCTGGCCAGGGATTGCACAGGAGTATTTTGTTTGCTTAAGAAAATAAACAACACTGAGTATGAGATGGAGGGAGGGGGTATTGGTGCCAGAGAGATTGGGAAGAGTCTGCCAAGAGAGTGTTCTACTCACTCTCCTCTTTTCTTTAATCTCCACTGAGCTGGAGGCAGTTATCCTGTCCCCCACATCACATTCCTACTCCCGTTTCCCATGCCTGGACCCAGGTTGGGCAAACTCTTCCTGTAAAGAACCAGACAGGAACTATTTTAGGCTCTGTGTGCCATATGGTCTCAGTCACAACTACTCATCTCTGCCTCTGTAGCACGAAAGCAATTAGCGACAATATGTCAACAAACACATGTGACCCATGAAAACTTTATTTATGGATACAGAAACCTGAAAATAATGTCTTTCTTTTGATTTTTTTCCCCAATCATTAAAAAATGTAAAAAGTACTCCTAGGTCACAAGGTTAAGCCATTCTCAGCTTAGCAGTGGCAGGCTGGATTTGGCTTGGGACCTACAGTTGGCCAATCCCTGATTCCCAAAATGTATTCCTCAGGGATGTGGGCAAATACTTATGGGAAATGCTGGATTAAACAGAGTTAAGAAGCATCAGACATTTCCAGGACGGGCTAGCACATGCCAGGGCTCTCTAACTGACCTCATTAGGATTCATCTGTTTCATGGAGGATCTTGCAAGACCAGAATTCCTCAAGCCTAGAGTCTGAGGACTGTGCTTTGGGAAACACTGCTCTGCTTGATGCTCTCACTGGGCACATGGTAGAATCTAGAGCTGAGTGCCTTGCTAGCTGGAGATAGGGTCAGAGCTCTTGACTGCACTGGCACTCTTGACACATCACACTCTCGGTGTCCCCTGAGTGGTTCAGAGCCACACAGGCCAAGACTAGCCCACCAGAGCACCAGGCCTCCCAGCTTTCTGGGCTTGTCCATGCATACACTTCCTTATTCTTCCAGGTTTCCAGAACCTGAGGAGAGGCACATTTTGATTGAGTGATTATAACCCTAAGGACCAAGGGTAGCTGCATGTCAGGAAACACTCCTCAACTTCCTGGCCCTGACGGATTAAAGGAGAGGTATTTACAGGTTATTCCTTCTCTGTGCACTACTATCCCAGCATGAATAAGGCATCATTATTGAATTATTTTGACAGGAAGGAGACTGGTGCATGCTGCACACTTATAATGTATTAACGTGTGTACAGTTTACCAAGCACCTCTGTGTTGTTTTTGCATTTGTTTATTATACTTGCCCTTGGGGGGAGGTGGGACAAGTTTTTAAAAAATTTATACATGCAGAGACTGCAGCTCAGAGAAGCTAAGAGACTTGTCCCTGCCCACACAGCCTGTGGTAGAGCCTGAACTCAGACCCAGGTCTCATCTCACCTCAGGGGCTGCTTTCCCCATCGCCCTATTGTCTTAAAGTGATGGGTGACTAGGCAATGAAGTAATTTGCTAGGAAAGCATGACCAATTTCCCTTTCTCCACCTCCCTCTTTTTCCTCCACCCCTCCCCCCTCAGCCCCCATATATATGCCCAAATCTCCACAAAGCCTTGCTTGCCTGCAAACATTTACTTCCGAAACGACTTCCACAGCTGGGACAGGAACCTTCCACTCACAGCTACGCCTCTGATTGATGAATGGTGAGGGTGCCTGTCCAACTTTTCTTTTCTGCAAGCATCACTTACAGGACCAGAGGTGAGCATGGGGATTCTCAGGTACTTTTCTTTGAAGGACTAGACCTCTGCTTTATTTGTGAAAGGGGGTCAAGGCGGAGACAGCGGAAGTCAATTTTTTGAGTGTTGATGTAGGGACAAGACATGACTGTGATGAGGAGCTGCTTTTGCCAATTTAACACCAAGAAGAATCGAGGCTGCTTGGGAGGAAGGCCAGGAGGAACACGAGACTGAGAGATGAATTTTCAACAGAGGCTGCAAAGCCTGTGGAGTTTAGCTAGGTGCGGTGGCTCATGCCTGTAATCCCAACACTTTGGGAGGCTGAGGTGGGCAGATAATTTAAGGTCAGGAGCTCGAGACCAGCCTGGACAGCATGGTGAAACCCTGTCTCTACTAAAAATACAAAAAAAAAAAAAAAAATTAGCTGGGCATGTGTTTTCGATATTTTCAGATACAAAAATCCCAGCTACTTGGGAGACTGAGGCATGAGCATCACTTGAACCTGGTAGGCAGAGGTTGCAATGAGCCGAGATCATGCCATTGACTCCAGCCTGGGTGACAGAGTGAAATCCTATAAAAAAAAAAAAAAGCCTGTGGAGTTTGAAGAACAGAAATGAAAAGACATTGTGAGAGATGCTGAAGCACAGCCCCTGTCCCCCGTGATCCATAACCCAGGGGTGGCCACCTCCCTAGCCCAGGTGCCAGCAGAACCAGGTCTTCTCTGGTCTTCCTCCCGGTGTAGGGGTGGGAGGCAGTTTCTTTAGGTGTCAGACCAGTGCCTGGAGTAAGAAAGGTTCTTAAATGATTGTGTAAAGAAGCACAAAAGAAAGGGAGAAAGTGAGAAAGGGAGGGAGCCAGAGAGGAAGGAAGGAAGGAAGAAAGAAAGGTAAGGAGGGAGGGAGGGAGAGAGGGAGGGAAAGAGCAAAGGGCAAAGAAGGCAGGTGGAAAGACATTCTCTGAATCAGTTATGATAAATACATAATGGCATTAAGTTCCCCAGCTTGGAGGCTCTTCACACAGTCCTTCCCAACTGGCACTTCAGAGGAAGGCTTTAGAGAAGATTCATTGGGAAATTTGACACCTCTCTCTTATTTGGTTACTAAAAAAAGTGAATTCTTAGACTCAAGAATGAGTGGTTAGTGGAGGTGGCAGAGTCTGTGTATGACCCTGACCTGCCCTCTGTGTCCCTCCCTGGGACCAGGATTAACCCCTTGCTCCCTTGTGATGAGGAGTGAGGGACAGCCATCTCCTGGGGAGGAGAAAAAGACCTGCCTGTCTATGTGTGCCTAGTGACTTCAGGGCAGAACTTGGACAAGCACATGTCTAGTTCAGCTCTTTGTTCTCCTAGGTTTGGGCTCCCCAGACGAGGCACATTAGAACCTCCCATTTCTCCACTCTTCAGGGTCAAATTCCGACTCGTAGGTTGGAGGCTAGAGAGAACTGCAATGGAGAAGGAGGAGGTGCAGAGCATGTGGGTATGGATGGGCAAGGTGGGGAAGAGCAGGTAGACTGATGGTAAGACCAGCAGCCTTAAGTCTGAGGGGCAGAAAGACCCCTGCTTCACCCTCAGGCACCCTAGCAAGGCTGCCAGTTTGCAATAGTCTCAACTTTCCCATTGGAGAGCCCCCGGGATTGGCCTGGGGAGACCCTCAAAGCATTTTCCCAGGGTATGTCACTCTGGGTCACAGGGCCGGCCTCACAGGCTGCCTCCCTTTCTTTCAGCAGACCCTTCTGCCCTCCTTTGCTGGTGACGGTCTCCCAAATGCAGATGGCTGTGCTCCCTTGCCTGGGTCTTATCTTGCTTCTCTGGAGCCAGGTGCCAGGGGCCCAGGGCCGAGAATTCCAATTTGGGCCCTGCCAAGTGAAGGGGGTTGTTCCCCAGAAACTGTGGGAAGCCTTCTGGGCTGTGAAAGACACTGTGGTGAGTAAAGAGCTGTTCTGGACTCAGCCGTGGGGGTTCCCAGGGGCAGTGGGCTGGTGGGGTGGGGGGAAGCTATTTTATGATTCTTGAGTCCTTCGCAGCTTCCTAATCAGTTTCCAGTATCCTATGTGATAACTCTGTGAGGTCAGAAGGCACCACAAGCCCCGTTTACACATGAGGAAACTGGGGCTCAGAAAAAATGTGAGCAGCCTCCAGTGAAATAAACAGAGCCCAGGGGAAACCATGAAGAGAGCTAGATTCATCCAGGCTTCATCCCGAATGGAGTCTTTGGCTCTAAATCTGAGAACTGGAATGAGTGGCTGGGCTGTGGAGGAAGCTCCAAGGGCAAGAGGCAGTTCTGGCATGCAGGCTGTCCTCCCTCACGTCCTGCTTCCTCGCCATGTTCAATATGGAGCCCAAATCCTGTCTGTAGTGGTTCTTAAAGCAGATAGGCTTATTTCCTCCCATATCAAATGACCAGAGGCATCAAACTGCTTCCTTATCAAATCTGTGTTCAGGCTCTAAGAATAAGAACTCCTGGGACTCCATTTGCTCCTGGGGGGCCAAGCTTAGTTATTTTCATGGCTGCAACCTTGTCTCCCCTCCCCATGGGCCAGTTCAGCCCAGCCCTTCCTGGGTCCTCCTTTGGTCCCTCTGGCCTTTGAGATCTCACAGACTGGATAGATTTAGGGGTCTAGGGAAGCAGCACATATTTGCAGAGTTGGTTTCTATGCTGATCCCTAACCTGGAGACGTCTTTTCTTTCTGTTTGCAAAGCAAGCTCAGGATAACATCAGGAGTGTCCGGCTGCTGCAGCAGGAGGTTCTGCAGAATGTCTCGGTAATCAGACCTCGGGGACACCACCCTCTGTGGGTCTGGTCTACTGTGTGTGGGTGGGAGTGCAAGGTTTTCTTAGGGAAGGTTGATGAAAGCCCTTCACTTCTTCCCTGGACTGACCTTACACAGGACAGGGCTAGGCTGTGAGCCAGGGAAGTCAGTGTCTGGGGTTATTGCTATGTGGTATGTGTGTGCAGTGGTACTGGGAGATGGGGAGGGTGGAGGCTTGTAAACATCTTTCTCCATTTAGCCAGAGAATTATATATTTCTCTTTTACTTCTGTAGGCCCAATGGGCATCTATTCAGGTTCACATCCCCTCTTCCATTTTCATCCTTTTCTCTGTGTCCATTTTCCTGGGTCCTCCTTTGGTCCATCTGGCTTTTGGTATCTCACAGACTGAATAGATTTAGGGGTCTAGGGAAGCAACACATATTTGCCGAGCTGGTTTCTATGTTGACCCCTAACCCAGAGACAACTTTTCTTTCTGTTTGCGAAGTGAGCTCATGACTTAAAATAATACCTAACAAAAGGATTTATCCTTTCTTTCATCATGATCAGGTAGAGTATGTTATCAAGGATGGGTCACCATCTTCTCATCACCCATCGTGGGCACAAACCTGCGGAGCCCTGAGCCCTGAAAGATGTGGCACTTCAGGAGCTTGAGGGGGTTAGAGTGCAATTGCTGTGTCCAAAGATATTAGTTTCTCCTCATTTCTTCTGTTCTCAGTCATTTTCCAGCCAACTCTCTATCACCAAGTCCAAGTTCAAGCCCCTTTCAGGGTCCATCACATCCCCATAGCTGCTAAAGAGACCATGCGGCATAGAAGAAAGGGAATATTAACCAGATGGGCAGTCAGGAATCCTGGGAGCTAGGTTGTGTCTGCCACTGACTGACTGTGTGACCTGGGGCAGGTCATTTATCTCCCTGGGTCTTGGTTCCTCCTGTCAAACAAAGATGCTATTCTCCATGCCCCCCGAAGGCTCCTACAGATCTTAGGTTCGTCATCACCTCCTAGAAGATCCCTGTCTCTGCTGTGCTTATCTTGCCTTGGGTGGCATGTGGGTTGCTCCTTCAGGGGGTCAGGGTGGCCAGAGGCCTTGGCTCAGCAGTGACCCAGACCTTCCCCAGGATGCTGAGAGCTGTTACCTTGTCCACACCCTGCTGGAGTTCTACTTGAAAACTGTTTTCAAAAACTACCACAATAGAACATTTGAAGTCAGGACTCTGAAGTCATTCTCTACTCTGGCCAACAACTTTGTTCTCATCGTGTCACAACTGCAACCCAGTGTGAGTAGCACAGGCTCTGGATACTGGCAACTCTGGGTTCAAGTCTAGGTCTGCTTCCAATCTGCTGGGTGACCCTCTGCAAAGACCTCCACCTTCCTGGGCTTCTGTTTGTTATCTGTAAAATGGGGATGATCACTCCTGCCTGGCAGGATTGCTGCAAGAATTAAAGGAGGCAGCCCCTTTCACAAGGTGGGAGTTTGGAATTAGCTACCTTGGAGATGCAGGATTCAGCCTTGGGCTCTCAGGCTTTTGGGAAAAGTGAGAGGGAAAAGTGAAGGGAGCTTGCATCTGCTCCTACCTAAAACTTGGCACAACTTCTTTTCCCATGTTATGCAGCAGGAAAATGAGATGTTTTCCATCAGAGACAGTGCACACAGGCGGTTTCTGCTATTCCGGAGAGCATTCAAACAGGTAAGGCCAAGAGCTGAGAGCTTGCCCATCCAGTAGAATAGACTATTCTGAACCATCACATGAGGGCGCTTCAGAGACCCAATGCAGAATGTAAAGCAGGGGACGCCATCCGCTTTGCCCCAAAGCCCCCCCTGACTTAGCAGGAGCACAGGTATATTTGCAGAAGCATCATAAACTAAGTGGTCTTTTTTCTTCCAGTTTTCAAGTTAAAGTGCTTTTATATTTTCCTACAAGATAATTTTGCTAGAGGAAATTTCCCTGTGTTTTGTAGGTACTTGAGCTGGGCAACTGAAGTCAGAAAAGAGGGAGACACCCCACCCCTACCCCGTATTTTCCACGATGCTCAACTGGTCTAGTTGTGAAAAACAATTACAGGAAATTATATTTGCTTTTCCAAAATTATGACAACAAAGAAAAATATTTGCTTTTCCAAAATTATGACAACAAAGAAAACCCAAATTTCATCCCCAGCTCCCCTCAGAACATAAATGATTTTGATCACTTTTTATTTGAGGAAGAGATGCATCAGCCTGTAAATAAATGGTGAAGAGCAATAACATCTGATGGAGACTGGCCACCTGGGCTCATTTCACCTGTGCAGTGGATTCAGGTGGTGGGACTTATACTGGAGTTTGTGATTCCTGTTGTTAGGGGTGCCATGTACCTTTTCCTTGTTCCTTGCCCACTGATACTCACTAGCCTGTTTGTCCTCACCCCTGAAGCAGACAAACACATGTAGATGGAGGAAAAGTGACAAGCAGGTGAGCTCATCAGAGGCCATCCCAAATGTGACCCATCCCATGGATTGGAGTCAGGTCTATTTTAGGCATGGCGAGTTGGAAGAAAGACTATTCTCATAGCTAACATGGTTGACCTTCAACTCTCTTTTCCCTTTAGTTGGACATAGAAGCAGCTCTGACCAAAGCTCTTGGGGAAGTGGACATTCTTCTGACCTGGATGCAGCAATTCTACAAGCTCTGAATGTCTAGAGCAGGACCCCCCTTCCCCTACCAGTTCCTTCCCTGTGTGATTTCAAACAGTCTCCCTTCCTATGCTGTTCACTGGATACTTCATACCCTTGGCCACGGGTCCCATTTTTGGCCCAGGATTATTGTCAAAGAAGTCATTCTTTAAGCAGCCCCAGTGACAGTTAGGGAAGGTGCCTCTGGATGCTGTGAAGAGTCTACAAAGAAGATTTCTGTATTTATTACAACTCTATTTAATTAATGTCAGTATTTCAACTGAAGTTCTATTTATTTGTGAGACTGTAAGTTACATGAAGGCAGCAGAATATTGTGCCCCATGCTTCTTTACCCCTCACAATCCTTGCCACAGTGTGGGGCAGTGGATGGGTGCTCAGTAAGTACTTAATAAACTGTGGTGGTTTTTTTGGTCTGTCTTTGGATTGTTAAAAAACAGAGAGGGATGATGGGATGTAAAACTGAACTCTAGAGTGTGAAAATCACACTGTCTTCTGATATCTGCAGGGACAGAGCATTGGGGTGGGGGTAAGTTGCATCGGTTTGAAAAGCAAATGATAAAATGTGGATTAAAGTGCCCAGCACAAAGCAGATCCTCACTAAACAGTTCATTTCCCACCCACACTCACCAACCTACCCCATCATCCCTTTCCCTTGGTGCCTCCTTTTTTTTTGGTCCTAGTCATTCTTCCCTAATGTGCCACTTGAGTGTCAAGCTGACCTTGCTGATGGTGACATTGCACCTGGATGTACCGTCCAATCTGTGATGACATTCCCTGCTAATAAAAGACAACACAACTCAAGTCTGGCAGCCTTTCTTCTCTATTTCTGGATGAATGCCCAGTGAGACTGTACAGTATAGCCAGAAGAGGCCTTCTTCCCAGCACAAAGCTCAGCATCTAGCCTCAAGCTCTGGCTGAACTTTGTGGTTGACATCAATCTAAAGATATAATGTCTGACTATGACCTTGTTCCAAAAACTTAGACAAACAGTATATGTAGGAGGTGGAATATCTCTTCTTCCATGACATAAGTGCTATTGCAGAGCCCTGGCCACCCAGAAATTTCTTGTTGCTTTCCTTCGCCACCTTGCTATACATTGTCTGAAACTGCCTAAGAAATGGGCAACATTTGTGAAAACCAAGAAATGTAATAGTTTTGGATGACTAAAATAGACCAAAGTTAAGGTAAGTGCACAAACATCAGTGTCAGGTTATGGAAGAAAGATAAAGAGATGACAAATACTTTTTTTTTTTTTGAGGGGAGATGCTGAGGTCAGGGCACTTACGTGCATCAAGTGATGGAGACAAAGTAAAGAGAGTTTATGGATACATATGCATATCTCACTCAAGCTTGGTTCTGAAATTTAGAATACATCATCACATCAAGATAAATTGCCTTTAGCATAGAACTTGAGATAAGTAGACGTTCACTAGAAGTGCTAACTTCTGGATCAGGGCAAAGGCGTTTCCGGGAATGTTTTTATACTAGACACCTGCCTAGTCCATGGGGCTGAGGCATGTCACATAACTCAGAGCAACAGCCTTCTATTTGTGTAAGACCCAAGCCTGGGAAGGATACCCAAGACAATAGCTATGCCTCTGTCCCAGCCTGATGCCATGCGATCTAGAGTCTGGGCAGCAACAACCTGGTGGTCAAAGACATGGAAGAAATGCTCTGCAAATCCCACAGCCTGTTAGATTGGAAAGGAAGCAAGTGGCATTGGGACAATTGCTCTGCATGTCTACAGCTTACCTGTCAACTACAGGAGGCTGCCAAGCTGTGCGAGAGGACCTGAGGGCAGAGCCATGCTCAGGGCACAGATAGATGGGGACGGGAGTCAAGATGGGGCATGGGAAGTGACGAGGGCTGTAAGAACACACGAAGCAGGTATTGGATATCGGCAGACAGACAAGACTCCTTGGCACCACAGTTTGAGCCTGAGGTTGGGGGACAGCTGGGGAGTTGTCAGGCAGGAACATTGATGTAGTCGTTTGAATTACTGTCCTCCATCTGGGTGGCAGGCTGGTGGTAGAGGCTCACATATTCACAGCTGGTCTTCAGAGATGGGGCATGGAACCAGGGAGATTCAGACACCTGGAGACAATGAAAGAAGCATCACTGGATCTGGGTAGGGTGATTTTAATATCTTCCCAGGTGGATTTTCATAGCGGGCAATGGAGCATGGGCATGGCTGCTGAGTTCCAGAAGGCAAAGACACAGAGATGGCTCAGCTCCATCAAGTGGAGCAGCCCTGGGGATTTTCAGGGTAGTGCCTCACCCGAGATAACTGGAAAACACTGAGACCTAACGTGGGCAGGAAATGCCTTAAATAGGGCTCAGAGTAAAATCATGTGGCTAAGCATGGGCCTGAAAGAGACCCAGCTGCCAGAGGAGTATCCCCTCGGGGATAAGATGCTGTGACTTATGGAATAAACATGCATCTTCTTAGGGAGTTATTCAGAAGTAGAGTGAGTCACCCTCGGCACCTCTGTAAGGGCTCAGATACGCTGTGATGTGGCGTTGTGACAGCGCATTCAGGAAGGTGATGGGTGGTGAAGGGAATAAGATGGCAGCCCACAGGGCACACTGGTGCTCCTCTTCCCCAGAGGGAAACTTCAGGATCATCCACCTTGAGGATGGTCAGTTCTTAGAGGACAAGATTGTGCCAATGACCCCCACATGGCATAGTTACTATTGCATCCACTGAAGAAGGTCACAAGGTGGACAGTTATGTATTTAAACACAAGCTCTGGGAATTAGACTTCCAGCAGCCTGAATATAGCAGGCATTCAGGAAGCACTCATTGAAAGAAACTTTTATATATTTTGTACTTTACTAGAGGGAAGTAGCAGCAGCAGCTTGCTTTGAAAATACGTCTTCCATCAGTCAAGGAAGTAGGAAGTCACAAAACAGAAAAGAAAAAAAAAAAGAGAAGGTTGAGAAGAAAAGTAACAGTGAGAGCAAAGAAAACTAAGAAACAAAATTAGATGGTCCTGGTGTAAATGTCAGTGAGGATGAAACTCAGTCAAGTAATCAATGAAAGAGCTAAAAAGCACATGCAGGTAGCACTCCACTTAGATGATGTAAGACCGGTCAAGAAAGACCTGGATCCCAGAACAGCTCAAGATGTCAACCTGAAGCAAATTAACCAGCACATAACAATAGGAGAAACGATACATGAAGTTGGAGGTGACACAGAGAAAAAAGAGAGATGATCAAGATGAAGTTTCCAGGGTGAGAAGGAAGGCAGTAATATTCGAGCTTCCTTTAGAGGCCAAAGAAGAAGCTGAGGATGGGGAAGAAGATGAGGCTGAGGATGGGGAAGAGGATGAGGCAGAGGATGGGGAAGAGGATGAGACAGAGGATTGGGAAGAGGATGAGGCAGAGGGAATCCTTGATGTATGACATGGTTTTTTGTTTTTGTTAAATTAAATGAACTTTGAAAAAAGTAAGTAAGCCCTTTGTTAGTTTCTCACACTATCTCTTCTATTATGTTTTAATTAACTTTCTTTGTCTGATAATAGAGGGGGTTTTAGATTTGCTTTAAAAAAAACCCAAAATTTATCTTTCACTGCCTGTTATAGTTTATAATTTGAGATTAACTTATTTGGCTTAAGAAATGGAAATGCTCCCCATTATTAAAGGCTATAATAATGAGTCATTAAGCATAGGCACCTTGTTGTAAATTTGTTCCATCAAGTTTTTTTGCCCCTAATAGTGGGAATGAGAGTTTCAAGTAAAAAGGCAGGGTCAGCTTGGAACAAGGTGCAGGCCCAGGTGAGGGTCTGTGTGGTCATAGGGCAGTTTTAGAGAAAAGGGCTGCTGGAAAGATGGATTAGACAGACGGTATTGCGCCTGTCTGTCCCTCGGACTGGTTGCTGCACCATCCTCTGGAGTCTTGCCAGCTCAACAGTCAATACATAGGTACTAGGACCGTGTGCACATATTTCTGAAGCAAGCTGCTGCTGCTTCCCTCTTTAGTAAAGTACCAAATATACCGAAGTTCCTTTCAATGAGTACTTACTGAATGCCTACTATGTTCAGGCTGCTGAACACTGCCATGCAGGTGTGAACCTTCTCTAGCGGGGGTGGGGAAGGGTAAGTTGGAGAAGCCGGAGGGGACTGCACAGAACTGCCTCTTGTTGCTGGGTACTACTGTCCCCTTTGTAGCCAGGCCCACGATTGACCAGCTGGGGATTAAATTTCTCAGCCTGCCTGAAGGGAGGGTCACTACATGGTTAAGTTTCAGCCTGTAGGATGCAACTGGAAATGGTGGGAAAAGTCAGGGTCATGGGCTTAAGAAGCAGCATTCTCTTCCTCCCTCCTGTAAGCTGGGACGTGCACACCGTCCTGGTGCCTGAGTACTGACCATGGAGCTGGTAAGACTCCAGAGGATGGTGCAGCAACCAGACGGAAGGGAATTTCAGTCCCGAGACGACCTTTTGTCTCACTGGCTCAGGCCACCTCTTCCTGTCCCTCTGTCTCTGAGCCTTTACTTGGGGAGGGGGAAGTAGGATTCCACCGTGTGGGCCCTATCTTTTGGAGTCTTGCTGCATTAGGTTAGTCTACACTCGAATTAAAACAGGGATTTTCTTTTCCCAGGCGGCTGCCAAAGATGGCGGAAGTGCAGGTCCTGGTGCCTGATGGTCGAGGCCATTTCCTGGAACCCCTGGCGGCCATCGTGGCTAACTAGGTACTGCTGGGCCGGAAGGTGGTGGTCATACGCTGCGAGGGCATCAACATTTCTGGCAATTTCTACAGAAACAAGTTGAAGTACTTGGCTTTCCCCTGCAAGTGGATGAACACCAACCCTTCCCCAGGCCCCTACCACTTTCCAGCCCCCAGTCGCATCGTCTGGCAGACCGTGCAAAGCTTGCTGTCCTAGGAGACCAAGTGAGGCCAGGCCGCCTCGGACCGCCTCAAGGTGTTTGACGGCGTCCCACCACCCCACAACAAGAAAAAGCGGATGGTGGTTCCTGCTGCCCTCAAGGTCGTGCGTATGAAGCTCACAAGAAAGTTTGCCTATCTGGGGCCCCTGGCTCACGAGGTTGGCTGGAAGTACCAGGCAATGACAGCCACGCTGGAGGAGAAGAGGAAGGAGAAGGTCAAGATTCACTACCGGAAGAAGAAACAGCTCATGAAGCTACGAAAACAGGCCGAGAAGGTGGAGAAGAAAACTGACATACAGTGGTCATCAAGACCCACGGACTCCTGGTCTGAGCCCAATAAAGACAGTTAATTCCTCATGCTTGGCCTGGCCTGCCCTTCCTCCATCGTGGCCCTGGAATGTGCCGGACTTAGGGGCAGCAGCAGTCCAGGTGCCACAGGCAGCCTGGGACATAGGAAGCTGGAAGCAAGGAAAGGGGCTTAGTCACTGCTTTCTGAGGTTACTTGAAAGCACGCGGAGAATTGTGCAGGTGTAATTTATCTATGACCAATAGGAAGAGCAACCAGTTACTATTAGCAAAAGGGAGCCGGAAGACTAATTGGAGGGGCCCTACCTTGTGAGTGGAGCATCCGTTTAACTTTCCACCTGGTCATATAACTCTGCAGCTGTTAGAATGTGCAAGCGCTTGGGGACAACACGAGCTTGCTGTTGTACAATGGGTATTTACAGCAGCATAGACTGGGAAGATGTGTGACCAAGGGGTTACAGGCATTGCCCGTGCTCCTCATCTGTATTTTGTAATCAGAATCAAATAAATTATTTTTAAAGAAAAAAAAACCAGGGATTTTACCACACCCTTTAAAAAAAAACTTTATTCTGGGTTCTGCGTGTTTTGGACACTGCAGGCTGCTTTAGAGAATAAAAAGCTTTCTTATCCCAATTCTTAAACAAAGATGAATGTACAAAGGCTTTCCACCCAACCATCAGTGGCCATGAATGGAAACGCGAGTGCCCTCCGTCCACTCTAGATTTAAAGATGAATCCTCCTCACTCAATGTGTTGAACCTTGTCTACATCTCTCCCAAGTCTCCTCTAGACCAGGACTAACCGCCTCCAGTGAAGCGTAAATTACTTCCTCTCACCTTCGAAAGTTTACTAGAAAGTTCTCGCGCACAGGAAGGTGAAACTGTCTAGGTAGCTTCCACCTCCCTAGGACCTCCTAGAAATCTAATCTCCTCCACGAGAAAGCCTTTCACATAACTGTAGAGCTGCCACCTATCATTCTCTGCTAAGCCAGCGGCATCCAGCACGCACGTATCCCATGACAACTGCTTGGCTAGAAGCCACGGAACCAGGTCTTCCACAGTTCCTGGTATTCAACCTCCCGACACCAAAGAAGGACGAAACTAAAACAACTTGTTGGGCTCAGGGCCCAGGAGCTGCTGGGAAACCCGCTCTCCGGATCGCGGGGGCGGCGCGGGAAGCAGCACTCGGGTCCCAGCCCAGGGCTGGGGCCGCCCACTCGGGCCGCGGCTGCCAATCCCAGAAGGAGCAGAGCTTACCTGCAGCGGGGCGGGGGGCAACGGCGCTCCGGGACCCGGAACGGGGGCCTCCCCCTTGCCTAGGGAACAGCGAGGGCGGGGTGAGACGGTGGCCGAGGCTCCCGCCCCACTCTCGTGCTACCGCCCCCAGCTCCATCCCCGTCCCCACACCCAGCTCCACCCTGTGGGAAGCCCTGGCACCTAGGAGCGCGCCCCGATGCTTCCGGCCTTCCCGGAGCCAGGGCACTCTTTCCGCTTCTCCCCGTGGCCCGCCCGGCCGCTCACCTGCAGCGTCCGCCCCACCAGCGCGCCGCGGGCAGGCGCTGTAGATGTTGTTTTGGGAGCGTGGTAGCCGCGACCCGCGGGTCCTCTGGGAGCTCTCCAGGACGCGCATCATCACGGCCAGTCGGCGGGCCCGCCTGGAGAGGGCTTCCCCGCAAAGTCACAGGAAGAGGGAGGAAAATGGCATCAGAGGCCCGTGCTACCTTCCCCAAACGAAAGGCTGCCTCTTCCCTCGGGCTTGGCAGTGTCTGACCTGGAGATGCTCCAAGCGTGGGGAATGTACGAGGCACCGCCTCGCCCTGTCCTGAAGACCAAAGGGCCCAGGCCGCTCTCCTCCTCAGACCAGGGGCCTCCACTTCCTTACACCCCAGGCATCAGAAAGCTCTCTGAGTTTCCCATGGAAGTTCAAAAGAGGGTTCCGAATGCTCTGGGCTCTTTGGGCAGCTCAGGACTCCCTCCCCAAGCCCCCAGCCCAGCCGCTCACCTTTCCTCCTTTCAACAGCGCTTTTCACCACCAGCCCCAGAAGTGCCAGCAGGAAAAGGCCCAGGATGGTCGAGATCAGAATGTAAAATCCTTGGCCTTCCCTCCCAGACCGTGAGCCATAGTCCAATGCTCTGGGGAGGGAAGGAAAGGTAGAGAGGGAGGAAGAGATTATTAAAGGAGGTAGGTTCAGGGCGTGCTCCTGTGTGGCCAACGTTTTTGGAGATGACTTACAGGTTCCGGTCCTTTTGTTAACAGAATTCACTCCACTGCCCGCTCAAAAAGACTTGCCTATGGAGTCACGAAACTTGAATTCAAATTCATATTCTGCCTTTTACTGGTTGTGTGATCTTGAATGAGTCTCCTAATCTCTCTGAGCCTTATATCTCTTCGTAAATAGGTATAGTAAAATCTATTTCGCAGAACTGTTATGAGGATGAAATGAGTGGATATAAGGAATTTAACGCACCTTCCAATGTTCAGCACGTCAGTTTCTTCACGAGATTATTGCAGATATTGACTGGGCTAGTTCCTTATAATGGTGGGGAAAAGGATGTTTTTCTCATAGTGCTCCTTCTGCCTAGAAGTTCTCCCCTCAATTTTCTCTGCATATTGAAATCTTACTTTTCTTAAAGGACATTGTGTAAGTCCTCTTTTCTTCCTAATTATGGTAAGCCAGACTTTGTGTGTGTGTGTGTGTGTGTGTGTGTGTGCGCTTTGGGTTTCCAATTCTGTGGTCATGCCTGTTTCAGGCTTTATCACAGTCAGACTTATGTTAATAAGATCTGGATATTGCATATTGTCATCTTCTTGTATCTTCAGAACATAGCACAATGCCCGCCACATAGTAGAGAGTAAGAAAATGCTGGTTGGACTTGATGTTTTCCCTACTAATAGGTTAGGAATCAGGAGTTCTGGTTCTATTTGAAACCACTTGGTTCTCATGACCCCAGTTTCTCCTACCTATAGAACCCATATGATATTGGAGGTCCTCTTGCTTATGCAAAACCAGTTTTGATTATTGTAGGGTTTTTTGGGTTTTTTTTTTTTTTTTTGGAGTCTGCTATAATGCTTCCCCCTAGTGGTATATTGCAGTACTTCCCTGGACTGCACCCCAGCCTTTAGACCAGTGCTGTCCAGGAGAAATGTGAGTCACATATGTAATTTTAAATTTCCTAGGAGCCACATTAAAACAGTAAAAGGACATGGGTGAAAGTAATTTTATATTACCAGTTTAATAGTTAAGTTTATTTTTATTCTCATTTAGTTCTTCCCCATCAAAATAGATTTGAATGAATCTGAGTGACTGGAAGAGCTGGGTCTCACTACTTGCTACGGGATCAATGCTGGGGCACTGACAAGTGTGGCCGGGCACGGTGGCTCAAGCCTGTAATCCCAGCACTTTGGGAGGCCGAGACGGGTGGATCACGAGGTCAGGAGATCGAGACCATCCTGGCTAACACGGTGGAACCCCGTCTCTACTAAAAAATACAAAAACACTAGCCTGGCGAGGTGGCGGGTGCCTGTAGTCCCAGCTACGCCGGAGGTTGAGGCGGGAGAATAGCGTGAACCCGGGAGGCGGAGCCTGCAGTGAGCTGAGATCTGGCCACTGCACTCCAGCCTGGGCGACAGAGCAAGACTCTGTCTCAAAAAAAAAAAAAAAAAAAAAAAAAAGAGAGCTAATGAGTTAATGAGCTATACTCATAGGTAGTATATTTCACAGTGGCCTAGAGACAAAACCAAGGAGGGTGTCTAATAATGGGCATTGCAGTGGATTTCAGTGGATCTCCTAATTCTAGCCTACATCTAGATCCTGGACAGTGTTCTCTTACCTCTGCCTGTGCAGCCTGGTGTGGTGGTTGTAGCTGGCCGTCCGGGGCTTGAGTAGCCTCTCTAGAGCTGAGATCTTTGAGGTTGTAGTGGATGGCAGGAAGGTTGGGGGCTTGTCACCTACTACTGAAGATGCTCTGGACACTCGAGGGCGGTGGGTGATTTGGGTGGTGGGGGAGGAGTGGTGGACTGGAGGGACCTTGGTCCTTTGAGCTGGTGTGGTAACTGCAGGAGGTAGCAGGAAAAAAGTGATGTTCCTTTTATACACTCTATTCTCCAACAGGATTAGGTCACCACCTCTTTCCACAACATACCCTTCCGTTTTATGCAGACTATTTTGTTCTTGCAGTCCTCATGGCCTAAAATCCTTCTTAACATGCTATCCAGGCCTAGTCAATTCCAAGTATATTTAATTCAAATACCATTTCTTCCAGGAAGCCTTCCCTGACTTCCGAGGTAGAAGAGCTTGCCCCCCTCTGAGCAGGGGGAGAAGCTTTTTTGTAGTTCTATTCCCACTCTGCCTTGTGTTGTATTTGTGTGCTAATTTGTTCTCCCCCATCTCATACCTATCAGTCACAACCTTGGCTACACGATCTGTTCAATTACACTATCCCTCTTGGCTCTCAGCAGGGTTACCTAGTGTAATATTGTTCAGTTAATGTGTCCACTTCATCGGCGTATGGGATAATATGATGGAAATATTGCATGTCAAAATGCATTTAAAACTGGACAATGATATCAAAATGTAAAGGTATCATTAGTATGAACATCCTTAATCTTTTAGTTGCAAAATAAAGTTAAAAATCATTAGATGCCAGCAGGTAGAAGACAGCCCTACGGGAAGCACAGGACATGATGATCTCCAGCTGGGAAATGTCTGCCCAGTCTTGGTTTCCGCAGTCATTCATAAAAGAGCTAGATTTTGTGAGTGGAGCGCAAACGTCATTGCTTGTGGTGCCACCTGGTGGTAATATGTAAGTTCTGCAGCTAGGACCAGGTGACCTGACTGTCGGACAGGCTTGAAGGATATGGACAGCAGATCTCAGGGAGGTATGTACCCTCTCTAAAGGCAGGGAATACATACCTAAGACTCAGCTCGGCTCTGCCAGCCACTGTATGAACTGAACATAGACCCCCTCCTCCATTTTCACACTGCCACAGCATCTCACCCACCTCTCCTACCCTCACTGTGGTGAACTGACCTCTGATTACGACTTTGGAAGAACTGGCATATGGTGGCATCTGGAACAAATAGGGCAGATGAAACCATTTTGGAGTCTCAGGCATTGGCTGCTCTTCCCATGATGGCTCGTATTCTATTGGAGGGAAGCAGAATATGTTGGTGATCTCTAGGAGGAGACTGAGGCTTGGGGAAAGGCCTGTTGGTGTAAACTGAAACTAATTCAGCCAGAGTGGATGACAGTGAGGGGATGAGGGCAGAGTCCACTGAAAGAAGCAGAACAGGAGCTGGGTTGGGGGCTTCCCTGGAGAAAATACTGGTTCCCCTAGTCCAGTCAACATTCCCTGCAAGATCAGCAGAGGTCATTGGGATTCTAGGCTGTTAAATTACTGCTGCATATGTGTGGGGAACTCAGTGGAGGAAAGGAGAAAGGCAGGATTCCAGAGAAATAAAGGATCAGGTCATAGAGTAATAAGATTGGCCTGTAAGTGTGGCTGGGTAAATTAGTGTCTTTCCTTTATTTCTCATGGGACAATTACATAGGATAGTTATGTCCCTTTGCTTCCAATTTCCTCCATCTCAGAGCCTCTCCTCAATCTCAAGCCCCCATTCCCTTCATGCCCTGGGTAGGATGTACAATACAAAGAGAGTGCCTATCTTGTTCCTTACATCCATGTTGGGTAGAAAATTCTGTGGACCATGAAGTTAATTGACTACGAGGTTTCATATGGATCTCAATCATTATGTGGCTTATATGGCAACAGTGTCAGAGTCTAGGGGACTGTTACAGTTAGATGACTGTCCCAGTCTTCCCAAGTGGAAACATTTTCTGGGTAGTCTGAGCCTCCAATCAGCAGAGGAACCTACCACTGTGGACATTCAGGGTGACTTTCTGGGTCTTCCCCCGGTCTGTGTTCCTGCCTGCTCCACAGGCGTAGACTCCACTGTCACTTTCGGTCAGCTGTGTTACCTCCACTAGGAACAGATTCTTGCGTGGGTATTGCTTCAGAGTGACTCGGCCCTTGTATTCCGCCTTGATAAAGTTGGTGGTAGATACCACAGTACCACATGTTCCAGATCCAACCATCTCCCGGCACAGATATATCCTCACATGCATTTCAGGAAGTGGGCACTTGATGGTAACTGATCCACCCAGCTCTCCCTCTACCTTTACCTCTGGGAGGATCCTCAGGGCCCCTGATACTGCAGGGAGAAGAGATTAATGCAGAGGGAGCCCCATCTCTACCTATATCCCAGCCCCATCCATTTCCCAGCTCCAGCTCTCTCGCCAGCCGTAGCCCAGGCCCCAGCCCAACCTCACATTCATCCCTAGATCCAGCCCTGTCCCCTTTATTAGCCTTGCCTCAGCCTATCCTTAGCCATAGCCTTATCCTCATTTCTTTTTTCTTTTTCTTTTCTTTCTTTTCTTCTTTCTTTCTTTTCTTTCCTTCTTTCTCTCTCTCTCTTTCCTTCCTTCCTTCCTTCCTTCCTTCCTTCCTTCCTTCCTTCCTTCCTTCCTTCCTTCCTTCCTACCTTCCTTCCTCTCTTTTTCTTTTCTTTTCCCCTCCCTCCCTCCCTCTCCCTCTCTCTCTTTCTTCTCTCTCTCTCTCTCTCCCTCCCTCCCTCTTATAGGATCTCACTCTGTCACCCAGGCGGGAGAGCAGTGGTGTGATCATGACTCACTACAGCCTCAACCTCCTGGGCTCAAGCAATCCTCCCAACTCAGCCTCCCAAGTAGCAGGGACTACAGGTGCATGCTGCCATGCTTGGCTAATTTTTGTCTTTTTTGTAGAGATGGGGTTTTCATTATGTTGCCCAAGCTGGTCTCGAACTCATGGCCTCAAGTGATCTGCCTGCCTCCGCCTCCCGAAGTGCTGGGATTGAGCCACTGTGCCCGACCCTTATTCTCATTTCTACCCTTAGTCTCAACTTCAGCCTCGTCCCATCCCCAACCCTACCCACAACCTCAGGCCAGCTCTATGTTCACCCCCAATCCTATGCCCTAGTGTTACCTTAATTTAACCCTCCGCTTTGGCCTCACCACCGAACCCAGACCCATGAGGAGCCAGACACCAAACCCTTGAGATGATAATCAAAAGTATATCTCCCACTCCAAGGAGACATAATATGCCTCAGGTGACCCCAAACAGCATATAGCCCCCATGTGACCTCAGCATGATGCTGGCAGCATGGTGCGGTTATGTTGCAACAGGTTTTCCTTTCCAGTTTGGTTTCGCTCAGCCGCATCCATCCAGCCATTCATCTGCAGTTCTATTTATTAAATCATTCAACAAGCGTTTATTGAATGTCTTTCCTGTGACAGTAAACCAGCCGGCATCCCTCCCTCAGGAACAAATCATTTAGTGAGTGATACCAATCAATGGCCAGTGAGCAGTGTAATACATCCCATGAGAGAGATTGCATGGGGTTCCCTGGAAGGAGCGAACCCGGGCACCTGATGTAGGCTGTTGCAGGGGGTGGTGTGGTTGGAGGAAGGCTTTCTGGAATAAGTGATGTCTGAGTTGTGACCTGAAGGAATGGGTATGGAGGGCAACTGAGAGAGTGACGATGTTCATCATGGAGGCAGGGGACATAGGAGGGGAGTTGAGGGTGTGTGTGCATGTGTGCATAGGTGTGCACACACTGTATGTGTGCTGGGGAGGGATAAAAGATGTGGTTCATGAGTCCCTGACATCATAAAGTTTATGCTTTGAGTGACAGAGGTCAGGTCTAATGCACTTGAGTCAGCTGCAGAAGAGGGTAAGGCCATGCCTGAGTAATTGCCAACTAAGTGGATCCCATAAGTGTCTGCATATTTCTGGGAAGAAAGTTCATAGGGTAAAGCGTGTGTGTGTGTGGTGAGGTGGGGCTGGAAGGCTGAAGTGGAAGAGAAGAGAGTCTTCCAAACAGCCAAAACAGTCCCCTAAAAGGCCGGGATATGAGAGAGAACATAGCATGTCCATGGGCGGAGAGAAGTTTGCAAACATACTGAGATTTATCACAGGGCATGCATTAAGAAGAGCACTAGGGAGTTTAGTCAAATGAGAGTCAGGGAAAGCTTAGGAAACAGGTGGGGATTGAGACTTTGGGATAAAGACATTCTGGGCAAAGGGAAGAATTCTGACAATGGTAAAGAGGTAAAAACAATCATGGGAGCAGAAAAGGGGGTTGGGGAGGGTGGGGAGGGTTAGAGAGGGAGGATGTACGGGAACATGTTGAGATCTAAAAGTGTAGCTGACATAAACGTGGTAAAGACTACAGAAGAGGGTAAGGCCATGTCTGATTAATTGCCAACTAAGGCAGATGAACCAGCCAAAAACATGAACTCTGACATGGAAACCCTCACATGAAAAACCCAGCACAGCTTTAAACCCACTGGAAATCGAGTCATGAGGTAGCCTCACAACTAGACATTGCAATGGAAAGGTGACCTGTCACAAAGTGTCAATCAACAGACAAAGATACAATCAAAGGGAGGTATGGAGGAATCACCTTGTGCTTCCAGACAGCTCCCACCTGTGTGGGAAGCTGAACGCCGAGGGTGGAAGCACGTGAAAGTGTTTGAATGAGACTAACCCAGCCAGGAAGGAGGTGTGAATGCCACTTTCCCAAGAGCAAGATGGTACAAAATGGGCAGGGGGAAGATAGCAGAAATGGGGTCATCACCTATGTAGCAACCTCCAGCAGCCTCAGGCTACCCAGGGTTGAGCTTTCGGTAAATCTCTGGCTTGCCTGTTCAGCTCCTTGTGCAGACCCTGGATGGATGAAGTGCAAGGAAAGCTACTGGCTATGCTGAGCTCTGGTCCACAAGGAAGCAGTAGCTGGTGATGTGAAAATGACCAGACCCCAAGAAAAAGAAACTAGTTCTCCTCAAGTTCATGGTAGCTTCTAACCTAGTCCCAAGACTTAGTAAAGCAGATTTTGAAAACAGAAAAGACAGATATAAGCTACTGGTTTAGGCATCTAAAGTAGCACAGTGTGCATGAGACTCATCTGAGGAGAATGGCTACAATGCAGATGACCTGATCCTGTGCTTAGGAATGGTGATTACATCTATCTGTGGCATGGTCTAGAAACATATGTTTTTCAACAAGTGTCCCAGGTGCCCTTGCATTTCTGCAATCCTGGGCTATAGAACATTTACAAATGATTCCGGGGAAGAAAAGGAGGAATTGGAGAAGGCTTCGAAAGGAACTAACCTGTTCAATAGTAATATTTTTGAGAGGCTGCTAAGTGACATTAATCTCTAAATTGGTGACTTGATTTTCAGTGCTTATGATAGGGAAGAGGGAGATATGTGGCTTAAAGAATCACTCTCAATATATAAGTGGATGTAAATACATGATTGGAAAATGGGAAAACATTTTCACCATACAAAATAAGGTCAAGGTTCATAGGTCCTTGGTGGCTGGGGAGCTCTGGAGAGGGACTCTGGCATCCACTTAGGGGTGATTTTCCAGTGGAAGTGCAAATGAGGACCTAGTCAACTCAAATCAGAGCAGATCTCAGGAAGAGGAGAATTGGCCTGTGATTTTTATGTTTATCAAAAGGGGCATGGATTTTTTTTAAAGGATGAGAAACATCCCACTCAGCATCTTATTTCCAAATACAGTAGCCTGGGTGTGTCTAGGCCTGCAGCCTGTCACAACGAATGAAGTATCCATCTCCTTTCAAAGGCCAGCCCCTCCACCTGTATCCTGAGTCCATCATTTGCATCTGTTTTAGTTCTGCTTGTCTGCAATGATCCTGTTTCTTTCTCTGGCTATTGGAGAAGAATGGCCTTCTCATCTAGCATTGCCATAGCTTACACACATGTCCTGCTATTGCCCATCTTTTCTTCTTCTTCTTTTTTTAAGCCAGGGTCTTTCTCTGTCGCCCAGGCTGGAGTGCAGTGGTGCAATCTTGGCTCACTGCAGTCTCCACTTCCTGGGCTCAATTGAGGCTCCCACTTCAGCCTCCTGAGTAGATGGATGGGATTACAGGCGCCTGCCACCATGCATGGCTAATTTTTTTTGGTAGAGATGGGCTTTCACCATGTTGCCCAGGCTGGTCTTGAATCCCAGCTCAAATGATCCACCCACCTCGGCCTCCCAAAGTGTTGGGATTGCAGGCATGAGCCTCCATGCCTGGCTTTGCCCATCTTTAAAAACTCCTCAGTTGACCTTTGCCTCCCCTTCACCTGCCAACACACCTCTTTATTCTCTTTCTCAAACCAGTCATCAAATTTGCTAAATCAGATTAACTTCCATACCTCCCAATTTCTCTTCAATCCACTCCGATCAGAATTTCGTGTCCAGTGCTCCACTGAAACTGCTCTTGTCAAGTCACTGAAATTCTCCTGTTGCCACATGTAATGGTCGCCTCTTTGTCTTCATTTCCCCTCATCCTCTCAGCAGCCGTTGACAGAATGGAGCTGGCCCATCTTGAAACACACCCTTGGTGTGGCTTCCCCAGTGCACACCCTCAGTGGTGGCTCCCTGTCAGCCTGTGTTCTTCCTCTCCTTCTCTCCCACCTCTCCATGCTGGGCTTGCCCAGGGCCTGTGCCTCGCACCTGTTCTTTTCTCTGTCCTCCCTCCCTCTCTGCCTTCACTCGCTCATTGACTCCCATGGCTTTTATAGCTAATGCTATAGATTCCATCAAAACATGATCTCCAGTTTTACCTCTGAGCTCCAGACTTGCCTTTGACATCTCCACTCGGACCCTACTTGAATGTGTAAGATATATGCCAAACTTAGGACAGCCAAGAAAGAACTGATTTCTCTTCCAAAACCTTCACATACTCTTCCAATGATCCCATCATCCACCCAACTGCTGAAGCCTAGAACTCATCTTCATGTCAAAGAATAAAGAATAAATTTTAAGTGTATGTGTGTGTGTGTGTGTGTGTGTGCGCGCTGGGTCCCAGCATCAAATGTATATATGTATATATGTTTGTATGTATGTATGTGTGTACGTATGTATTATTGGTCAAGGTAAAAAGGTTTGAAAGCTCACACTGCATGACACTGCCTTGCTTTATTAAAGAGCTCCAGACAGGGCTCCAGGCAAAGTGGCCTACAGTTTGCGCCTTATGCACTAGGCCCTAGGGAGGCCCACCCCAGCATTTGCAGGACCTGGAGTAGGAGTACAAATTAAGGCCCAAATACCGTATATCTGAATATTTTTAAGTTATAAATCAAGTTAATGAACTGTTAAATAAAATTCGCTTTACTACCTAGCTTGACAAATGCACCCTCTTTGGATGTTCACTCTACTCTGTGGCCATGCAGGGAAAACAACCTCAAGCTTCCTGCCCCCAGCCTCTGCCCACCTTCCTTCTCATCCCTTCCTCCTGCCCACAGCACAGGGGTCCTGGTATATACATAGTAGACACCTCAGCTTGCAAGTACAGTCTTCTTCCCCCGCAACCTTCTTCCCAAATAGCCACCTGTGGCCACCTTTTATAGGCCAGGGGTCAATCTCAAGAGGAAGACCCAGGATAGAATCTTGCACCGTCATTGAAAGGGGGCCCACAGTCATGTGGACAGGGAATTCTAGTTCTAAAAGAGAGAGTTTGGGAAGGGCATGGTGGCTGGGGCCTGTAATCCCAGCACTTTGGGAGGCTGAAGCAGGCTGATCACTTGAGTCCAGGAGTTTGAGACCAGCCTGGGCAACATGGTGAGACCCTATCTCTATTAAAAATACAAAAATTAGCCAGGAGTGGTGGCATGTGCCTGTAGTCCCAGTTACTCAGGAGGCTGAGGTGGGAGGATCACTTGAGTCTGGGAAGCTGAGGTTACAGTGAGCCGTGATTGCACCACTGCATTCCAGCCTGGGTGACAGGAGTGAGATCCTGTCTCAAAAAAAGTGAGGTTGGGTGTGGGCTTGGGGTATGTGCATCCCCCTGGCCTGCGAACTCCTCACCCTGTGGGCGTGGGCATGGGCATGGGCATGACTGGAGGAGGGTGGGGCCCATAGTGGGATCCCTTTTGGCCCACCTAGAATGGGGGTATTTCTCAAGACAGACTGAAGTGGTGCAATTTGAGGATCCTTCATGTCTTTAGGTCTTCCACTCCCCACCAAATTCCCTCTTCCTCCTCAGGCCTAAGTTTAGTTAACCATCCACCATACCCTCCTATGTCCTACGGCCTCTCACAGTGTTTGATATTTCATGTAAACTCCATTCCACTGGACTTTTAGAGATTTTCAATCTTCAGCTCCACAAATACCTGAGTTTCTTTCATACTCGAGACATCACAAAGAAAGCAAACATCAATAGGAAGCCATTTCAACCCACAAGGAACTTGTCACTGAATAAACCAAATTAAGATGGACACACATTAAACATAATACAAGGCAGCTATTAGGCTCAGAAGAGAGGCCTCAGGAATGTCTACAAGAAGGAGGTGAAGTTTGAGATGAACTTTGAAGAACCCATAAAAAGTGAAGGTGGCCAGGCGTGGTGGCTCAAGCCTGTAATCCCAGCACACTGGGAGATCCAGATGGGTGGATCATCTGAGGTCAGGAGTTCAAGACCAACCTGGCCAACATGGCAAAACCCCATCTCTACTAAAAATACAAAATTTAGCCAGGCACGATGGCGCACACCTGTAATCCAGTTACTTGGGAAGCTGAGGCAGGAGAATCGCTTGAACCCAGGAGGCGGAGGTTGCAGTGTGACGAGATCATGCCACTGCACTCCAGCTGGGGCGACAGAGAGAGACTCTGTCTCAAAAAAAAAAAAAAAAAAAAAAAAAATGGTGAAGGTGAGAGAAAGGGTGTTCCTGGCAGAAGGCACAGCATGGGCAAGGGCATGGTGGCAGGAGTGTATGGCTTGTGTTCAAGGGGGAGTCCTGTTGGCCGGAGGTTAGGAAAGTGTTGGGGAGTGTGGTAGGCTCAGAGTATGAAAGAGGGGTACAGGGAGGAGTGTACATTGACTTCAGTAGGCAGTAGAAGTCATTAGAGGTTCTTGGGAGAGGTAATCCTGTGATTAGAAGTCAAGTTAAGGAAAATTAATCTGGTGCTGCAGGCATCCTGAGTTAGAAGAAGGGGGAAAGATAGTTAAGAGGGGATTGTGTGTTCTTTTCCTGTTCATTTCCTCTGTTACCTTCCTAGTATCAATTGCTGCTGCTTCTTATCCCAGTAGATATGGATCTAGAAACTGCATGATTTGGCCATTGATTGGATCAAGGTCTGAATGAGGATAAATGGGAAGAGGTGGTAATTAGCCATTCTGGCATTTTGTGACTGATGATCGGAGATACTTCAGACAGGTGAAATAGCTGGTTCGGATGGTGATCAATGAGGAGTTTGAGGTAAGGTTAGGTGGGCTACATTTCAAATCTCAGTGGAATATTGAAGTAGGGGTTGCCCAGGAGACAGCTGTAAATTGAGATATGGAATTCAGGAAATAGATTAGAGCTACTGAATGGATTACAGAGTTTTCATTTAGGGTTGAAAGTTGGAAATTTAGGACTGAAAAAGATCTATAGAAAGAGCATAGAGGTAAGAAGAAAGAAATACGGAGACACTTGCTTCAAGATCCCATAATAATAGGCAATACGTTTAAGAGAGATGACACCTTCAACTCTTAAGAGTTAACACCTGGCTGGGCACAGTGGCTCACACCTGTAATCCCAGAGCTTTGTGAAGCTGAGCCAAGAGGATCACTTAAGGCTACAAGTTCAAGACCATCCTGGGCAACACAGCAAGACCCCAACTCTACAAAAAAATTAAAAATTAGCTAGGCATGATGGCATGCACTTGTAGTCCTAGCTACTAGAGAGTCTGGGGTGACAGGATCACTCGAGCCCAGGAGTATGAGACTGCAGTGAGCTGTGATCACACCACTGCACTCCAGCCTGGGTGACAGAGTTAACACCTGACTGAAACAGGAGAGTGTCTGGAGTGGAGAAAGGAGCATTAGCAGAGCCCTGGGAATGAGTGAGGAGGGCATCCAACACCTCACGTGGCCTCCATTCTTGTCCTGCCCTAGGTGTTGGTTTGCAACTGAATCCATCCAGAAACATCAGAGCTAGAGCTACCAGGCAACTCTTCTACTTGTGGCCAATTCAAACCTCATTCAGAGGTCTGAAGTGTTTCCCCATAGTACTTACCTGGCAGGAAGTAAAGTGACCAAAGCCAGAGGTCCATTGTTCCTTCTAGAGTGCAAGATTCACCCCTAGAGAGGGGGATGGAGACACGCTGCTTACTCAGGAAGCCTTCACAATCTGGAGCTAGAAAGAGATTTCTAGCCCCACGAGGAAGAAAGCTTCACGATGAGGAAATGACAACCTCCCTTGTTTGCTAACTAGTCTTAGGCTAAAAAGAGAGTGCTGACAAACCGCAGAGGAAGTCAGGAGCTGAGAAAACATGTTATGTGGAGTAAGAAAGGGTCACCCCGCTCAAAAGGCATCTAGGAAGTTCCTCCAGACTATTAGCAGCGACCAGGCCTGATATTCCTTTGTCTTGGTGCTTTTTCTTAGCAGAGCCTCCCGTGCTTCCCTTATACTCATTGGTTTCCGAGCTGGGGTCATTTGCTTTCCTTTGGCCTTCAGGATAAAAGAGCCTTATCACCAATTTTCCCCACCTGAGAAAGGCTATATGGGCAGATGTTTGGGCCTGAAGTCAGAAGATGCTGACTGTAGTCCTTACCAGTCACCAGTTAACTCATCTTTACAAACGTTTTTGAGCACCTACTATGTGGGGATACTAACTATGGACTTTGAGCAATCCATTACTTTTCTCTGAGCCTCAATTTCTTCAATCTAGGAAATAAATGAAGCTGGGACTAGATGGTCCCTGGCATTCCCTCCTGCAGAATAGTTCCTAGGGACTTTATCATAGCTCCGCAGCACCTCAGCCATCCCTCACCCTTCATCTCCCCCAACTGTCCCCACAAGGTGCTGCCCTGTGGCAAGAGCTCAGGCCTCTGTCCAGTGACCACCAAGGCAATGCAAGAACTGGGCTGTGACAGGTCTTCCAGCCACCTTGCCTGAAGTCACGGCAGCCTGGTAGAGCCCTCCTTCAGGACCCCAAGGGCCCAAGGGTAAGGCCCATGACTGATGGAGAGAGATGCTGAGGCCACAGGGCATCTTGGGAAGAGTTTTGGATGCAAGTCAGAAGACTTCAGGTCTTGTCCTGCCTTCGCACTTTCTAGCTTTGGGCAAATTTCCCTGGGCCTCGGTTTTTTCCTTGATAAAGTAGGGATTGCCCCTGCCCTGCCCACCTCACATGGCTTTTCTGAGGCCCAGCAGAACTCACAGGCATGCAAGTGCTTTAAGAAGCTTTCACTGTGAGCTGCGCAGGGGTGTTACTTATAAGGGCATTCCAGGGCTCTGTTTCTGGAAGTTTCATCCCTGGAGGTCAGTTCCCAGGGCCCTACCTCAGGTGCAAGGACCTCTTGTGCCCCTGGAGGATCCAGGTTATTCTCATACTGTTTCTGGGGAGGGTGTGACTGACAGAGCCGATTCCACGGTGGTCATGTAAGCCACTCCCTGCTCGCCCCCACACAGCAGACTTGTCACATGTTCTCCAAAACAACAACATCCGCAGTGGAAGTTGAATGTGAGACTCAGAGCAGGTGCAGAGGAAGTGTGTGGGGGGGTGGGCAGCATGCCCTGCCCCATACCTATCTGAGTCTCCCCTGGCCCAGAGCAGCTGTGGTTGTGATGCCCTCCAGCCCCGAAATGGGCCAAGATGGCAGAGGGCAGCCTCAGGCCTCTGCTTAGTGAGTGCCAGAGCTCCGAGCTGGGATCAGCCCCACTCTGCCCTACTTAGTGGGCTCTTCCCAATGCCCCAGAGCTGTCACACAGCTGGGCTTCACCCTGCACTGGGCTTGAGGCCTGGGGCTGTCTTGGAGAGACAGAGAAGGAGAATATGAGTGAATGGACGTGATGTGTGTGGGGGCAAGAGTGTGTGAGTATGAATATATGTGTGAATGTGTGAGTGTGTGATGTGTGTTGTATGACTCTGATGTTTGAGCGTGTGAAGTATGGGTGGTGTGTGACTGAGGTGCAGTGTGTGAGGGTGCAATGTGTGTTGTGTGGTACATGTGTGTGGTGTGTGTGTGGTGTGTGGCTATAGTGTGTGTGTAGTGAGTGTGTGAACATGTAGTGGGTGGCTAAGAGTGTGAGTGTATTATGTGTAGCGTGTGTGAATGTTTGATGTGTGGCAGTAAGTGTGTGATGTGTGTAGTGTGTGAGTGTGCAAATGTATGATGTGTGGCTATGAGTGTGTATGTGCTGTGTAGTGTGTGTGTGAATGTAGGATGTGTGGCTGTGAGTGTGTGATGTGTGTAGTGTGTGTGTGTGACTATGTGGTGTGTGGCTGTATGTGAGTGTGTCCTGTGGAGTGTGTGAGTGTATAGTATGTGAGTCTGTGAATGTGTGGTATGTGGCTGTGAGTGTGTGATGTGTGTAGTGTGTGTGAATGTGTGGTGTGTGGCTATGAGTGTGTGAATGTGTTATGTGTAGTGTGTCTGTGTGACTGTATGATGTGTGGCGGTGTGTGATGTGTGGTGTGTGAGTGTGTGAATGTATGATGTGTGGCTATGAGTGTGTATGTGCTGTGTAGTGTGTGTGTGAATGTAGGATGTGTGGCTGTGAGTGTGTGATGTGTGTAGTGTGTGTGTGTGAACGTGTGATGTGTGGCTATGAGTATGCTGTGTGGAGTGTGTGAGTGTGAATGTGTGGTGTGTGGCTATGAGTGTGTGTGAGTGTGTGGTGTGTGGCTAAGTGTATGAGTGTGAGTGTGTGGTGTGTGGCTATGAGTATGTGAGTGTTAGTGCTGTGTGCTGTGTGTGAGTGTGAATGTGGTGTGTGGCTATGTGAGTGTGTGCCATGTGGAGTGTGTGTGTGTGTGAATGTGATACATCAGCAAAACTCACTAATGTCCCCATATTTAGGACAAAGATTTTTGGCTCTAGTGTGGCTATGAGTACGAGTGTGCACTGTGTGTTGTATGTAAGTGTGAATGTGTGGTGTGTGGTTATGAGTGTGTAAGTGTGAATGTGTGGTGTGTGGCTATGAGTGTGTGTGAATGTGTGGTGTGTGGCCGTGTGTGTGCTCTGTGGAGTGTGTGTGGTATGTGACTATGAGTGTGTATGAATGTGTGGTGTGTGGCTATAAGTGTGTGTGTGTTCTGTGGAGTGAGTGTGTGGTGTGTGGTTATGAGTGTGTGTAAATGTGTGGTGTGTGGCTATGAGTGTGTGTTCTGTGGAGTGTGTGTGTGTGCTCTGTGGAGCGTGTGTGTGGTGTGTGGTTATGTGTATGTAAACGTGTGGTGTGTGGTTGTGTGTGTATGCTCTGTGTTGTGTGTGTGGTATGTGGTTATGAGTGTGTCAGTGTGTGGTGTGTGGCTATGAGTGTGTGTGTGCACTGTCTAGTGTGTGAGTGTGTGGTGTGTGGTTATGTGTGTGTGGTGTCTGGTTGAATGTATGTGGTGTGTGGCTATGAGTGTGTGTGTGTGCTCTGTCTAGTGTGTGAGTGTGTGGTATGTGGCTATGAGTGTGTGTGTGTGCTGTCTAGTGTGTGAGTGTGTGGTGTGTCGTTGTGTGTGTGTGGTGTGTGTCCATGAGTGTGTGTGTGCTCTGTGTAGTGTGTGTGTGGTGTCTGGTTGAGTGTGTGTGGTGTGTGAGTATGAGTGTGTGTGTGTCCTCTGTGGAGTGCGTGTGGTGTGTGGCTATGAGTGTGTGTGCACTGTCTAGTGTGTGAGTGTGTGGTGTGTGGCTATGAGTGTGTGTGTGCACTGTCTAGTGTGTGTGTGGTGTGTGGTTGTGTGTGTGCGCGCTATGTGTCCATGAGTGTGTGTGTGCCCTGTGTAGTGTGTGTGGTGTCTGGTTGTGTGTGTGTGGTATGTGGCTATGAGTGTGTGTGTGTGCACTGTCTAGTGTGTGGTGTCTGGTTATGTGTGTGTGGTGTGTGTCCATGAGTGTGCTCTGTGGAGTGTGTGAGTGTGTGGTGTGTGGTTATGAGTGTGTGAGTGTGTGGTGTGTGGCTGTGCTGAGGCTGGGGCCTGCCAGGCACGGCGGAAGGTGTGTGGGATGGGAGTGGGCAGGAGCTTTTGCATCATGTGTGGCCGAAGTGAAACCTTGAAAACATCCCGTTAGGTTGTTAAGACTAAGAGTTAGGGGTTTGAGGACCGCTGGGCAGGAACTGAATGTTTGGAGTTTGAGGGGATTAAAACCCCCAGAACTGGACCTGTTCCATCTACCTTCAGCTGCTGCCCTTGAGTCATGGGGATTGGGGCCCAAGGAAAGACTGACTGCTGGTGAAATTGTGAAGTTTACATTTCTTACATCCTTATTTTCTCCTCTTTTTTTTTCTCGTCTAAACTCAATTTCTCCTTTCTGACTCACAGGGCTGCCATGGTGCCCTGGCACTCCTACTCCCAGGGGAGCATCTGCCAGGCTGGAGCACACCATGGGGCAAGGGAGTCAATGGCCCAACACCCTCTAGAGGCCAGAAGGGGTGAACCTGATGGAAGACATTCACAGCCCCCCAACAGCGGGTGGAGGGAATAAATAATGCCTCACTGGAAAGTGTAAGTCCTTGAGGTGTGTTCATTCACTCTCTATGATGACCTTTTAGCTTAGGCTCTGCCATCCTCCCTGTGTTACAGATGGGCTAAGAAGAACGTTTCTCATAAGGCCGTTGTGAGGATCACATGAGGTAAGTGTTACAAGGGACTCAACACACAGCCTGCAATGTGGTCAGAGTGCAGTGGAGATTAGCCACCGCCACTGCGGGGAGGTTGTTGTCATGGGTTCTGCTTGGTTATTGCATTTCTCTGCTTTAATCTCCACATGGCTGGGTTAGAAGGGCCATTTCCAGGGCCTTCCCAAACTGAGGGCCTCCATCCTCAGGTGGTCCTCTCCCTGACCCAATGCTGTTCTCTGCAATGACAGATCACAAGAATCTCCTTGTCTGGTGGACTCACCAAGAACAAGCCCCCGCCCCAGGTAGAGCTACCTGACTCAGGCACCCTGTAGTCCCGTCCTTCCGAGCACCAAAGGATCCCAGGCTTGCCTGTCCCAAAGTGAGCCACTTCACAGCATTAGGGCCTTGGAGCATTTACCTTTACAACAATAAGCCCATTTGTGAGTCTCACTTTGTCCCCAGGCTGGAGTGCAGTGGCGCGATCTGGGCTCACTGCAACCTCTGCCTCCTGGGTTCAGGTGATTCTCGTGCCCCAGACTCCCAAGTAGCTGGGATTACAGGCGCCCACCACCACGCCCAGCTAATTTTTGTATTTTTAGTAGAGACGGGGTTTCTCCATGTTGGCCAGGATGGTCTTGATCTCCTGACCTTGTGATCTGCCTGCCTCGGCCTCCCAAAGTGCTAGTGCTGGGATTGCAGGTGTGAGCCACCGCACCCAGCCATGTGACTTTTTGAAGATAATAAATGGTAGGATTTTGGTGACTAAGATTTCTTTCCTGACTAGGGCCATATTCCTATTGGAGTTCTGAGGTTAAAACTCCAAACACGCAGGACTTTTGGTTCAACTTCAATGTGACTTAACAGCGACAACCTGGATTTTAGAATATTCATGTCCCTGTATCTAGGCCTAAGATTTTTGGCTCTAGGGAGAGTGGCTTGGCTGCCCTTTTGAGAATCAGCCTTGGAAGAGAAACTCCAGAGCTGCTTGGCTCCTATACCGATGATCCTCTCTCCATGCCTGCCTTGCTCCACAACCTGCTGGGACCTTTGGTCTCAGTCTCACAGCCTGCCTCTCAGCGTGTCCACTGTCCACTTAGACATGTAGCCTTTTTGAGATGATCTCTTATTTTTTGTTGCACAGACTCCTTAGTAGAGATAATTATTTTAGGAAAGCTGGGAGGGATGGGGTGGGAAACTACTTGTTTCTCTGCCTGGGGGGCCAGTTTCATAGACCATAGCACAGTCAGTTCCTCTAGCTGCTGTTTAATGTTCTTAGGAGAGATGTTCTGTCTTGAGTTTTGGAAAGGTCTAAATCAGAGATCTATTTTTGAGCTTTACAAAACAAAATCAGTTGCTAGAAACAAATTCCTGGCTGCGTGCACTGGCTCACGCCTGTAGTTCCCATGCTTTGGGAGGCAGAGGTGGAAGGATTGCTTGAGGCCAGGAGTTCCAGACCAGCCTGAGCAACAAACAAGACCCTGTCTCTACAAAAACAAAACAAAACAAAACAAAAATAATTCCTAACCACTCTTGGGCCTTAATAATGCCCAGCAGTGGTTGAGCATTAATAATAGTTGGGCCTTAATAATAGTCCTATCTTTACATATTGGACTTTAAAAAATAATAAACATGAAGATAATTCAAGAACTTGGGGAAGATTTCCTTGTCATCAAATGTTTAAATAGTTCCTTGAATGCTCGGGGCCACTGACCGTTGCTAATTGGTTTATCATCATCAATCTTGCAGTTTATTGTCACTCCCCTGTACTAAGATGAATCATATCTTCTCCAAACTCATGTCCACCAGAACCTATGAACCAGCTTCCTTATTTAAAAGGGTTTCTCATGCTACACGAGGAGCAGATGGACTTTGGGCTGTATTGACAATATCACTTAGGAATAATATAAGATCGCCTTTGGCTTTAGCGACATTTCTTGACCTTTGCTTCAAAGGACTGGGATAGGCTACACGAGCTCAGGACTGGCTCGCTGGTTATTGGCATTCATACAGAAGTTGCACCTTAGTCCTCTACCATAAACATGGCCCTTTGGTGAGTCAGAGAACAGCTTCCTGAAAGGGTAAGACAGTGGTAGGTTCTGACACACCTTGTCATTTTGATCCTCCTGGAACGATTTGCTATCATTCCAGAAGCTACGCATCCCCATCACAGAAGACAGAAATAAACATTTCTGATTCCCCTTCTTCTGGCTGGATAGAAGCCCAAGGCTCTGACCCAGGTTAGGGTCTGGGAACTGAGACTGAGTATTGCAGTTAGTGGGGCTGGAGGGAAGACCAAAAGAGGACTGAAGTCTGAGTCCCAGGAAAGTGTAGACTTGGCAAGCTCATAGCATCCACAGCATTATGTTTAAGGCCTGGGTGGAAGCAAAGGTTCACATCAGGCAGAATGGCAGACTAGGGAGAACTCTCTTGCGGAGAGAACTCTCCACACACAGAGGCCCTGTGGAAGAGTCTAGGGATGAGATGGGGGGCTAGCTGCCAACAGACAGCTTGGGCAGTCCTTATAGGATATGGCATGGTTTCGCACCAGAACTTAGGAATGATCTTGACAGACAAGGGGGTCCCGGGGTGCCTAAAAGCGGGACCAAAGCAAAAGGCAGCCAGATGCAGTGGCTCGTGTCTGTGATCCCAGAACTTTGGGAGGCAGAGGTGAGAGGATCAATTGAGCCCATGAATTCAAGACCTGCATGGGCAACATGGCGAAATTCTGTCTCTACAAAAAAATACAAAAAGTTAGCCAGTGTGGTGGTGGATGCCTGCAGCCCCAGCTACTCTGGAGGCTGAGGTGGGAGGATCACTTGAAACCAGGAGGTAGAGGCTGCAGTGAGCCATGATTGCACCACTGCACTCCAGCCTGGGCAACAGAGTGCCCTGTCTTAAAAAAGAAAAAGAAAATGAAAAGAAAGCCCTGAAAGGGCTGTCTGAGAGACAGAAGGTATTGGGGACAAATACAGTCTGAGCCTCATTGGTGGCAATCACAGTCTTTAATTATTAATTGTCATATTTCTGATTTGTTAGCCAGTGCCAGCTTGTAGGCTGGTTGAAGTACAGAACTCAGAGGGAAAAAGAAATTAATGTTAGCTTTCTGGAGAGCAGCCCCTCTCTGACACCATCAAACACTTCTTTGTTTCCCTTCAACTTGGAACTCTTCAAACACCAGGGGTTGTGAGGGTTTGGCCATTCTTTTATCTTAGGTCCATGTGAGTGACAGAAATGGTGGGGCCTGGGAAAGATCTCCCTCCTTTATATTTTCTCTTCTCCCTCCTCCTCCTTACAGAGGGGCAGGGGCTCTTGTAGAGAGATCCCTGGCCCAGGGCAGAAGACGCCAAATCTAGTTTATCTCACTGGGGGCCTTTGAGAAAAATGCTTCAGGGCCGGGCGCAGTGGTTCATGCCTGTAATCCCAGCACTTTGAGAGGCTAAAGTGGGTGGATCACTTGAGGCCAGGAGTTCGAGACCAGTCTGGTGAATATGGCGAAACCCTGTCTCTACAAAAAAAAAAAAAAAAAAAAAAGCCAGGCGTGGTGGCCCACATCTGTAGTCCCAGCTACTTGGGAGATTGAGGCACGAGAATCACTTGAACCTGGAAGGCAGAGGTTTCAGTGAGCCGAGATTGTGTCACTGCATTCCAGTCTGGGTGACACAGTGAGGCTATGTCTCAAAAAAAAAAAGAAGAGAAAAAAAGAGGCCGGGCTCGGTGGCTCACGGCTGTAATCCCAGCACTTTGGGAGGCCGAGGCGGGCAGATCACAAGGTCAGGAGATCGAGACCATCCTGGCTAACACAGTGAAATGCTGTCTCTACTAAAAATTCAAAAAATTAGCCAGGCGTGGTGGCAGGTGCCTGTAGTCCCAACTACTTGGGAGGCTGAGGCAGGAGAATGGTGTCAACCCGAGAGGCGGAGATTACAGTGAGCTGAGATCGTGCCACTGCACTCCAGCCTGGGCGACAGAGCGAAACTCCATCTCAAAAAAAAAAAAGAAAAATGCTTCACTCTTCCAAACCCTAATTTTCTCATGTGTGAAATGGTAAGAATGTGGGTTTATAGTTACCTGTATGTACGCTCATCATACACGACCCCTGAGGCTTTAGGACTCGAGAAATTTTATGACCTCTCCCAACAGGGGCAGAGGTGAGCACACCTCGTGAAAAGTTAAGACTCAGTGAGTATAAATACGCCAAGAGGAGCTGTGGCTTCTTTCACTGGTGTCCTCAGAAAGGCTGTGAGCGGTGTTGGTGGCATACCTGTCACAGCATCTAGCAGAGCACCTGAATTCTAGTATGTATTCAAATACGTCTTTTGATGGAAGGAAAGAAGAGAGAAAGGACGGGAGGGAGGGATGAAGTGGAGGGAAAAATTCTGTTGACATCCCATGGTAAGGGTGCAGAGGGGCATTACACATCTCTCCTTTCTGCAATCAGCTCTCCCACCCCTGTCCCTCTTCCTTCAAGGGACCTGTGAGGACTTCCATTCTTCTCCATACCTGAGGTTCTCTCAACAGAAAGAAGTTGCAAGTGGGAGCTCCTCACGCCACCCTCATCCCCAATAGGAACAATTAGGCCAGGCTTCGATGTCACTGAGTAGGGGACCAGCACACCTCTGAGGACAGTAGGAAAAACCTAGGCAGGTGTTAGAGCAGGCAATGGGGTCCCCAGGAGCTGAGGGCCCCCAGGATCGACATGATTCTGAAGGTGATTGTCATGGGTGCAGGAGGCAGGCGGCGACACCATCTAGGCTTCCTGGTGGCCTTCCTGAGCCTTGGTGGCCATAGTGCTGGACTGGAGCAAGAAGTCTTTGTAGGCCATCTCGGCTTCCTCCTTAGATGACTAAGGTGCAAGAGGAGAGGCGTCAGTGTTGGGGGCACTGGCTCAGTGGGTGGAGTTGGGGGAGGGGAGGTACTCAATGTCCTGAATTCATGATCTTGGTCCAAGCAACACAAGCTTGTGGGGCCCACTGTTCTCATCCCAGCCCCCGTGTTCACCAAACAGGACGCATTTTGAGAAATGGAAAGTTGCAGCCTCTAAAAATATCTCCTTCTGTCTCACTACCTCCTTCTGACACGTGGAGTGGAACCGCCTCTGTTGCCTGGGCCTGTCCCCGGAAGCTGCCCACACAGTCCATGGGCAAGGTGGCCTAGGCTGGTGTCAACCATGGTGGTGTATGTTTTTCTTTCTCTACCAGCCCAGAGAGGTAGCTTTTTGGCACCACAGAGTTAAAGGGGAAGGCTGTCTCCAGGAATAACTTGTTCTAACTTTGCTAAATGCCAGAGATGTTTCAAGAAAAAGTAGATATGATAAAAACAACAACAACAACAAAAACTATCACCTCGGGATTAGAGGCACGAGATGTTATTTTTCTGGGTCCCCTGAGTCCTAGGGAAGATTGCGGGGATGGTATGTGGCACCCAAAGGCAGGAGTTGCCTCTGCTGGGGCTTCAAGAGAAGTGAGCAGGGGCTTCTAGCCTCAAACTGCCCACAGCAAGCAAATGTCTCCTAGGACCAGGCAAAAAGCTGGTCCTGAGCAAATCCTTAAGGGAGGATGGGTGGCCTGAGGTCCTTGGGTCCCCCAACCCAGGAAGAGCATCCATTTAATTACCAGGATTTGGCATTGGGGCTTCCCATCTTTTATGTACCTGCTTTTCTCATCTGCCGGCCTGCCTCCCTCTTGCCATTTTCCAGCCTAATCATATAGCTCACCTCCTTCCTGAGTCTTATCCACATCAGCATCCCACCACCAGTAAGATATAGTTCTTCCTCAAAAAGTCCTGAGGACTCCTGAGGACTATTTATACCATCCTCCCTATTCTGGGATCAGCCCCCATGTTAAGGTAGTTCTTCCTGAAGTCTAACTGCAGCCCCTCATGCTGCATTTCCTTGGCACATAGTGGGGCTTCCTTCTTCCTCCTCACCCTTTTTGCCTTCTTGGGTTCTTGGTTCTCCGTGGTGCTCTCAGGGGAGGCAACAAACTCTGTGTGAAGAAAGAGGGTAGGTGAGCCCTTACTAGCCTCCTTTTCCCAACCCAGATGTGAGGCCAATTCTTGCTCTCCCCAGGGGCTGTGCATTCCCTTGAGTGAGGGTCATACCATCTTTTCCTCCGAGGGATGTCTCCTGAGTGATTGAACAGGCTCCCATGTTGTCATTGGCTCCAAATTCCCTGGAGTTCTCGAAGTCTGACATGCTAATGTCTGTCCTGTAGCTTCTGATTGAAACTCGGTCTGTCCAGGAGGAAGAGGAGTTGGTGTAGGGACAGGGGTTGCGACCTAGAAGGCCAGGCCGGGCTGCTTGATCCACTGTAGCCCTGCAGGACAGCTGAGGTGGTGCACCTCTGACTATGACCCAGGGGGATGGAAATGATCCGAGTCTCCTCCCCAGTCCCTTTTCCTGGGTAATCAGGACTTGGTAATCCCTGATCTTTGTTTGTCACTCTGGGATCTTTCAATGCACAACATCTCCTTTGGTCCTCACATCAGCTCTGTGAGGTAGTGATTATCATCCTTGTCTTGAGCCGTGAGGAAACTGAGGCATGGCATCAGGATGGCCCAATGTCACACAGCTCATTCGTTATCCAATTAGTCCAAGCCCAGGGTCTCCTAAAACCCAATCTTCTCTTCCTGGCAGCCCTGCCTCTGAACCTAGACCCTGGGTAATTGCAGGTGACTTTCCAGAGTTAGTATTTGGACAGCAGCTCTGAATTTAAGTTTCGAGTATGTGTGGGTTTGTCTTTCCCCATCCTGCTTTCTCAGGATCCTTTGTTTTAGCCCGTGAAAAAGGAGAGACAACAGCAGCTTCCTCTATGGGTAGATGATTCAGGACTGAGGGCTCGGGTTGGAGGTGGAGGCAGGGAGTATCCCAGGGACTCACCGACGTTCTTCCTGTGCCGGGCTCTGGCCACCCCCACAACCACGGCTCCCAGTGCCAGCACCAGGCCCAGGGGCACCAGAGTGGAGACCAGCGCTCTGGAGCTCCCACCTTGTTCCTCAGAGCTGGAAGAAGGCTTAAGTTAGTTCATCCCTGGAAAGGAGATCTGGGGGCCCGAGGATGTGCTGCCAAGGTTGACTCGGCTACTTTGTCCTCCCAGGTTTATCCACCCCATCCTGCTGATGCAGCTCCCTAGCTGTGTTCTTCTAAGAAGCCTTCCCAGACTGGCAAAGGCAAGCACTGGGCCTTGTTGCATCCCAGGCCTGGAAGACTGAACTGAACTGTAAACACCTCCCCAGCCATGGGAGAAGGGCAGAGGGTACCATGGGACCCTCCCACTTATTGTATAAGCAGAGGTAGTAAGGGCTGCCCCAGTGCTCAAGAGACAGACAGGCTTTCCTCCTTGGACCTGGTGGCCCAGCCTCAGGTGCTCGGCTCTGGGATGTTCTCCGAGTGGGGAGCCTTGAATCCTTCCTCACCTGCTGGAATCCACAGATGCTCTGCTCCCACCAGCTTGATCTCCCGTATCTGCCACGACCTTTTCCTCTGCAAAAAGCCTGGGATCCTGAATGGCTTTGTTCTCAATCTGCCGGACACCAGAGTCTAGCACCTTCTCATCAGGAGCAGCGTCTGCCTTCGCTGGGCTGACATCGCGGGACCCTGCCGCAAGGAAGAGTGGGGCCTGGGTTGTGGTTTTTTCTCTATGGTCTTACTCCTTGAGGTGAAGGAGTCTGGGGAGACTTCATGAGGAATCACAGGGTCAGGGTTGGATCTCAAGACTGTTGGGGTAGGACCCAGGATGGCATTAGAAACAGAGCTGTGATGGCCTTCTTCAATTGTCATAGATGATCTCTGCCCCATTACTACCAAACGTATGCTGGGGACCTTCAAGGCTTCGTGTCATAGATCAGCTGTGCATAAAGGCTCACCTATCACTAAGGCTGATCCATCACTTAGGCTGGGGAGATTTTCAAGGCTCTAAGACTCTGGCCCCAGGCTTCCCTACTGCCCAACTGGGTGTGATAGTGCTGCCCCCTGGAGGAAGCCTGGCGAAGGGCCCCTCAGTGAGTCCCACCGGCAGGGTCCAGACACAATAGGATTTCTTGAGGGACTACGAAATACCCTTATTAGGGCTAAAACATTTCATGTGAAATTTTAAAAGAGGACTTGAAATGCAAATTTACTAGATGTTTCCTAATTTTCTTGATCAGACCTTGTAAACGAAGGTACCTGGCCCTCTTTTGAGGGCAAGCTTTGGCAAGGGGAAGGGGGATGAACATATTGCATATGACAGTGATGTATGCATATTATTCTTCTATACAGAGAAGAATATTTCCAGATAGAGAAGAGACTTCAATCTGGGTTGAAGTGGCAACTATGGGACTTGTCTTTTTTTTTTTTTTTTGAAATGGAATCTAGCTCTGTTGTCCAGGCTAGAGTGCGGTGGCATGATCTCATTCACTGCAACCCCTACCTCCTGGGTTCAAGCAATTCTTATGCCTCAGCTACCGAAATAGCTGGGATTACACCACCATGCTCAGCTAATTTTTGTATTTTTAGTTGAGACAAGTTTTCTCCATGTCGGCCAGGCTTGTGTTGAACTCCTGGCTTCAAGTGATCTGCCTACCTTGGCCTCCCAAAGTGCTAGGATTACAAGTGTGAGCCACCACATTCAGCTGGGAGTTGTCTTAATGCCGAGGTTAAATTGCAAACCCACTATTTTTATTTAGTTGGTATGTTTATTTGAGATGTCCCCTGAAAGGCTCAATGAGGCTATATAGGACCTAAATGTCCCCTCCCTTCCCGCCCTTCACTTTCAGCCTCTTACAGCCAAACATACGGGCCAGCACTGATTGAGAAGCTCGTAGGCAGGGGCCTTCAGGAAGTCCTGCCTCTGGGTCTGACGGGTGCAGGCCCTGCCCTTGAAGACTCACCTGCTACCTTCTTCTCTTCAACTGCCACATAGACAGCTGCAGTCTCTCCATAGAAGTGGCCCTGCTTCACTCCACACCAGTACCAGCCCTCGTCCGCCCTGGTCACTGGGTTCAGGGTCAGGGAGACAAGCCGGCTGTTCTCGTCACAGTTCACGAAGGCCTCGCTGGGGCCTTCATCTTGGCTGGGCAGGGTCTGGCAGCCTGTGTTACTCCACTTGCACCAGTATTTCTCATACGAGGAGAATTTGCATGGGAAGTGGCAGGGGACCTTGAGAGTCTCTCCTAGCACAGCCGTGACATTCCCTGGTACCTTGAGGTTTGGTTCTCCTGGAGGAGGGAGGAAGGTAGAAATAAGCACAGAAGTTGGTACTTGGAGATGCTGCAGGAAAGTGACTCTGGTGGGAACCTTTGTCCACATGTCATATATATATATATATATATATATATATATGTATGTATGTATATATCTCAACCTTTTTCCTTTTTTTTTTTTTTTTTTTTTTTTTGAGACAGGGTTTCTCTCTGTCACCCAGGTTGGAGGATAGTGGTGCGATCATAGCTCACTGCAGCCTCCATCTCCTGGGCTCAAGCAATCTTCCTGTCTTGGCCTCCCAAGGTGCTGGGATTACAGGCATGTACCACCATGCTCAGTCTACATTTCCTCTTCGTATAGCATTAGAAATAAGTATGATTCTGACTACATAAGAAATATAATTGTGTGCCTAGGTAATAATTATTATTGATGAGCACCATGATCAATCCAGAGTCTACCATAACTCATAGATCTTTGCACATGGACTTCAGTTTGCTTTCCTCACTCTTCCTTCTCTTCTAGACTCAATACAAAGAGGTATCTGCAATCCTCAACTTCAGCTGACGCCTGCACACTGCGAAAGAGGCCCATGTTCTTGATAGTAGGAGGTACCATGTATGGTAATTCAGAGTGTAGGGTGCGTGTTACAGATATGAAAATGTGACCTCTGAATAGGTGGGCTCCCTCCTGAGGTCTGGCCCATCAGGGTGGAGGTGGGTGAAAAAGGAGGAAGAGTGGCTGGGGATGCTGCTGCTGGCTGGAGAGGTCTTAGAGCTTTCTTCCTTCCTGTTCAACTCTTACCTTCGATAATCTTGATCTCCACGGTGGTCCTCCAGTGAGTATCGCCGTTGGTCAGACACCAGTAGAAGCCAGCGTCCTGGGTGGTGAGCTGGTTGAGGATGACAGTGAAGGTGCCGTTGCCTGGCTCCTGGAGCAGGGAGAGGCGGCCCTCGTACTGCTCCTGAACCAGCCCCTGGCTCTCTACCAGCAGGGGGCAGCGGCCATTCTTGGTCCCTTCCCAGAGACACCAGTACTTGAGGCTTTTGCTTTCCTTAGGGTTGTAGGGGCAGAGCACCGCCACAGAGCCTCCTGCCACTCCCTTCACCACAGTGCGGCTGTGGGGAATCGTGGACTCTGAAAACACAGACAGAGATGAGATGGGAGGATGGCCACGCAGGAAGAGCCTTGCGTGGCCTGAGAAGCCTTCTTCCCGGGGTCTCAGCCAGGATGGGGAGTGAAGTTTACACGCATCACCTTACCCTCCTTAGAAAATGAAAAGGAACTTTCCTAATGTCACAGAGCCTGCAGCTGGAGCCACCAGGGCCAGACTCCGGGGACATGGAGTCTCCCCGTCAACCTGGACATGTTGTTCTTTTCCTCCACCTTATTCTGAGCAGAGAATGGAAGGAGTTGAAGGAGATAATATCAGCTCTTCTCCTTTGGCTTCTTACAAAGTCTCCCTCTGTATAATTTTTTGTCTGTTTTATACACTAATAAGGGTATTTCACAAAAGTGGCCAAATGGGATTATGTCCAAACCAAGAAAATATATTTAGAAAGGTATTATGTAAAATATAAAGTATGTAGCAAGGGTGAGCTAATTGTTGGGGCCCCAAGGGGCATCTCAAAGACAATAGCCATTGACCAGGCAGCTAAAGCCAAGGTCCAGAGAGAACCAGGTGACCAAAGATGCAGGGAGTCCTGGTGAGGACCCCAAGCTGGACATGAACATGGCGTGCAGGGAACATAAGCCCCTTTAAAAAAAAGTCACAAGCACAGATACTTGGACCTGCAAGTACTGGTTTGCTGCTTCTAGCAAGGGCAACTCTATGCAGGGTGCTCTGGCGTGAGACGGAGCTGGGATTTAATTCTTTCACCATGCTGATGGCTCGTTAGAGTAGGGCTGAGTGGGTCAGATGGTGCTGAAATTCACAAATAACCCTACCAAATGTGGGAGTGAAACATTTAGAAGCTGGGGCACTTCTGGGAACGCATTGATACCAAGATTAGCCAATCCTTTTTCCATCTGAATGTGAGGGATGAGGCACCCATCTTGTGTAGGGGCCAGGGAAGGGGACAGAGGACCCCTGCAGAGCCTGCCACAGCCCTGAAACACAGTCTATAAGTCCTGCCTCAATCAAGAGCTTTACTCACCTCTTATTTGTTAAGCAGGGACAGCCATCAAAAGGACTTTGATAACAGAAGAGTAATTAGGAGCTGCCACCAGGCAGAGGCTGCTTTTTCTCGCTGTCCTGGGCAGCAGCCCACACAGCCTCCAGCTTGGGGCTGGTCAGTGAGTGGATGCTGTTGGCTGATTGATGACTATTGATAAATAGACTCAGAGGGAGCTGAGCTTGGCTCTCACCTGCAAGACTGCCTCACCTCCTCCCTCTCCTTCTCTAGGGTCTTACCCTCATTGACGAAGAGTTGCCAGGCCTGGATAGGCCAGCCTTCCTGCAGCCGACCATCCGAGTGGGCTCCACACAGGTAGCGCCCTTCATCCTCCTTCCTCAGGCCTGTGATCACCACACTGAATGAGCCATCCTGGTCCTGGGGGTTGAGCAGGATCCTGCCCTCAAAGGCTGAGTCCCTCTTCCCCAGTGTGTTGATGACCACATCACAGGTTTCCCTACTGCTCACTCGGCACAGAAATTTGGCCACATTTGCCACCTCAAGGCCCAGGGCACAGTGGAAGGTCACTGATCCCCTCAGGTCTGCATAAACCAGTTCGGGCTCGGGCTTTAGCACTTGGAGGTCAACATTCTTCTCATCACGACTGGAACCATCCCCAGCCTGGCAGAGATACAGTCCATGATCGCTGAGCCTAAGTCGGTCGATGACAACAGTGAAAATTAACTGGCCAGTACCTGGAATATGAAGGCCTATTCTGCCGTTATAGTTGGGATTCACATAATTTCTGGAGTCGATGACCAGCACAGAGGTCTCGCCTATCTTCTTGTACAAGGCCTTTACCTTTGGATCATTCTCAGTCTTGAAAGGGCATTTGATGGTCACCGTTCTGCCCACGTCCACTGTGTAGACTTCAGTGTCATTTGGGAGCTCAGGACCTGCAGGATGAGGGGTGCAGGGTAGGGGGCGGGCAAACTGTGATTCTACTTTCTTGCAACATAGGACTATTTGCTATTCCTAATTAGGGTGTGGGTGAACTTATAATCTGGAATGCCCTCCTTCCCAGAGGAACTCTGTCAGAATATGTCTTCCAAGGCCCAGCTTGACGGCCGTCTCCTCCATGAAACCTTCCCCAAGCTGACACTAATCTCTCCCTGCCCTATGCTTTCTTGATACATCTGCATCGCTTATTACGTCCAATCTGGTGTATGGTTAATTATGTTCTCCATGGACTGGAAGTACCTTGAAGGCAGGAGCATGTTTTTCTCATGTTTGACCCCTCTGCTGTGACAAGCACAATGCCTCTGCATAGTAGGTGGCCAAATTAATGTGTGTTGAAATGAACAGAACGAATGTAAACGCAGGGTGATGGATTTCAACGCATACAATAGAAGTTTCTAAAAATTACAACTGTAAATGTGAAATGGGCTGTCTCGTGGAGCAGTGAGTTTCTGCTAAAGTGCTTAATCAGAGGCTGCATACCCACCATCGGCACGTTCTTCTAAGCATCCAGACAGGGTGAACTCTAAGCCCTCTTCACCTCTTAAGATTCTGTGGTTTGCAATCTCCATCCCCACCTGAATGACCTCCTCATTTAGTCCACAGACAATAGTATGCATATTCCAAAGGAGCAGAACATGTCTTTGGGAGTCCCCCTGAATTTCTTTCCTCTGTAAGACCTCTCTTTTGAGTTGTCCTTGACTATCTAAAATGGCCTCATTGTTAAACCCTTGTCAGAAACAGCTTTTCTTTTTTTCTCTTTCTCCAACTAGAGTAGGCTTGTTAGCAACCTATCCTTTCAGGATCTTGGTCTTTGGTCAAGAACTAATAATCTAGTTTATCCTGATAATACTGAAGGACTAAGGGTTCCTGGGTTAAAAAAATATATATACATTTTACAAGAAGCCTTTTGGCAGCCCAAACCTTTATGAAAAGGTGCATTAACGATAGGAATTTCAGGATCCCTGTAAATCTCTCCCTGCCTTTTCTATCTCCTTAGCCTGATGGCAGATTTCCCTTTCTACCTGTAGCAAACACAAGAAAACTTGTCCTCCTGATACCCTTCTAAGCTGGGGTCTCCAGAAAACCTAAAATGTTATAGGCCACCAAGTCCTAGAAGGGTTCACTCATCACCCCCAAGTAGGCCCTATCTGTCTCCTTCTTCTGTTCTAAGAAGTCTTTGCCTGGGGAGAGGGGAGCCTTCTGACCCCCGGCCGGGCTACACATCCTTGTCAGGAAGTTCCTCCTCCAGCCCTCCATGCACCTTAGAGAATTCCCTCTAACATTCCCCCAGAAGCCCAAGGAGCCTGGATCCTTACCCTGGCTGACCTCCAGGCTGACATCAAAGGACAGGCCTCGGCTATTGATGCCCAGGCCACACTTGTAGTGCCCGGAGTCATCCCGGCTCAGCTGGGCAACGTTCACCACAAATGTGCCGTTCTCCGGGAAGTTGGTCAGGTTAGCCCTGCCTGCATAGTTGCTGGAGACGTAGCCCTCTGAGGAGATGAGGGTTATGCAGCGGCCACTGGCTCCCTTCCGGCACCAGTACTTCCGGGTGTGCCGGTTGACAGAGGTGGGTGGGTAGTAGCACTTGATGGACACTGAGTTACCTTCCACACTGCTCACCTCCTGGGGACCAAATATGGGACTCTTTGTGGAGATGGCTGTGGGTACAGAAAAGAGAGGTTTTCTGAGGCCCTTGGGAAGTACAACCTGTTCCAGATAATCCACTATGAGGAGATGTGGTTTTCTACCTGACACATAGGCCCTCTGTTGATAATTTATCATATATTATAGCTGGAAAATTGCTGAGATTAAATAAAGTGACTGTTTTACTCATGATTAAATTCTAATTGTAATTCATTAATGATAACCATTACAAGGACAAGGGAATGACAAATTTATGATATTCCTTGTTTTTTATTTTATATATATATATATTTTTTGAGACAAAGTCTCACTCTGTCGCCCAAGCTGGTGTGCAGTGGCACGATCTCGGCTCAGTGCAACCTCCACTTCCCAGGTTCAAGTGATTCTCATGCCTCACTCTCCCGAGTAGCTGGGACTACAGGCACATGCTGGCTAATTTTGGTTTCTATTTAGTAGAGACAAGGTTTCTCCATGTTGGCCAGGCCGGTCTTGAACTACTGACCTCAAGCAATCCACCCGCCTCGGCCTGCCAAAGTGCTGGCATTACAGCGGTGAGCCAGCATCCAGCCATCCTTTGGTTTTTCAAACAATAACACCACTTTCGTAAGGTGTTACAAGTTTGCACTTGCCATGTGTTATTTCCTTATATTTCTAAAAACACTTTGTAGATGATTTTCTTTTCTTGTTTTTCCCCAGATAAAAATATTGAGAGCCAGGAAGGATAAGTGATTTCCCTCAGATTTCACAGCGGGTCATAGAGATTGTTGGTTGAAGTTAAGGTCTTTGTTATTCTCAAATAAGATCTTTCACAGACCCCTGGCCTTGAGATTAGGAAGTGCCATTCCTGTCCCTGATTTCCAACGCTCACAGACATGGTCTCTGTAGGACTCTTCCTCAAGGGAGTGCCAACTTTGAGAGGGACATCCCTGGGGATGAGTCTGATTTTAGTGTCCCCAGGGAGGTGAACCCTGGAGTCAGGCAGGCTGGAGGGGTAGAGCTTGGGGAGTAGGGACCTGGCAGACACACCTGGGAAGACCGCCAGCAGGCAGGTGAGCACGAAGAGCAGCATTGCTGGTGGGTCCTGAGCGCCGCACCACTCAGGCCGACTTCTCGTGTGCAATGCTGAAAAACAATAATCACAAGGAGATGAAGCTCCCCTTGTCTTCCAAGACTGTTGACCTTAGAGTTTCTGTGACATCTGTTTGACTTTGTGTCTCCAGCAACTGACATAAATCCTGTTGAATGAATCAGTGCCTCCACCTTTTCTATAACAACTCGAAGTCTTATCATCCTTCAACACTTACATTTCCTTAATAGCTATAAGTAGCTTTTGTCTTCTCAACTAAGCTGCAAGCTCCTTTGGGATAGAGATATTGTATCATTTGTTCTGTTTCCCTGCCCATGAGACACAGTCCCAGGCACCCTGTAAGATCTCAGGAACGGCTCGCTGGGTGATTGGTTCCTACCAATATGTGGCCCCATCTTTCTGTTTCAGCTGCCCTCCCTACATTCCTGACATTCCTGGGAGGTGAAGCAGGCTGACATATTTCACGGTGTGTTCAGATGAGGAAACCAAGACCCACAGAGGAGGTGTCATGATTGTTAAGGCTGTAAATGTAATTATGATGGTCCTAACTACTAACCCCATTGATTGCTCCCTTATTCTGTCTCAGGCACTGTGTTGAATAATTTATGTGCATTATCTCATATGGACTTGATATCAGCCCTATAAGGTTAGTATTCTTATTCACATTCACATGGTAGGAAATGAAGGCTTAAAGGTTAAGTAGTTTGCTCAAGGGCACACAGGGGTTAAGTGTGTGGGGGTACACAGAATGGGGGTGGGGAAGATTTAGGCCCATCTTTGACTGCAAAGTCCATGTGCTTAACCTCTCTGTCTTAATTTAATTTAATGTAACTTAATTTAGGAGAGCTAAGTAATTAAACATGAGGCCAAAGTACATAAGAAAGCGGCAGCCTTTTATTGCAAATATGCACACACTCTCGGGCGAGGTTCCCTGGTCCTCAGGTATAGGGGGGCCAGGGAAGTCGCGCCGGCGCTCTCGGGTGAGGTTCCCCGGTCCACGAATGCTGTGGCCGAAGAAGTCACGCTGGCTACTGCCGGCAGCGGACTTTTGTGCGTTGGTACTGGAAGCGGGAGGGCAGTGGGCGGGATAAGGGCGTGATAGGGGCGTCTCCATAGGCGTGGCCTGGTAAGTTTCGAGCTCTTCGGATTGACGTCACCTGGCGCATGCTCCGTTGATCTGCATCTTCCCGGGCGCGGGCTGTATTTTCCTGCGCGCGGTTAAGTTGGTGAGGAAGAACTTGGAAGCAACAGGGGCGGTCCCTTCTTGTTTACCTTCCTCCATCTTGTCCCTTCTCCTTCACCTAAACACTCTCCACTGCTGTATGGCACCCCAAATACAAGAGCATGCTTTTACCTTATGCTTATTTGTGTTATTTGTAGAGACCCTGTTGCTTATGAAAGCACTATCATTTACATTATTTCATTTGGGCTTTGTATGTTCCCTTGAAATAAGACAGAGAGGTCTAATCACAACCATTTTATGGATATCTTGACATTTTATGGAGTTATCTTGACAAAGAGAGTGTTAAATGATCGTAAGTTTGGGCAGTAATGAGTGCCATAAAGATAAGGATGCTATAAGCAGGAGGAAGCTGGGCATTATCTCCCAGACCTCCCTCACCACCCTGGCCCCTGCTCCTGCTCCCAGACTCCCTTCAGCTTGAGCCAAAGGCAATAGAGTTGTTTATCTTGGTTATTTCTTTGTTGCAGGGGAATTTCCCAGCAAGGAACCTTTTATTTCCTTGTGAATATAAAGGTATTTTGTTTCTGCAGTTCTTTGGAAGAGAAAGGGGAGGGAGTGGGAACAGATATGGGTGTCAGATGGCAACGTTGAGGCTCTCTTGAGTCCGGTTAATTGTCCCAGACCTTTCTTACCAGGTCAATGATTAATCCCTGGAGTGGGGCCTTAGCCAAATACCAGTCAGCTCCAACGTGAAAGCAATCAGGGGACGCTGACTGGGGTGTCATCACCTGCGTAAGCACTGCAAGCTGCCATGGGAGATGCTCCCAGGTGGAAGCAGCTTTCAGGAGGCCAGGAAGTCTCAGCAACAGTTGGGATGGGCTGGCTGCAAAGACCTGAGAGATCTACCATTTGTTACTTGTGCTGGCACAGGGTGGGTGCAGTCACAGGTGGGAGGACAAAATGCTGCCTGCTTTTAAGAACTCACACCAGCAGCAGCTGTCCTTGCTTCTTATTCCTGTCCTCACCTCTAGATAAGCAACTGCCTAATATTTGTGTGAGACAGGAGCGGTCTTCCTACAAGCTGAGCAGCCCTCTTCTGGACTTGACCTGAGTTGCAGAGAGTCAGATGCCAGCTTCTCCAAGGTGAAGACCCTGACCTCTGTCCCAGACTTCTCATTTTGGGACATGTTTGGGTGACTGTGCGTGTTCGTGTGGAGAGGGGACATGTGCGTGCACCCATTACCCTCTGCATGGTCTCAAGCCAGGGATGAGAGCATCAGGCATGCACAGGCAGGTCGAGCAGATGGCAACATGGGCGGGATGCACACAGTCCAGTCCTAGACGGGATGATTGGCAGGAGAGGATACCCCTGCTCTCAGGAACAGGAGCTCTTCTTTGCCCAAAGCTAAAACTTGAAGCACAATTTCTCTAGTAACAGTTGGAAGGACCCCAAGCTTTCAGAATCATTAGAGACCCCTTCCTCTCAAAACCAGAGACTTTCTTCCAAACCTGGGGGATTCAAATCTCAGGGAGACCCACCCCACTGGGTGGCTGGGGCTGGATTTAAAGGATTTGCTTAAGAAAGGAAGAAAAAGAACACAATGTTGGGCACTCGCTATGTGCCAAATGCTTTGCTAGGTTCTTTTCTTGTATGACTTCATCCATCAGCACAACAGCCCAAGAGGTAGATATTGTTATCCTCATGACACAGGTCGGAAATCTAAGGGTTATAGGGATTCTTGACCCCAAGACTCACAGCAGAATCCGAATTTGAGGTCATTACCCCATTATCACGCTTTAAATGAGCAGAGGGACCTTCTTTATTGAGTTTTATATATATGACACTATATCATGCATGAGGGCACGTTTTCTGGTCCTTAAACTAGCAGTTGTTTTTTCACTGCTGAGGCTGGGATGTGCTAGATCATTTTCAGTTTACTAGGTTAGTGTCCCAACATATTTGTAATATATGGCCCCACAATTGTGGATTGGGGCAGGAGTGTAAGCTGTGCTGAAGAATAGTTTTTCTTTTTATAAAATGTATTTAACAAGCTCCTATTCAGTTAAAGTGACTGCACTTCAGCTCTCATGGTGTGGAGTCCAAACCTTTGTCCATCTAATCTTAGATTTCTCTCTTTTTCAGAGGAAGAAGGGTCCCCTGGACTTGATATGAGAGTAGAAGTCTGCTTGCTGGGCATCGTTTAAAGACAGAGAGTGAGCTACTTAGGTTGGACCCATGTGGATAAGAGAGGAGACAAACACTATGGGCTAGGCTAGAAGAACGTACACTGAGTCCTTTCCAGGTGCTTTACATGTGTTAATGTGTTTCATTTTTACAGCCACCCTAGGAGATAGGACAAAATGGGCACCCCCATTTCATGAGTGAGATAATTGAGACACGGAGAGGTGAAACATTTGCCCAAGGTTGCACAGTTGGTAAGTGACTTAGATGGGATTCTGGATCAAGAGCATAGGCCCTTAGCCACTCTGCTGTAGCTTGGAGGGTCTTGCTGTTGAGAGGAAGCAGTGGAGAGAGGAAGGAACAGGATGTCCAATCTTAGAGAAGAGAATTTGTTCAGTTCTTTCCTCTCTGCCTTTCACAGAAAAGGCAGTTCTTATAAAGAGACACCTGGGGCCGGGCGTGGTGGCTCACGCCTGTAATCCCAGCACTTTGGGAGGCCGAGGTGGGCGGATCACGAGGTCAGGAGTTCAAGACCAGCCTGGCCAACATGGTAAAACCCTGTCTCTACTAAAAGTGTAAAAATTAGCTGGGTGTGGTGGCACGGGTCTGTAATCCCAGCTACTTGGGAGGCTGAGGCAGGAGAATTGCTTGAACCCAGGAGGTGGAGGCTGCAGTGAGCTGAGATCACACCACTGCATTCCAGCCTGGGTGACAGAGCAAGACTCCAAAAAATTAAAAAATGAAGAGACACCTGGACCCAGAGGTAGGTGTCAACAGAGAAATTTCTTCCTGTAAAATATTAGCTGCTATTTATTTAGCACCTACCATGTGTAGGATATGTTACATAACCATGTGTATAACCAGGCATGTTGACACCAAAGCCTCTTTCCACTCCACCATACTGTGTCGATGCCAGTGGCATTGGGACCCCAGCCCCAGCCCCTCCAGAGAGAGGGCGAGACATAGATGAAGGTCTCTGCTGAGCACAATGCATAGGTATTATTTTTTTAAAGTTGGATAGTTTGCTTTGTAGGTGACATCAAAATGTCCTCATGACCATATCAAAATGGCTGTACCAAAACCTCATTGTTCAAACTTGCTGGTGACTTTACACCACTCACATAGACTCATGCTGTCTTGGTTTCCTCAACTAGGGAATGGTATCACAAAACCAGCCCTGCCTACCTCCTCGTTTGTATCAGGGGAGAATGAGATGAAGCTGTGAAAGCCCAGGGCAAGTGGGTTTACTAAATGGAAGCCTGTGTGACTCCACTTTTTATCACCTAAAGCCACAGAGGTCTAGAGGCACTAGGAGATAGGCAGAGAGAGTTGCTTTCCTGACTCCTGGCTCAGTGTTCTTTCTGTTACATTAGCACATCCAGGGGCAGAGAGAAGGATGGAGAGAGAATTCCAGGTCTGACTCTGGGAAGACCTATGTCCAGGCACCAGACCCCTAAACCCCTGAAATTGGCATCTCCTCTCCAGATGTTAAAGGATCTGTAATTCTCCTAGTGAAGGGGGAAAGTGATGGCACAAAATAGGAGCAGCTTCAATGGCCCCAGACACCATGGCAGTTGCACAAAGGAAACTGGGGGTCGGGGACAGAGCTTGACCAGCTGCTGCCCTTGTGCCGGATGGTCTCACTGCTGGCTTGGGATGCTGTCAGGATGGGCAAAGGGAGGGGAGTCCATGTCTGAGATCTGCTGGCTGCAGAGCCAGGAGGAGCAGCAGGAGTTGAGTATGCTGCCTGTGGGGCTCAGCCCTACCTCACTCAGTGACTCCGTGAGGACCTCATTTTTTCTACCTCTAGGAAGGGCAGGATGATGTGATGACACACACTTGTGTCTCATGGCAGGAATCTGCTAGAGCAAAGCGAGGTGGAATTGGAAAGGATTTCAGGGGTTCTTGGAAGCCCAGAAAAAGGAGCTGAACATGCCTTTGCCAGAAAGCCACAAGCGGGAAACCTCAAAGACTGGAAGAGGACTTGCTAGGTGCCATACTTTATGCGCATTATCTAATCCCAGGTCTGTCTGGTGTTCAATACATCCTTGATTAATTAAACTAAACTGAAAAATATGAAACAATTCCTATTTCATTCTAGAGGTGACAAAGCTATTTCACACGTATTTTCTCATTTGAACCCACATTGACCCTGAATGATAGGTGTTATTTCTGTCTTTGTTTTACAGATTAAGAAACTGAGGATCAGAGAGGTTAGGTGGTTTGCCTAAGGCCACACAGTTAATCAACTGTGAGGAGTTAGGAAACCCAGGCACAGACCAAGCTGAAAGAGTAGAGCTACATATGCTGACCACAGCGGTCCCTTCCCACCTGCTGATATTTCTCAGAAAAGGATGGGGGGCTTGCACACACTTGTATCCCTACTTATCCCACTGGGATATGCACGCTTACTCCCCACCCACACACAGTCACACAGTCTGCCTCCTTGTCCTTCTCACCCCACTATCTGGGAGACTGGGAGTTGGGAATGGAGGGGGTTGCCTGAGCCATCGTCCCGAGCCCTTTCCAGATAGCATCCCGTCTGGGGATCCCAGAGCAGTAACACTTACTTTTAGCCACTTCCTTCTCTCCCGTTGATCTGATTTCAGGGACACAGCCTGCTGGCCAGTTGGTAACCCCTGCCTCTCTAGGAGCTACTGACAGGGCACTGGACGCTGCTGCCAAAACTGAAACTCTGCTCAGTGTTTGACCCACACCTGGGCTCTTAAAGGGCCACTCTCCCACAGGCACCGTGGCCAGCCAGGGTCACGTGACTTTCACAGCTCCCTTGCTTTCCTTTCATTTTAGCTTTCCTGGCTGGCTCCATTTGGTTTCCTTTGACCTTGGGGAGACTCGATTACTTGGGAATCCTCCATCATTGCAGCTTCAGGATGAGGGACAGAATGTCAAGTGTGAAGATGCTGTTCTGTCACTTTGTAGCTGCAAGACCTTAGGCAAGTCACCTTCCTATTTCTTTTCATCTGGAAAAGAAGGATGGTATTATCAAATCTACAGGTAGAGGATATAGCCAGATATTAGCTACAAAAAACCCGGCCCAATGCTTGATTTGAAGTTGACATCATCTGATGGGGCACAGGTGGCAGGAGTGGCTCTCATAATCCTTGGTCTCATATCCCCAGTTGCTCGGGAACCCCCTCCAACTCCCTAGGTTACTTAGCCTGGACTAAAAATGCCCTTTACACACCTCCTGCCAAGCCCCTTTTACCAGTCCCAGAGGTCCAGGAGCTGGCAGGACTGTGGCCCTTCCTGTTTCTCTCCCCGGAGTCATGAAAGACTCTCACTGCTTCTGGGCTCCCCTGAACATGGCTGACCTCAGAGTCTTGTTAGGACCCGGGCTTGGCTACGTAGCAAGGAGGGTGCCGACCTGCTGAGTTGAAGTAGCACCTCCTTCCCTATCTCAGTCAGTCCATGGGGGCTGCCAAGACATGACCTGGTTGGGACTCCGGAGTGTTCCCCAAATGATCGTGGCAGTCCTGTGACAAAAGTGAAGCCCACTCCCCAACACACACACGTATGCCCCCCGACCCCTCACTGCAAACCCCCACTGAAATGCTCCCCCATTCTACCTGTGCAGGGCTGACCCAGGCTCTCACTACAGAGTCCTACAGGCCAAACACCAGAAGGGGAAGGAAAAATAGAGAACTAGAGCCCTGGAGAAACACAAGGCAGCCAGAGCCCTGGGTCTTATTTTAGCTAACCACTGACTCACTTGTGGGTATTAACACACAATCACAGATTTCAATGGCAAGCAAAACAACCCATAACTTCTTTATGTAGCTTAATTTCTTTCTTTTTTTGTGGTTTGCACATTTGGATTTTCTTTTTTTATTTTATTTTAGGTTCCGGGATACGTGTGCAGAACGTGCAGGTTTGTTACACAGATAAACGTGTGCCGTGGTGGTTTGCTGCACCCATTAACCCATCACCTAGGTATTAAGCCCCACATGCATTAGCTATTGGTCCTGATGATCTCCCTCCCCCGACCCCTACCACAAGCCCCGGTGTGTGATGTTTCCCTCCCTGTGTCCCTGTGTTCTCATTGTTCAGCTCCCACTTATGAGTGAGAACATGTGGTGTTTGGTTTTCTGTTCTGTGTTAGTTTGCTGAGGATGATGGCTTCCAGATGTAGCTTAATTTCAAACCCTAAACCCATAATCCGATAAAAGAAAACAAGTTACTTAGTCACTTCTAGGCAAGCTCAGCCCAATTCAATGATCTCTCAGTCACTTCACTCCAGATTTAAAATTTAGCCTCATTATGGAGTTCCCTTCCTTTTTGTCTCCCTTCTCTCCTCTGGGGTCCAGTCTGGGGAGAATGGTCTTGGGTGAGGGGGTGGTCAATGTTACTGCTGAGGCAGTGAAAGGGGGTGGCCCATTATTTTGGTCTTGCCTTGTCACGATGCTTTGCTGGCCTTGGGCTCCAGAAGGAAATCGTTTTGTCTACTGAGATGTGACTTGCCCTGCTTGGTCAGTAGGCTTTGTCCCTGCTCATCCTGAGGGCTCTGTGGTCCATACTGTGCCTTCCTAGTGCATGCTCTGAGCTCCCTGGGGTGGGTCTTCCAGGCCCTCAGCCTCTCTTTACTCTCCTTGTGGGTGCAGGGTGAGCTTGTCAGATCGCAGGCTCCTGAGGCCTTTGGGAGATCCTGTGCAACAGAGGTGCATTTTCCTCAACACTCTTGTGGCCTCCCGTGTACCAGTGTTCCCATACAATTGGGGGTGCAATGGATAGCAGCAAGACTGTGGACCACCAAAGTTCTATACAGGATGGGCAAAGGTGAAGGCCCCTCAATCTGGAATTTCCAAGGCCATCTGGATATCTCTATCATGGTTAATCCCCTCTCCCCTACTGTAGCCTGGACTCTGCCCCATGGTGGTGTCTGGGAGAGCACCAAGACACATCAGTAACTAAGCTCTCCTTCTTAATCGTCAGCAGTCTTTCTCCTCCCCAGTTCTGGGGTTAATGTCTAGGGGGAGGATGTGAGGGGAGACAAGATGTACAGGTCCAGTGATGAGACAAGCCTAGTTCTGTCAGATTATAACTCCCTTTAAAGGGTTCCCGGTTTACACCTCTCTCCATTTGAACTCAGTAGTGAAAATATTTGTAGGGTTTGTTTCTTCCTTCCCAAAGCAAGAAATAAGTTGCATCCAGTTGTCCTGGCTGGAGTAGAAGTCAAGGCAGGTTCACAGAACACTAGCATAGAAATTTGACGAGTGAAGGCTTGCAGGGAGGAAGGGGAGAACACTCATTAAATCATTGCTTCTCATGCTGCCTTGGTGGGGGTGGAGGGCAGGTTGCAGATATCCTTCCCTGCTTTACTATTTCATGACAGTGGGTAATTTACTAGATCATGCACTGCTGCATGTTTTCAATAGTCTCCAAAACTGTCTTAGCTGACCAATGTCAGACACACACACACACACACACACACACACACACACACACACACACACACCTGGAGCCCACTGATCGTACTGATCCAGTTTACAGAAAGGGGAAAATGAGAAGTAGAGCCCCGGGAAAAGGCAGGGAGTCAAAATCCTACGTCCTACTTTGGGCTCAGCCACACGCCGGTGGTGTGATTGGACTCACTCGCTTCCCCTCTCACACTGTAGTTTCCCCATCTGGAACCCAGTGGCCCTAAAATAGTGCTATTTCCCAGCCCTGTGGGAGAAGGAACAGGCCAAGAGAGTCTGTTGCCCAAATCAGTAATAATGATGATAACAGCAGTGATTATGCTTTCCAAACTTACAACACTTCATCTGCTCAACCCTCCCCACTTCTTTTAAAGTAATCATACAAGAAAATACACCAGCAGAAGAACAGCTTCTCATTGGACTTTCCTGACTCTGGGACTCAGCATAAGTCACTGTGGAACACCTTTGTTTTGTTCCCGATTCTGTCTCTAATTGCTGAGTGACCTTTGCCAGATCACTTCATCCTATAAGTCTGCAGGATTGTTTGTTTCATCAGAGGACAGTGCCAAATGCTTCCCCAGGCTCTTTCAGTTCTAGGATTCTGTGTTTTGGTTGAGCACTGTATTAGTTTCCAACAGCTGCTATAACAAATTAACACAACTTTAGTGGCTTAAGACAACAGAAATGTGTGCTCTTTCTCTTCTGGAGACCAGAAGCCTGAAATCAAGGTGCCAGCAGGGCCATCCTCCAGGCTCCAGAGGATAATCCATTGCTTGGCTCTTCTAGCTTCTGGCTGTGGCTGACATCCTTAGTGTTCTTTGGCACGTAGCTGTGTCACTCCAACCTCTGCCTTCATAGTCACATTGGCTTCTGTGTACGTCTCAAATATCTCTCTGTTTCTCTGTTATATGGATAGCATTTAGGGTCCACCCAGCTAATCCAGGGTGATGTCCTCATCTCAAAATCCTGAACTTAATCACATCTTCAAAGACTCTTTCCCAAATGTTACATTTCTAGGCTCCACAGATTGAGACATAGACAAACCTTGGGGAGTGGGGGGTGGGGGGTTATTTCTCGGCCTATTGACCATGACCAGCTCAAGGTCCAGGGAGATTTGAGACATGCAGGAGCATGCACCCCTGTTCCCCAAGGGCAAGTAGTCCAATTGAGGAGTCATCACTCACATGCAACACTGTCAAGGAACAACACTGTCAAGGAACAACACAAGCCAGGAGGTAGCAAGCATGGAGAGCCTGTGTAGCCTTGGGGAAAGAGCAGGGGCTCTGGACCTCGACTGCCCTGGGTTCACATCCAAGTCTTACCACCTGCCAGCCAAGGGACCTTGAACAAATTGTTTCATGTCTCTGGGGAAAATTATACTTACTGTATAAGTATGTAATAAAGATTAAGTATGCGCCAGTCTCAGTGGTTCACACCTCTAGTCCCAGCACTTTGGGAGGCCAAGGTGGGAGGATCACTTGAGATCAAGAGTTAGAGACTAGCCTGGGTCAGATAGCAAGACATTATCTCTACAAAAACAAAAAAATTAGCCTGGTGTGGTGGCACTCCCCTGTGGTCCCAGCTACTTGGGAGGCTGAGGTGGAAGGATTGCTTGAACCCAGGAGTTGCAGTCTGAAATGAGCTATGGTTGCACCATTGCTCTCCAGCCTGGGTGACAGAGCAAGACCCTATCTCCCCAAAATACAAATCTAAAAAAAGATTAGCTATAATATGTTCAGTGACTAGCATCTAATAGGTGCTTATGATTCAGCATCAAATAAATGGGACAGCAAAAGGCAAGTGTGTGTGTGTGTGTGTGTGTGTGTGTGTACATGCATACATGTCTGACACCGTCTGCTAAGACAGTTTTGGAGACTACTGGGAGCATGTACCAGTACATGGTGGAGTAACTAGAGTGATTATCCACTGAATGATGAAGGACCAAGAACAGAAAAGTGAAAATGACTTGCCCCAGTTTGCACAGGAGGTCATTGCATAGATGGGTTTAGAATCAAGGTTTTCCAGAAAGCATTTTCCTCCACTTCCCAAAACTTTTGCTGTCGGATGATATTTCTACAGACAGCAAGGGATGTCCATTTACACCCTTGGTTTAGCCAGAGAATACTGGAGATTATCAAGCCCACAGGCTCACACAAATCCAACCCTTCAGACTGTCATTAGCTTGATGCTCCATGACCATGAGTTGACACAATCACCAACAGAGAAAGGGAGGCTAGATAGCCCTTCTTCACTCTCCACTAATCAGTGGGCATCCCTCTGCATGGACGGTTCCTCTGAGTGTGGCTTTTGCCATAAAAATGAGATAAGAGGAACAGAGGAAATGCTGTTTACTGCCAACTCTCTGCTCCTGTGTACAGATCTTCAGCTGAGTCAATGTTTAACCCCTGTCTGGAGTCAATGTTTAATCTCAGGCCAGCCAGCCCTGCAATCCAGCATTCCTCATCAAGCCTAAAATATAGTTATTTTAGAATCAACCACTGAAGAATAAAATTGGAACTGAATCTGCCAAAGCTAAATAGACTCTCCCCACTTTTAAAGGATACTGGCTGTTTGGAATTATTCATGCCATCTATTCCCATTAGCAGATAGTGATATGGAGTTCGCTGACCCTAGCTGTCACTCAGTGGCACGAGCACAGCGTTTGTTCTTCCTGTTTCAGTTCTTCCTTTTGGGCTGGGGGAGAAGAGCATTGGGTTGGGACCACTGCCCTTATTACGCAGTTGGCAATGCTGCTGGCTGGCAACATGCTTCCTTGTGAGGCTGCTACTTGAAATCCCACTAGGGGAGCTGGAACTTGAATGTTCTGGTTGGCTGCATTTAGGCATGTTTTTTGGGAGTTTCTGAGCCCAGATTTATGTTCAAAGGCCTAAACCTTTCCCCCAGTGAGTCTCCCTGTTAAGGAGCAGGTGGGAGAGGGAAGAGTTCATTAGAAAGACCCTGACTATTGGTGATTCTCTAGGGGCTTCCTAGGGTCCTTCCTAAGGAGCTCAGGGCACATGGCATCTACAAATGGGCAGCGTTATGTCAATTCTAAGAACAACCTTAATCAGGGAAGTCAAAGGATGGCAAGCTAGGTGGTGGGGTGCAGGGACGTGAAGAGGGAAGGAAGGCTGCTGTCAGATTAGCAGCTCTAGTCTTCAGTTGGTGTTGGAGAGGTGACTTACTGGCCAAATGTATGCATGCGATGCTCAAATCTTTTCACTTTCTTCTGTGAACACACTGAAGCACCTCCTTCTCCTTGACCACCTGCCTCCCTGTGTCACTGCCCTGATGTTCCATCCTTCACCTGTTTTCCTAGCTCAGGTGCCTCCCAGTCAGAGAGTGAAAACAACATTTCTTCTGGGGCTCCCAGCGTGGGGAGGTTGTTGATACCCTTTCTCATTTTGGCTGGTGAAGGAGTGAAGGTGGAAACTGTGGTAAGAGCCCCCTGAGATTGCCGTGTCCAGCCCTGAGGAGCCTGCCCTGGGGAGTGGGGAGTGAAGTGGAACATAAAAGGCCCTGGAGGCTGGACGTGGTGGCCCGCACCTGTAATCCCAGCACTTCAGGAGGCCAAGGGAGGCGGATCACTTGAGGCCGAGAGTTAGAGACCAGCCTGGCCAACACGGTGAAAAATACTCTACTAAAAATACAAAAGTTAGCCAGCCATGCTGGCGTGCGCCTGTAATCCCAGCTACTCAGGTGGCTGAGGTAGGAGGACTGCTTGAACCCTGGAGGTGGAGGTTGCAGTGAGCCAAGACTGTGCCACTGCACTCCAGCCTGGGTGAGGGAGCGAGAGTCTGTCTCAAAATTAAATAAATAAATAAAAATAATAAAAAAAGAAAAGAAAAGAAAAGAAAAAGGCCCTGGAAATGGAAAGTCAGCCATGGTCCAAAAGCTCTCTCAATTCTTCTTTGGGCCTAGTCCCTACACTCCAAAGAGCTTTGATTCTTTGTTTCTGAGAGGCAGGGACATATGAGCAAACATTTTTTGAGGTTACCGAACCATTGTCCTGTGTGCTCTTACCTCCACACCCTGGCTAGGGAGGAGCGGAAGGAGGAAGATTTTTAGAGTAGGCATCCAAAGTCAATAGGTGGAGTGTCAGGTGACAGGGCCCAGCCCCTCTCATAAGCCACTGGGGTCCTCCGGAAGACTTGGCTGTTTCCTTGTTCCTGGTCTGAGCCTGGCTCTCAGCCCAAGGCTTGCCTGGCAGGCAGCGATTGGAAAAATAGCCCCTGTAATCCCTGCAGCCTGTGTTCATCTGAGCCTCAATGTCCCCATCTGTAGAATGGGAGTCTGTCTCTTTTTGGTGATGTATATTGTAATTAATTTGTAGTTGTCTGTACTCCACTAGCAGAGGTAGGGAAGGAAAGTGCTGGCCCCATAAAATGTTTAGATTAGTTGCATTTACTAATCAGTCTGATCTTCCCATGCCAGGCCCTAAAGAAGCCACATTCTGAATTTTTTTTCTTGAACTCTTGTCTGAAATGAAACGCAATATCTTCAGACACATTAAAGCATTCTGAAAAAACCTTTGGATACAATAGTCCTAGCTTTCTTCCTCTTCTCTAAAGTACTCAACGTTAGGAAGCCAGAATTTTGCCACTCAGGGAAAGAAGTGGCCTTTGTTTGACCCTCTATGCTCACAGCAGAACTGGTAGATCTGGATAGAGGTAGCAAATAAGTGAGGAGTGGGAATAAGGCCAGAGGTTGGCAGAGGCAGAACATAGAAGAGTTCAGATCCTATTCAGCAAATGTGTGTCTTTTTGTTGTTGCTGTTTGTAGAGATGAGGTCTCACTATGTTGTCCAGGCTGGTTTCTAACTCCTGGCATCAAGTGATCCTCCTGCCTCGGGGTCCCACACTGCTGGGATTACAGGCATGAGCCACGGTGCCTGGCTTCAATCAATGTCTTTGATGCAAGGCATCCAGGAGGCAAACAGTCTTTGATGCAATGCATCCAGGAGGCCTGCAGGCTGGGGGCATTGGCACCGGTGATCTCCACATGCCTCTAGAGGTGCAGCATGGGGTTCTCTGCTGCCCACATGGCTTTCATCTGGCCCATTAGAGAGCAGGCAGTAGGATGACAGCTCATCCTCCTGCTGACAGCGAAGGAAGCAGGCAGGCTCGGAAAGGCCAGCACCTGTGAGCCAAGCTGTGTCACCGTATGAAAAATGAAGGGCTTGGTGGCACTGCACCCTGAATGCAGAGTTTGTTTCTTTCTGAGTAGAATCTCCATTCTCCATTCCTCGTTAGTCATGCTTTCAGCTCTGGGGTATCTGTACCAGGGGAGCACAATCAAATAACCTGTGTCTCTTTGGCTGAAGTGCGCTATGGGTCTCTCTGTGCGGTATCTTCCTCTAGGGTCTGACTGAGGCTGTTATTAAACTGACTTTTTATGTGTCAGACCACAGTGGGCTACTGGAGAGGAAGAAACCTCCAACATGTTAGCAGAGAGCTCTGAGAAGTTGGCTGAGAGTCAGGCATTTGCCCTAAGTAACCTGAGACAGATAGACATCCCCGCAAATAAAGATCTGAGCTCCTTTTATACATATGCCAGCAAGGACCTCAGGGCTGGTGCCTGGATTTTTAGCTCTAGTTCTGGCTCTCTGAACTTTTTTATAGTGCCTCATTAGGCCGGGATTGTAATAAACTAGTTAGGTGACTAAAGAGAACCAATTCCTGGAAATGATTATGAAACCTTCCATGCACGAGCCTAAAAAAGAGAAAGAGAGGGAGAGAGAAAGAAATAAGCAAGCCTTTAGAGCTTTACACAGGAAAGGACCTGACCAGATACTCAGACTATACATCCAAGCAAGGGGGAAGGCAGGGGACACCACAGAGATCGAGAATGAAGCTGTGGAGATGGGCTGCTTTGCATGAAGTCCCAGCGTGCCCTTTCCTGAGTAGTGTAACTTAATTTATCTGGTCCTCAGTTTTCCCATCTGTGAAACGGGAATGATCACACCCACCTTACAGAAATGTTGCCGTAACTGCGATACACAGTGTGAAAACACCTGGGATAGTGCCCGCTGTGCAGAAACACATTAACAAGCAGTAGCAGCCTTAGTAAGTAACAGGGTGAGGAGAACTGCAGAATTGCTCCCTAACGTGAGAATCTGCTTGATCTTGTGAATATCAATGTTCTCCCTGCATCCTCAATTAGAGTCTAGGTTAGAAATCCCCAGGGAGGCTTCCCTGATTCTTGATGTTTGCCTGCCCCTCATCTCAGTCGTGCTAGCCGGAGGTATAAGATGAAAAACAAAAGCACTGACAATACTCTCCTCTGCCAGTTTTGTCTCTGGCCCTTTAAATCAACACTCCTGCCTACTCCATGGATCAGTTAGCCCATAAAGGAGAGCTGTAAACACTTGGGGCTTCCCCGCTTCTTTCCCTGAAAGTTCTTACTCAGATCTTATCTCTGCCCCCTACAAACTGTTGGCCCTGGGAATCTAATCTGGATCTGCTCTGGCCTTTTGAACTCCTACCAGCTCCACCACTGGTGGGGCTTGACTTTCCCTATAATGGCCTCCCTGCTAGAAACGCTCCTGGCTCTAGCCATGTGGCCAACACTCTTGCTGGGCTGATGGTCTCCTCTCTCCTCTTCTTCCCCCAAGATGGGGTAGTCAGACAGAACATTCTAGCTGCTAAATTCCACAGTGAAAGTATTAGAGCCATTCCGAGGAAGGAGAGGTCCTAGAGAAAGGTGGTCAGGGAAGCCCTTGAGGAAGAATAGGATCTGATCTCCAGATCCCAGTGGGAACAAGACAGTCCTATACAATTTCATGGCTTAGTGCGGGGATTAGCAGATTCTGGCTCAAGGGCCAAATCCAGCCTCCCTCCTGTTTTGGGAAATAAAGTTTTGTTGGAACACAACTGTGGTCATTTGTTTCTGGATTGCCTGGCTGCTTTTGTGCTGCAATGGCAGAACCGAGTAGCTGCCACAGAGACTGTACGGGCTGCAAAGCCTAAAATATTTACCATGTGGCCCTTTACTGAAGACATGGCCAACCCCTGGTTTAGTGCATCAGGCTTCCCCAAACAGTGATGTGAGGAACTCCAGCCCCGTGAGACTGCTTCAATGAAACACAATAATCCAACACATCTGGGAAACACACATACTGTCCCCACCCCGAGGAGTGAAAGCCCAAGGTGTTCCACAATACACCTTCATGTAGCAAAGGGTCCAAAAGATCCTGCATAGAAGAATGTTTGTGGTTTCCCAGCATTTCCAAAACTTCATTAATCTACCAAACCTCCTTTTCCTCAGAACACCTTTTCACATCCTGAGAATCTAGCATTAGAAACAGTCTGGGTACTGGGCCCATCCCTGCCACAAATGAGAACCAATTCCTGGAAATGATCATGAAACCTTCCATGCACGAGCCTAAGAGAGAGAGAGAAAGAAGCAAGCCTTTCGAGCTTTACACAGGAAAGGACCTGACCAGATGCCTAGACCATAAATCCAAGCAAGGGGCACAGTGATCCAGAACATAGCTGTGAAGGTGGGCTGCTCTGCGTGGCCTTTGCTGAAGTACACACCTTGCAGAGCCTGCTCCCTCATTGATTGAATGGGATCCATGATGTCTGTCCTATCTCTGTTACAGGATTTTTTGGGGCAGGTCATCGAGAAAGTGAACAGGAAAATAGTCTCAAGGGATGACTGTAGTATCCTTGATTTTTGACAGTGAGTTTTGCTTTGGTACAATGCTCAGCAATGGTGAAGTGAAAAAGGCTCTGAACCATGGTCACGAGTTCTCTTTGCTAGTCCTCACAGTGCTATAACTAACTGGGTTAACTGGGTGACTTTAAACAAGCGCCCCCCACCTGTACTTAACCCTGCTGGGCCTCATGTCCCTCTCTTCTAGAATGAGGGCTTTAGACTAGTTAATCTCTAAAGATCTGTTAGCTTTGAAATTCTGTGATTCCATGTGGTTAGATGTGTGCAACTTCCCTACTTATCCAAAACAACAGGTTTCTCTTACAAGCCATGAAAGCTGCATCTCCTTGATTTTCTTGGTACAATGTCTGTGTCAGAACCAGATATGAAGAGGTATTACTGAAGGATTTCTGTGCTGCTGACAGCTTAGAAGGCAGGGCTAAGCCTTCTGGAAATGCCTACCTGGTAATTCTCAGCTCGATATTGGAGCCTATCTTTCCTTTCTGCCTCCACTGCTCAGGCTGTTCCATCCAATAATGGAGCCCAGACAGTTTGCCAGTGGATCTGGCAAAAGAAAAGAGTGGATGTGATTCCTGGAAAGGCAGTGGGGCCAAGGGTGGAGCCTAAGTTCCCTGACAGGCATGAGCTGATGTAGTTACAAGGCAGAATCCACATAAAATTCCTCTCTTTTGTCTCCCACCTCACCCCCAAGAACCATCTTCCAGCTTCACCAACAGTCCTCCATATCGAGGATTTATAAGCAGCCGAACAAGAGGGGCTTTATGAAGAAGGCGAGAATCTACTGAAAATACCCTGCTCCTCCATGAATGTAGGAAAATCCCAAAAAATCTTGGCCAGGTCAAAAGGTCTACGGGTCCAAATGAGCCTGGGTCCAAATGGGGCGGGATGATGTGAAGAATGGGTGTTTTGCCCTTTTGGTCTCAGTGTAGAAACCAGCTGCCTGTGGGGTCATCTAGGGGACTCCGAAAAGGAGGGACAGAAGCCCAGGGGGACCCAGAGCTCTTGCAGGGGCAGGGTGCCCAGAGGCCACAGGTATTTATTGGGGTCCTACTGAGTTGGAAGTTCTCTGGAGGACATCACAAGACAGGTAAAAAGCAATTACTGCCCTAAAGGAGCTTAGAATCTACTTGAGAAGGCAAGGTTGGTACACTTAAATATAATTAAATGTGAGTGGGAGGCTGAGTGCTAACAATAGTCAGAAAAGGGTCCCCCAGCGAGGGCTGGGAGTGATGATAGAGGATTTGTCACTTTCCACACTGATTGGAAGCCTCTTCTATTTTCAAACATTCAGGAATGGAAATTTCACGCTTTTCCTAGGTGACCTCTTCCAATGTTTCATACAACTTTCTTGAAGTCTCCTTTGAGTCGTCTTGTAACCTTTGGACGTGGATAATGCTTGACTTTCTTGGGCCCAAGGATAGCCAGCCTTTCTTCCGTGGGTGGAGCCCCGGCTTCATCAGCTTCTCTTCCCACAGGTGGAGGAAGGATGATGGAAAGAGGCTGGGGTCCTGAAGGCCTTCCATCTTGGTCCTCCTCCCATGGTAACTGAGCAGTTCATCTTTCTGTCCCTCAGGGTCCTGGATTCCTCTCTGGGGCAGTCAGGCTGGCCTCAGCAGGAAGAGAGTCATCCTGGAGCATCTTTCTTTCCACATGGGGCAGCTGGTCTGGTTGGAGGTTCACTTCCAGAAAATGTGTCATCTGAATTAGGGTGACCCTTTCTGCCTCCTGAGCTGCAGAGACACAGAGCAGACTGTGAGGCTTCTGGGTAAGGACAGCACTGACTTTGATTTCCTAAGAACCATTCCCACCCACTGCAAGTTTTCAAGAACTTTCCGACACAGTAGCAATGGAGCCCTAGTTGGTTAAGTTAAGCCAGCCTAGCCCCTGATAGGGCTTGGACTTTGGGACCTGGGTCTGAGAACCTTAGCCTCCTCCACTTGCTGACAGAAAATCTTGCCCTTTCTTTACTAGGTCTACATATCACAGAGCCGTCACTGTAAGAGTACTTAAACCTGGGCACATTGCTCTCAGAGAATCTTAGCAGGGCCTTGCAGAAGGGGGAAAATACGAGGTTTGATCCCAGGTCTGGGCCCTGCACTCCTGCTCTCTGCTGTGAGGGTTGCTTATGAGGCTTATGGTTAACATAGGCATCACAGCCTTTGTAATCCTCCAGGAACTTCTCCTTATGCTCTGGGATGCCATTGACACATAAGTACAGAGAAAATTTCTGATTTTATTGATTAAAAACCAAGGCAGTTTGGGCAGGGTGGCTCACGCCTATAATCCCAGCAATTTGGGAGGCGAGAATCACTTGATGTCAGGAGTTCAACACCATTCTGGCCAATACAGTGAAACCCCATCTCTACTAAAAATACAAAAATTAGCCAGGCATGATGGTACACGCCTATAATCCTAGCCACTTGGGAGGCTGAGGCAGGAGAATTGCTTGAATCTGGGAGACAGAGGTTGTAGTGAGCCGAGATTGCACCATTGCACTCCAGCCTGGATGACAGAACAAGACTCTGTCAAAAAAAAAAAGAAAAGAAAAGAAAAAAAAAGAAAAGAAGGAAGGAAGGAAGGGAAGAAAGGAAAGAAAGAAAGAAAGAAAGAAAGAAAGAAAGAAAGAAAGAAAGAAAGAAAGAAAGAAAGAAAGAAAGAAAGAAAGAAAGAAAGAAAGAAAGAGAAAGAAGAAAGAAAGAAAAGAAACCAAGGCCAAGAGTGGTTAAATGGCTCAGGCTAGAATTTAGCTCTTCTACACTGAAAAGTCCTGGCAGGACTCTACCCCTACCCAGCCTTGAGGGTGTCAGGTGGGAACCAGAACTCTTCTGTCTAGCCTTGAGGCTACTGAACTCACAGGTCCTCCTTCTCCGGAGCTTCCTTTGCAATAGAACCAGAGCCATAAGCATAAACAGGGCCAGCATGGTAGAGACAGGAGCCAGGGTCCGAGAGTTGCTTTCATCTTCAGGAAAAGCACTAGAGCGGGGATGGAAAGAGCACAGGAGAGAGGAGGTTGGAGCTGGGCAGAAGATTAAAGACCATTTGCCCACGTCCTCATTTTACAGGTGGGAGAGCTGAGGCCAAAGCAAGTGGGCAGCCCTGGTTCCCATGGCAGGTTAGTGGCAGAACTGGGACTAGAATCTCTGTCTTCAGGCTTCCAAGCCCGAATCCTTTCCCGCTTCCACCCATCTGTGTGTGGACCCTGCAATGCCTCCCAGTGAGAAAGAAGTGGTAGTCAGTGACTCCAGCCTCAGCAATGGGCTCTGCCACAACCTTTCCTTGTGGAAAGGAAGGAAGGAAGAAAAATGCTTCAGTGCATCTTCATCTTTAAAAACAGAGTTTCTATTCTTCATCTTTAAAAACAGAAAATCCTAATGAAGATTCCAGCCTAAATATTGTCTTTCTGTCATTTAAATATCACTTGAAAACCACATGGAAATACTCAGGGAGTGTTCTCATAGCAAGGCCCCTTGAGTGAGGGAGGGCATCTGATGTGTATGTCACTGTCTTGTGGGTACAAAGGGAGAGAAGTGAGCAGAGGGAGAGGGGCCTCCCTTGCATGCCAGGGATGAGACAAATGTGGGGCCCCCACTGGGAGAAAGTGCCTGGGGGTTACCTCTTCACAGAGGACTCCTTTCCAGGGGGCCTCCAGGGTCCTACTGCCGGGGCCTGGCTCAGCGTTGCTTGGGGACCTCCGTCTCCAGTGGCAGCATCTAGGTCCCCTGCAGCACTTCCTTCCCCAGATGCTGCCTCTATGCTGGTCCACACACCTGCAGCTGGAGTTCCCAAGGTCCACACGCCTACAGCTAGAGTTGTTTCTCCAACGTAGCCCAGAGATTGTTGCTTAGAAACTGGCGTTGCTCGTGGGAGGATTCCCCAGGCCAGAGTTTCTGAGACCAGAGCTGGTGGTCTAATGGTTCCTAGGACATTTTTGGCTGCATCAAGAGTGATCCTGACCCCCTCTGTGTCCTCCCTTGGCCTATCAGCCTTGGTAGTTGTCATCTCCCTCCTGTCCTTGCTGGCTCTCGCCCTGTTTGTCACTGAGCTTCTGGTGCCCCCCCAAACACCTTCTGTTGTATTGGACATGCTTCTGCTTTTTGAAGCTGGACTCTCTGGAATGGGAGCTGGTACTGTGACGGAACCCTCCGCCCAGCTGCCTGTCCCTGGAGCTGCTAGCCTGGTTGCTCCTGGGGTTTGTCTTCCTTCAGCTGAAGCTGTGGTCATGCTGGTTCCTGGAGTTGAAGCAACTGTGTCCCATGCTGTCCCCTGTCCTGAGGTCTGGGTGGTTCCTGGGGTCCATCTGTTGGCCACTGGAAATGCTGTTCCATAGGATCTCATGGTGAGCTCCCCAACAGCTGAAGTGGCTGTGGGGAGGGTGCTGGAGGGACCTGTGTGGACAGCAGAGGGAGGCCACATGGGAAGGCTGGCAGGCGGCCTACTGGTTTTGGCAAAGGACACCAGGTTTCAAATGTCTGCTAAGTGGAATGCAACCTCACTAAGAGATGCAGTCTTTGACCAATAGTTTGGATAAAATTAAAAATAGGAAAATTTTTCATTATCCAGTCTGTGGCAGACATTCTCTAGTCTGTGGCAGACACTGACATGTTATATTCCTATTTCCTTTACCCATGCCCACATATTTTCTATCCAGCTGTCTTGAACCCCCAAGCTGCTTTCTCCAGAGGCCCACCTCCCAGCAGGTATTGGTCTTCAAAAAAGACAAAAGAAACACTGCAGTTCTAGCAGAGCAGCCCGTTGCAGCAGGCGGCTGGAGAACAGCATCTAATAGAATTAACCTGCTCTCAGGCTGCCTCCTGTCATGCTGTCTCCTCTGCCAAGTGGCCTTTCACAGCCTGGATGCCCTTCCTATGCTCTGGGTGCCTGACTTGGGATCAACAACCAGAACCTGCCACAGAGGGCCTAGGCCTGGGATCTGTCAGAGGCCTGCTGAGGGGCTCAGCAAGAGTCTGTGTGAGGGACAGCCCAGTTGCAATTCTTCTGTCCTGCCTGTCACACCTCCTCTGCAGTGCTGCCGCTTCTCTGCATTTCTGAACATGTAGTTATCAGGATCCTAAGAAGCCACATTATCCCATTCTTGGAGCCATCTCCAAATATATATTTCATGACATTTGGGGGATTCGGGTGGGAGAGTGTACATGCATTCACTGGGGGAAGTTTTTCCTAAAATCTCCCTTTCTTTTGAAGGTCGCCTTCTTCTGAAATGAAAGCCTACTTCTTAAAGTCTTTGCCTTGCCCCAGCTTTTCATTGTCACTTCCCTAATGTTTCAAGCCCTTCTAGGTCTCTGAGCCTTCTCTCGCACTTCCTCCTTCCTAGAATGTGCTTCACCAAGCTTGACCCATCAGCCATCAGCTCATACCTGCAGAGATGGTCAGATTCATGCTTAAGAACAGCATGGCGTTTTCACTTCCAATGCCGCAGAGGTAGCATCCAATGTCATCCGGGGACAGTTGGGACAGCCTCACCACAAACAGGCCTCTCTCTGGAAAGTCTGTGAGAGCCACACGGTCACGATAGCGATGGTGAGTGTAGTGGTTGGTGGACACAATGGTCTGGCAGATCCATCTTGGGGGCCCCAGACGGCACCAGTACTTCCTTTGGTGCCTGTTGACAGATGAGGGGGCATAACGGCAGTGGATGGTGACAGCTCCTCCAGGCTCCCCAGACACCAGCCTTGAGCCCTTCAATGCATTTGGAGCTGTAGAAAGAGAAGGAAGTCAAAGGAGAGGGAGTGGTGAGCATAGTCACTGTTTGGGGAGTCACGAGCTTTGAACTCTGCCAGAATTAGGGGTCAGGTCAGAAAATGCCACTGTGAACATGGAACGGAATCAATATAGAAATGGCAGAACTCAGCCATTGGGAAAGCCGATGTTGCCCCAAGGTATGGAAGATGAAAATGTCATCATAATCTTACCCACTATTTAGCTAACACTTACCCTGTGCTATCCTGGTCCATCCAGAGCATGGTTCCCCTGTGCTCCAATACAGATGTTTAAAATGATGCTATCTGAGCACATGTATAAGGGCTGAGGCAACATCTGACACTCACTCACTCAGTCACTCCTCACTGTAGATTTAGACAACACCGTCCAAATGATGCCACCGACGATAACATTAAATGATAATTTATCATTAAAATACAAAAATATTCACAATTATAAACAAGGACCCTTTCAGGACACCAGTGATGATTCGCTGATAGAAGGGCTGTGGTTTGCATGGAATGTAAAAGAGAGATGCTAAACAGTAAGAACATATCAGTGTATCTTTCATGTGCAAAAGACGAGGAGCCCTGAAACACAAGAATCCCGTTCTGCTTGCTGGGTACCTGTCTGGACCAGAGGTTGCAAAATTCTTCACACTAGTCACTTTTCCATAGAAACAGAAACAACCAAATGCCACCATATAAGCACAGATGAGCAGTACTGTGAATATGTCTGCTTGGCAACAGGCATAAGGACAATTCGTAGTTGAACCACATATATGGCCAGCTTCCTGGATGACTTAAATGTGATGGGGTGCAAGCAGAAACAAAGTTTATTCTTTCTCTCACTGCCTCTTCATACCTTCTCCATGGATATCTCTGATCCTTGATGAAATCTCAGGCACAATCTCATGTATAGTAGCTTTCATAATCTCTCCTGGATAATAAAAAGCCCCGCTTAGTCTAAACTTATACATCCAGTCCAGTCCAATGCCCAGTTGAAACCTTCTCCTTTCTCCTAGCTGGGCTTGGAGTCTGTCATGGAGGAGGGGGGCACGGTTGGGGTCTTTTGCTTTGCTCTACCCCTTCCCCTGTTCAAAGCTTCTGTTTGGGAGTCTCTGCAGGGTTGGGTAGAGTGGGGAGAGGAGAGGTGAATGAGACAGTTGTGATCTGCCCTTGGTGCTTTCTGGGCATGGCAGATGACCAAGGCTGCCTCTTTTTTGCCTACCAGATATATTTTTAACATATATGGCTGTCGTTCTCTCCTTATGAGAACTGCATGTTCTTCTGCTGGCCTTTGGTGGCCACCACCCACAAGCCTATGACTTCTGGCTATCTGCCCTGCTCTGTGGTCATAGTCCCCTCTGGGTGGCCCTCTAGGTGGAGGCCCTGCATTTAGACACAGGAGGCACACCTGTGTCCTGTGGTCAGAAGAAATCTGAGACAAAGGGCAAGCTTGTTGAGTGACTTTCTGGAAGTTCCTTCTCTTACTTGGCTTAAAGTGAGGAAAAAGTGATGTCTACCGTCCCCTGGGACAAGTGGAGGGGACCACAACACAGGGACATCTCTCTGACACAGAGAGCTCTGCAGCCACTGATGATTCTCTCCCTCCCTCATTTGGCCTGGACAGATTCCCACGGGGCTGTTGCTGGGACCAGCTCCATGGTGTCTTTCTACAGCCCTGTACATGTGGTTCAGCATCTTGCGGTAGGATGTGGATGCCTGGCACCTATCAGTTTGTTCTGTCTTTAGGACCTCTAAACCCCAGAAAGTGCAGTTTAATATCCTTGATTTGGTTTGGATGTTTGTCCCCTCCAAATCTCATGCTGAAATGTGTTTCACAACGTTGAGGGTGGGGCCTGGTGGGAGGTGATTGGGTCGTGGGGACATCCATCATGAATGGTTTAGCACCATCCCCTGGGGGCTAAATGAGTTATTTCTCAGTTCACATGAGATCTGGGGCCTCCCCTCACCCCTTCTCTTGCTCCCTCTCTCACCATGTGCTGTGCTGCTCCTGTTTTGCCTCCCCCATGAGCAAACGCTTCCTAAAGCCTCACCAGAAGCCGAGCAGATACCGGCAGCATGCTTCCTGTACAGCCTGCAGAACCATGAGCAAGATTATACTTCTTTTCTGTATAAATTACCCAATGTCAGGTATTTCTTTATAGCACTGTAAAAATGGCCTAATATAATCCTATTACCAGGAACAGTTAAGCAATTTGTGGGTGCCAGAGCAAAATAAAAATGCAGGACTTCTTGTTCAAAAGTTATTAGGAATTTCAACATGGCAACAGCAGAGCATTAAGCCGAGTACCTTCTGAGTATGGGGTCCTGTGTGAATGCACAAGCCCGGGAAACCTACCCTGCCTATTATGTGTGTATTCAGGTCTAATTACAGGAAGAGTAGAGGTCATAAATGTTATGGCTGTACTGATAATCACTGTAAGTTTAATTAAACAACACAACCCAAACCATGCCACTAATGAAAAAGTTAAATTACCATTTAAATTTACCGAGTTGTGAATATTCGCAATACTCACAATGACAAACAAGGACCATTTCAGGACAACAGTGATGATGCCCTGATAAAGTGTGCATACCTCAGATTTCAGGGATTCTCCTGATCTGCATGTGGCACATTTGAGAGGAGCATGATTCCATTAATCAGCAGGATGAGGTGGTCTGACTTTACAGTAGAAAGCTGATTAAGAACCCTTAATCGACCCTTGCAATGCACATAATTTTTTAATACCGAAGTTAAGAACCAATACCTTAAGGATTCATTTGATAGATCACTGATCAGTAGCTCTTTGTTATAAATAATAATTAAGGTTTGGGAAATTTTATATTAACTACCGTAAGAATTCAAGACCAGGCCAGCATTTTAGGGTCAATGTGTACCCACCTGGGGGCCCTGATGCCAATTCTCTGCTCATCCGTGGAGGTGGGTTTCCTGGCTCTCATCCCATCATTGTTACTCAGCAATTGTCTGTTGCTATGGCTTCCATTAGGAGAGGCTAGGGCTGCCTATAGCTGTAGGGAGCCTGACTTGGTCTGAGAGAGCCTGAGAGGTCTGAGGTCCATGGTTGAACAAAGGGAGGGTAGAGGTTATACCTGCAAAGGAGCTCTCCTCCCTCCAGCAGAGGGGTGACGAAGGCGTGAGTGTTCCCATGGTCTGGAGATGGGTCCTGGAGGGGAGAGAGCCCTCCCACAGCCATCTTGGATGGGGTCTTTTTTGTGGAAGGGCGAAAGAAGAACCTGCAGCAAAGGAAGGAGATGGGTCATCAGGGAGCCATCCATGTGTCCAGAAAGGCACCCACAGAGGAAATAGCAAACAGCCAGCTCCAAACCCCTGCCAGGCCAGATAGTTCCAGGCCATCCATCAAGTAAGAGCTGCCTGCCCTCCTGCAGCTTCTCCCTCCCACTGCTACCACCTTGCTGGGGTCTCAGGCAGCAGCTGCCTAGAGGGGGAGGAGAGAGGGTGGGGAAGTGGGAAGGCAGCAATCACACCCCCTAACTGGACTGCAGGCCTTGAGGGCATGAGGTAGTATACCTTTAAATGAAGATTAAAGTGCTGACCAAAGCATTTAACTGGAAACTTTTAATGATCAAATTCAGAACGTTTGAGACTTAAAGCAATTAATTTAGGACTGTTACTTAGCAGAAAAATCATGGGCCTGCCTGAGTTGTCATTTGGGGGCAGGGGAAGCCTGCTGTTACTGAAAAATTTTAAAAGGGACAGCAGGAGGTTAAAAAGGTGGCGTGATTTTATCACACAGAGTGCTTACTCAAATATTGGCTACTTTTTTGTTGTTTTTGTTTTTGTTTTTGTTTTGAGATGGAGTCTCGCTCTGTTGCCCAGGCTGGAGTACTGTGGCGCAATCTCAGCTCACTGCAACCTCTGCCTCCCGGATTCAACCGATTCTTCTGCCTCAACCTGTTGAGTAGCTGGGACTACAGGTGCGTGCCACCACGCCCAGCTAATTTTTGTATTTTTAGTAGAGACAGGATTTCACCATGTTGGTCAGGCTGGTCTCGAACCCCTGACCTTGTGATCTGCCTGCCTTGGCCTGCCAAAGTGCTGGGAGTATAGGCATGAGCTACCGCGCCTGGCCTTATTGGCTACCTTTGATTCATTAAAACTCTGATTTGTTTTTAAGCCAGTTGTTAATCCTTTTTTTTTTGGTATTATCATAGAATTTTCATTCATTCATTAATTTATTCAGTCATTATTTATTAAGCACCTATTTGGAACTAGATTCTAGGTACTGGGTAATCTTGGCGCATGCTCACTGTATTCCTCAATGGTTCCTTATTACCATCAGAATAAAATCTCCTACAGCGTGGAGATGGAGCCATTTGTCATCTAAGCATGGTTTATACCTGGACAGTTTTACCATACCAGCCTGTGAGGAACTTTAGGGCAGCCTGGAAGACTCAGGTCTGGTTTTGTAAGCCCCGAACCTGGGCTGGGTTTGGGACTCACCTTGTAGCAGGCACAGTATGAGGAAGAAAGGCATTTTCCATCCTGCCCTCCTGTTGGCAACCTGCAAAAAACACTCTAAATGAAAAGAGGCCTGAGAGAAGCTGGGTGAGGGCAGTGGGGACTTGAGAGAACAAGCATCTTCTCGTTTTGGGATCTCGGTTTGCTCGGCGCAGGGGCTGGGTTGCAGATATCTGAGAGTAAGACAAGCACTTCCCTCCCTGAGAAAGCATGACTTTATCCTTACCCTCCTAAGCATGCACATTTTGGTCACGTCCACGAGGCTAAAATGTCCCTTACCCTTAAAGGTTCTGTGTTCAGAAGAGGTGAAACTCCCTCTGTAGGATTCTAGCCCTGGCACCCACTCGCCAGCCTGGAGCTCTGAGTTTGTGGGAGCACCGTGTAGTGGAAAGGCCACGTTTAAAGTCTAAACTCTAGTTGGAATTGTGGGACCTTGGAAAGTTAGTCTCAGGGATTTGATTCCTTTTCAGTGGAATGAAGGAATCTGCATGGGGTTGTTGTTTCACAGCTTAAGTGAGATTGTGGTAAAGTGCCAGCAATGAGCCTGGAGTAGTCCACTTCTGTTCCTTTCCTCGCCACTTCCTGTTCACAGAAGGGGAATTGGTTTTTTCAAGGGAAGATTTCTGTTTCACTGTTAGTGTGCCTCTGGTCAGTAACAAGGAGTTAAAAATTAAATCTCAGACCAAGCAGCTCTCTGCACTGGGATGCTATTCTGTTTCTTCTCCACAACTTCTAGAAAGCCCTCTCTGTCCCCTAATCTACACTGACCTTCACCCCTCTCTGGTCTCTGCCACTGGCCTGGGGAGCTTCCAGAGGGGACGGCTTTGTGTTTCATCCCTCTACCATCATGCTCTGAAAGGGGATCTAGCACATTGTAGATGTGAAATGCACAGCTATTGTGAACAGTAACCCTCCTCTTTTAATGGACACCATACTGATCACTACTCAAAGGTCTTTCACCACTTGCTGATGAAAAAGACAGATTGTGGCTGGGTGCGGTGGCTCATGCCTGAAATCCCAGCACTTTGGGGGGCGGAAGTGGGTGGCTCACGAGGTTAGGAGTTCAAGACCAGCCTGACCAACGTGGTAAAACCCCGTCTTTACTAAAAATACAACAGTTAGCCCGATGTGGTGGCACGCGCCTGTAATCCCAGCTACTCAGGAGACTATGGCAGTAGAATTGCTTGAACCCAGAAGGTGGAGGTTGCAGTGAGCCCATGCCACTGCACTCCCACTTGGGTGACAGAGCAAGACTCTGTCTCAAAAAAAAAAAAAAAAAGACAGAGATTGTACATTATACTTCTTTTGTATTCCCTAGAGGGTATTCATGGATGCTTTTTGAGTGATTAAACATCTACTCTTTGAATCTATCTACTGCTTCTGTTTCTGGGACCTATAGATTTTTTAAAAAGCAAACTAAAGTTAGCCAGTGAGTTTTCTTCCTACTCTGTTATGTTCCTCACTATTGTTAAGGACAGGTGCTAACAGTCAATGGTTTGGCCCATGGGCAGAAACCCCCTCACTCCCCCAACAGTTTAAGCCATGCAAAGCCACTGGCCAGTTTGGGACACAGGCTGTGCAGGAGGGAATCACAAAGAGGAAAACAGGGAATAGGGGAAAAAAGGAGGCAAAGGAAGTAGGAGAAGGGGGAGAGAAAAGGAGAGGTAGGAGGTGAAAGACGGGAAAAGGGAAGAGAGGGGACAGAAGAGAAAAGTAGAGAGTCCATGGGGTGGCCCTGAGCTTGTTTTCCTGCAATGAGACTTGGCAAGTTGTCACCTCAGCTTGGCTCTGCCCAGCCCTCTCCACTGAGGCCTTTCCCTGCTCTGTCCAGTTTGAGCCCCAAGGGTGGCCAGATCTTTAAAAGTCGATAGACTCTTTATGCATGTTTCTGTGCCTTCCCTCTAGCAAGTCCCCTAGCTTGGGCACTGCGATGGCAGTCTCAGACCCTTCCCTGCCTTACAGAGCTTCCTGTCCCCACCCGGAGACTCTCCCAGGGTGTTCTTGCACCTAATTCATAATTTGATTAATATTCGCCAAGTCCTGGCTGATTCTGGGGCTGGTACCTAGACACCCGCTGGGCAAATTTTTCTAAAGCACTAAGTGCTGATGCAGCGTGTGTTGGGGCCAAAGTCTCTGCATCACACCATCCAGTTCCTCTGAAGCCACCGGTGCAGCAATCTCTGGGCTTCAGGAAGAAAAGCCGGTTCCATGGGGCAATGAGGAAGCAGGAGTATAAGATAAAATGTTTCTAGGGAATTATCAGCTTTGATTGGAGGCTGGAAGGATAATATTCAACAGAATGTCTCCAAGTCACCCTCTCTGCCAATGACCTTCAGAAATCCTTTCTCCAGGAGACAGGGGGCCATAATTCGGTAGCCTGGGGCCACAGGCTTCTGTTACTGCACACTGCATTTTAGGGGATGAGACCACATGAGGGTACTCTCTTGTCCCTCTTGTTCTGCTGGGAAGGGCATGCACCTCACCTCAGCTTTAGCATAGGCTGCTGTGTGACTTCCCAGATGCCTACTGGCCCTCTGAGCCCCAGTTCATTCCTATTCCCTCCCCATATCCCCTGGGCAGCAGATGAGAAGGGAAGGAGTCAGTGTGGTATAGAGGAGAGAGCACAGAACCAGGACTCAGGAGGGGCTGCAGCAGCCTGAGGCTGCTGCAATAACTTGGCCAATGTTCTGTTCTTCTCCCCTATGAAAGAAGAGCTTTTCCCGCATGTTCTTCATGTTTCTTCTCTTTGTAACATTTTTTTGGTTCTAAATTATCCAGGACTTCTAAGGAACCATGCACTCTGGTGGGTGTGAGCAGAATAATAGGGAACTGAGAGGGAGCCCTTATGTTCTGCACCCTGGAACCCTTAACTGGCCTCCTGGGAAGAAGCCCACCTGCTCTGGGAAGGGCACTGAGGAGCATGTGTGACAGCTATGACTGCAGTTCACCCCCCACATTCAGAGGCAAGATCCCAACCTCCAGGAGAAAGCCTCATTTACCTTTTGTTCTCTGAGCTTCAGTGTGGCCTCTCCATCCATCTCAGTCGAGAAACAAGATCCAGGTGGACTTTTCTTCTTATGAGATGCAGGTGTTTGGACGTCTTCTAGTTGCTCTTCTTTAAACCTGGAGACTGAGAAGTCAAGGTGGTATGTTGGAAAGCAGCTGGAGCTAGCAACAGAAGGTTGGGGTGTAAGGCATAGCTCTGTCACTCACCTCAAGTCACTTCTTTTTGGATTTTATTATTTATAAGAGGAAGCCAGTCCTAATCCCTTGTCGTTCTTACCGTCACTTATTCCTGAAGAACTTTTCCAAGGGTGGTAACAGTAGCTTCAAGAAAGAAAACAGTGATCCATGTCCTTCCTCCTCTTGTGTCCCCTCCAGTCCGGGGTCTCAGACTATTTAGGGTGCCCCAGCTTACCAGCCCATTCAGGCATCTCCCAGACAAGTGATGCAACAACTTGGGCAGGAGGGCAGGGAAAATTCAAAATTCAGGAGAGGAATTCCCCTGCCATTTGGCTGGCAGCTGACCTGGCCCCTCCAACTCTCATAGAGAAGCACTTTGGGCAGCTTGGGTCACTGACTTCAGAGCTGCATGAGCTGGTGGTTACTAATTCATGTTCCTGACAAAGCATAATATAGTAAATGAGACGATTTTCATGGAAAGAAGACACTGAGAAGTGTGGCTTACCCAAATAGATGACACACTTGAAAAATACCCCAATATTTCGCTTTGGAAAATAGTTTATGGGTTTTTTTCCTTGTAAAAGATGTGATCTTCCAATCTCTGTTGGTCTGAAACTGACATTAAAATGGCTTGTACAGCTGAAGCACTCAACAATGAATGGGCACAAGGGAATGGGGGGGGCTGCAAGCTGTAATTTGGGACTTTCACTAGGACCCCTGATAGATACGATAATATGGCACCTCTGAGCCAATTAGAAAGGGCAACTCTTTCTTAAGAATAAATTCAGTTGGTATATTGTTGTGCAATTTGCCATAGCCATAGATGGCAGCATGTATTCTCCATGCGATTCCCCATCCAAATTTGAAGGCAGATTGGGGGTAGAAACTGAGTCACTGAAAGCAATACCAGAGGAAGAGAAACAACTCTATGGGTGCTTGGAGTTCGGCCATGACAGGACAACTGTGCACTTGTGTGTGCTGGTAACTGCGTGCACAACAGTCTATGCTGCTCTCCCAGGACTTGGTCAGCAGCTTCCAGTGCTAGAGCTCCAGATCTTCACCTCCATCTATAGCCTCTCATATTAGTTAAAATACATCTACAATGTGAGTGGTATCTCCTTAGTAATGGCGCTCTTGAGCAGCTCACAACCTGAAGAACTGTATACAGTGGCCTTGCCTTCCGAGACTCGTTTCCAGAAATGAGTGACCTTCTTGTAGGTGGTAGAGAGGTAGCTAATGCCTGGCTAGGTTCCCCCTTTCCACTCCTCATGGAGCAGTATAGTGTCATGTTTGATCACATAGACTCTGGAGTCAGACTCCCCCCTCCTCTCAGTTAAGATCTCAGTTCTACTTTTTACTGGGAAAATGACATGGGAGGAGAAAATAGCACCTATCTCATAAAGTTATTATGTGGATCAAATGTGATAATCCATACAATTCAAAGTTCTTAGTATGCAGTTAATTTTCATTAAACATTAGCTGAGAATATTATTAGCTTGGCTTGTAGCAAAGGGAGCAGGTGTCTTATCATGATCGAACTCTCAAAAGAAAAAAAATCCCTTTGATGGTTTTCATCTATTCAAGGGTCCTCTCCCTCCCTCCTTCCCTTCCTTCCTTCATTCCTTTTCCTTTCCATTATTTTCGCATTTGAAAGATTAAAAATTCATCAATTTGTCTAAGGACACTTCTGAATTAAATTTATATTCTTAAGTAAACCTTTGTCAAATTTTCACCGTTTTGTAAATGTTGCTGCCATTTGCATCCTTAAGGGCATATTTTTCTGTTTTATCTACTTTTGAACACTTTGAAGACTTTTTGATTACAGAAACCAAAAATTATAGTAAAGTACAATTAATTGTAATGCACTGGTCCGGTTTCCAGAGCACTTTCTCAGAGCCATGATGTCCCTTCTCTGAAGCTTTATGGAGGAGAAAACTCCATACTGGCTGCTTCTCTTGGGGATACAACTGAATTTTCTTCTCCAGCACAAAGCCCCAGGGGTTCCTTTACATAGATATATGACACTATAACCTTCTGATTTTAGGCCCTAGACTCCGGAATCAGGCCTGACCGGATGTCAGATCTGGGAAGAGCTTTGTCCGTTCCCTGTCCTCCAGTTCCCACCTCCAATCCCCCAGTTAGCAAATGACTTCGTTAAATATACACACATGAGTAAAAACCAGCAAACAGAAAACTAACCCAAGAAAGGAAAGCTACTTGTGCTGCAAAACAATCCATATGGATCTCTTCCCTCTCTAAAATGTGCTTTCTAGTGTGTAATGAAGAGCAGTGGACAGAGGTGCTTTAGGTTCCCACGTGGCTCACCCAATCCTGTCCCTTTCCTTGGTAGTCAATGCTTCTCCTCCTCCTTATGTGTTATGGCAGCTTTCTGCTCGCTGTACCCACTTGGTAAGCTTTTTCTACCCTTGTTGTCTGCTGGAAAGATACATGGTCCCTCCTAGCTCAGGTAAAATACTAAGAGGTATTGAAGAAAACATTATTTAAAAACACCTGCATTCATACAAGTCCTTGGTTACTTACTTAGAAATTCACAAAGGAAGGTGAACTATGAGACTTGTCACTCCTCCAAATGACAACGGAAGAAAGTATTTGTATAGCACAAATAATCATTTTATAATGGCATTTAGCAAGCTTTTATAACCTCAACCACCACTTCCCTGATAGCAAAGCTGGCAGTTCAACAATATTCAACGCCTAAACACAGGAGGCATTCCAAAGGCAGTTAGTTGAGTGCTGAGACAGTTTAAGTTCATGTACAGGCTGTTGGCAAAAGAACAGAGTAAAGAATCCCAGGAGATTATTTCATAGATGGGAGCATTTTAGCCTAAGACTTTAGCTGTAGCTCGTTCTAGAATGTTGGTATGAATTGCTGTTGGAGAACATGATCAGCACCTCTTAGCATAATCTTTCTGGAGTGACTTGAGTCTGAGAATGGAAATGAATATGTTTCTTACTGATTAAGATTATTCAGTTAGGATGCTATTTTGAATACACATTCTCCTGTGATAATGAATCACTGGTCCTCGTAGGATGGAAAGGGCCCCCAAAAAATTAACTTGCCACTAAGGAGGCTATTGGTCTCCGTCTTCTCAAAGAATGGTGCTATTTGTGGGGGCTTTGTGTTCATCTCTGTTGCTGGCAGGTTGAATGTTTGATAGCAATAGTAACTAACTCAGTGTTGATTAGTGGGAGCCTATACTGTTTGCTGGGCCCATACATAGCCTCCATTCTTCTGATAGTGCACCTTCCTTAATGTGTACACTGTGTTAGCACCAGGGTGGCCGATGGCTGAAGCTGGCTGATGTCAGAAGACCAAGCCATCCTGTCTACTTGGCAGTTAGTGGTTCTTCCATGGTGGATTCTCTCTGGTGAGCATTAGCATGTGATACAAAGATCTTCACACTTCCTGCCCACTCCCTTGTCCCTCCATGTTCCATTACCCCCACCTTTCACTCTGTATGTATTCTAACATCAGGTCATTTCTCCTTTCACACAAATAGATGACCAGGTGCACTGTCCAAGCTCTGTCCCTTGGATGGACTTTCTCCTGACTCTGTCTTTTAAGACCATTCCTTGTAGTACACCTACTATCCACCTTCGACTTGAACCAAACCAACTCATTTATAAACAAAGCTTGGGTTTTTCCCCTGTCTGCCATTAGCTATCAAGTATGCTCTTCTGTGGCCCCTTATGAGCCCGGGGTGGGGCACTTGTGTAACAGTGGTAGTTATTATGAGGGTCCAGGCTGCCTGCTTATGCAGCTTGCTGTGCTTTCAGGTCCTTGTGCTTGATCCCAGCCAAAGTGCTTATAAGTCATGATGAATTGCTGCTGGGTCTGCCTGACCTTATGACTTGGTGGGTGTAATAACTCTTAGCTCATGATGGGTAGTTCCAGATGTATACTCATTTGGTGTCCTGTATTCAGGTACTGTGTCTCAACTAGGACTTGGTGTCATACCAGGAGTTGTTTTTCAAAAGGCACATGATGCTCCCCTGCAGATGCCATGGCCTTGCAAAAGAATCTTAGGGGACCACGTGACTAGGGAGTGATTCTTCCACTAGGGCTTGCCATAAGCTCCGCATAGCATCTTTTCGCACCACCTAGACCTCCAACACTAATGAGTGCAGGGCTGCTTACAGCTAAGCCTGGACCTGCTGCAGAGGCTTTTCCTGCTCTGGGCCCCACTCAAAGGTAGAAGCCTTTCATGTCACTAGGTGTATGGGCCAGAGCAGTATTTCCAGCTGTGGAGTATGCTGCCTCCAGAACTAAAGAGGCCTGTCAGATGTGCTGCTTCCTTCACTGTGGTAGGAGGCGCAAGGTGTAAGACAAGGTGTACCTTGTCTTTACTTCAGATGAGGTTTCTTGGCAGGCTCTTTATCACTGGACTCCTAAAAATATTACCATGTGACAGGTCCCTGAATCTTCATAGGTTTACCTCCATCCTCTGATCCACACGTCTTACGAAGCCCTCCAAAATATAGCCACCTCTTGTTCATGTGGCCTGACTAGCATAAGAGCATCAAATAATGGGTCAATGTGACATTTTTAAGGATATCTAGATGATGTTGATTCCTTTGGACTATATTATGGCAGAGGACAGGGGAGTTAACATAGCCCTGGGGCGAAAATATAAATATGTATTGTTACTCACCTTTGTAGATGCAGTTGGTTTCTAACTCTCTTCTCTGAAGGGAATAGCAAAGAATGCATTCACCAAATCAAGGCTGCATACCACGTACATGAGGCTTTGCTAATCTGCTTGTAGCAGGTAAACAGACACAGTGGCTGAAAATGGGGTTACTCTTTTGTTAAGTGTGTGGTTATTTACTGTCATCCTGCAGGGTCCACTTGGTTTCTGCAGGGGACAACTATTGAATTAAATTGAGATATCATGGGAACTGCCATTCTTGTATCCTTTCGATTTTTATGGGTGATGTTAATATCCAGAATTACCCCCAACACATGATATTGTTTTTATATCTTGGCTGGGGATGGGGCAGTTTCAGAGGCTTCACTTGGTCCTACTGTGATAGTTCTGAAACCACAGTCCTAGGATCCAGTGATCCAAGTAGCTAGTATATGAATCCCAATTATACATTCAGAGACTGGAGAAATTACCACTGGGTATAAGCTGGACCTTGGCCAGGACTTTACTTATTACCTGGCTCCCACATGTCCCACTAGTTAGAACAGTAGCCATGAGGATGCTTTGATTCTCTGGGCAACATGCCAGTTTGGTACAGTTACCCAGGTAAATGATCCTGGGTCCCTTTGGGAAGGGCTTATGGAGTCGTTACTCTGTATGTTTACTGGGGTGTTGCACGATTCTTTCTTCCAGAGACCTGACTGAGTCCAACTCTGAAAACCGGTTCAGATTTAGAAAAGGCCAAAGGATCATGACATTGTATTGGGGCTACTGCTTTCAGACTCCTTATTATCCATCCTTGACTTCTTCTAGTGGTCTAAGCTAAGAAACATTCTTGTTGGTCGAGTATCTATTTTGCCTCTATGGGCGCTGTGTTCCTTTAGTCATCTCCGTAATTCTGTGGGTCAGATCTTCTTGACTACCAATCCAACCCCACTGCACATTGTAATAACTTCATCCACCTGGCTTCTGCAGTTAAGTGCCACCACCTGGTTTCTTTGGCGCTGGGCCTATCATCACCATTGGTATCACTGAGTCAAATTCTCTACCTGGTCGGTCGCAGTGGCTCATGCCTGTAATCCCAGAACTTTGGGAGGTCAAGAGGGGTGGATTGCCTGAGGTCAGGAATTCAAGACCAGTCTGGCCAACTGGCGAAACCCCATCTCTACTAAAAATACAAAAAAAATTAGCCAGGCATGGTGGTGTGCGCCTGTAATCCCAGATACTTGGGAGGCTGAGGCAGGGGAATCACTTGAACCAGGAAGGTGGAGGTTGCATTGAGCTGAGATTTCACCACTGCACTCCAGCCTGGGCAACAGAGTGAGACTCTGTTTCAAAAAAAAAAAAAAAATTCTCTACCTACCTTTCCAACCATCAGTCCTGGCTTATCGAGGAGATTCCCAACTGATATTTTCAGTGATGCTATTTTCCTTCTCACTAGATCATTTCTTTTGGGTTTTGTAAATGGTATAGTCTCTGGCCCTTCTTATAGAACTGAATCATCTGGTAGGCCTTCCAGCCTCATGGTGTATCCACTCTAGCATACTGACTTCCCTGAGCTTTTTTATTTCTACATCTACTGTCTGCTGGGGTAGTGCTGGCATTTCAATCACATCAAGCTTGGGCCATCACTTTCTCCCTGCTTTCAGGAGCCATTTGAGCAGCCAGGTCACATCACCTCCTGGGGTCCTTGCTATGGTGTCAAATCCTGTATCTCTGGAGAGTGATCCCAAATCAGTACACTCTTCCCTGTCCTACCTGATGCTCCCAGCCCCTTGATCCGGCATCTTCAGGATCCAGTCCTGCATAAACTCCTCTGACTTTTGCTGGTATAGGCTGGCTAGGACTAGCAGCTCATTTGAGGTCTTTTCTTCCATTATCAGACCCAGCACATACCCAGTTGGGTTATGCTATGACATACCCCTAGTTATAAGCCTAGTTACAAGGAGCAGAGATGGTGGGGAGAGGCCTGTGTATTGTCTTCAAGTAAGGTGGGGGAGGGAGAATTGGGAAGGGAGAGAGTAAATGATGAAGTTCCACTCTGTATTTCAAAAGCTGACACGTAGGATCCTCAGTGTTCCTGGGGTCATCTCCTTCCTAACTGTTCAATTCATGAAGCTGAGCTTCATTTTGAAAGAGAGAAGAGAAAGGGATCTTGCAGTTCTACCTACTTTGGCATGGGAGTTTTCCTGTCTAAAAGGAAGCGCTTCCTTTCTCTTTAACAAATCTTTATCAGGCACCCACAGATCATAGTGCTAGGAATATTAGGGAGTATGGTAAGACATATATACACGGTTACTGTCCTCAAAAAATTTAGTACCTAATTGGGAAGGAATAGGAAAACTCAAATATCAAAGCAGGTCTCACATATTCAAAAAAATAAAACCTCCAAAGAGTGAGAGAAATTAATGGCCCAAAGACATTAGGAAAGCGTTCTCATGTAATCCTACATCGTCATAGAATCATAAAGTAGGAGACCTTAGAAGCGACCTAATTCAAGTCTCTACTCAATAAACAGTATTTTCAGAGACTTCTTTTAAAAGTAGGCATTCAGTCTTAGTTTGGTTATCTCAGGGACAGGGAACTCAATCAAGTCAATTCCATTTTCAAATATTTCTAATTTTTAGGAAATTCTAATGGAGAAAAATCTAATTTCTTTTAATTCCTACCTATTTGGCACTACTTACATCTTCTGAAAGGAGAAATACAGGATTAAATCTACTCCCGCTTCCTCAGTAGCCTTTGAAATAGTTCTCCAGAGTCTTCTGTTTGTTCACCTTGTTAAATCAAGTTTAGCCTAAAGCTGCCTCCTTACATATTTTAAATTTGGCCTAAGGGTTTCTCTATACATTGTGAACTCTAACAAGTGGAAGTGTAAACAGACCGTTGCCTACACTTGTGCCAATTACTGACTTTTGACCAATTAAATGTGGTCAACTGTTTGAACCGTGTTCAAATAAGGCAAACGCTGAGCGGTAACCAATCCAGTTGTTTCTGTAACTTACTTCCGTTTCCTTGTATGTCATTTTCCTTTTTCTGTCCATAAATCTTCCACCATGTGGCTGTGCTGGAATCTCTGTGCCTATTCTGGCTCAGGAGGCTGCTCGATTCACAAATCGTTCATTGCTCAATGAAACTCCTTCAGATTAAATTCAGCTGAAGTTTTTATTTTATCAACCTAAACATTTCTCATTCCTTTGAACTAAAATCATAGAATATTATTGATACAAATGGCCATCCTTTATTACAATGTCTATTTTCTGCCAGTGCCTATGCCTGCCACAATTGCATTTAAGCATTGCAATGACCCCATAAGTCAGATGGTATTACTACCCCTATCATATGGATAAGAATTCTGGAGACTCAGGGAAGTTCAGCCTCCTCTCACCATCTGAGTTGTTCCTTCTAGATGAATTTGTTTGTCAGTGTGTCTTGAAAGCTTCTGGGAGTTGAGCCTGTAGGTAATGGTTTTTTTTGAGCAGGGTAGTGGCGGTAGACAAAATGTACTAGAAGGAAAATATTCGGAAAAATGAAAACCTTTTAAGAAACTGTGACAACAGCCAAAGGTGATAAGGTTGGGATGGCAGTGATAAGTAGCACAAGGTCAGGTTGATTACTCTGGTGTTGAGGAGTGAGGGGGTGGTGGGGTAGAGAATGAGAAAAGATAGGGGGATTAATTTAATGAGGCTTCAAGTATTTATCAAGAAGGTGCTATGCACCAGGCACTTTGCTGGGTTCTGGAAAGGGATAGTGAACAAAACAGACACATCCCTTGATTGATAGTCTGCTGGGGGAGAGGAACATTAACCCAATTAGCATAGCAAGAAGTATATACAATATAAGTGATTTAGAAGTATTGGTAGGTATTAGGAAGGGAAAGAATAGGGCTCTAAGGAAGCAATCGGGGATCATTCTGGAATAGGAGAATGTGCTATGTGACCTTAAGGTTGGTTGGTCATTCTGATGGTGAGAAGCCCATCTCCCAGTTCTAAGTGATACGCTCCAAGTTTGGCCAACTGCCCAGCACCCACCAGCTGCTCACTGGACTCAGAGTGAGAATCTGTTTTTAGACGGTGCCTGACTTGAAGCACCCTCTAGTGTTAGTGAAAGGGAGGTAACAGCCTGAAAGAGGAAATTGGGGAAAGACAAAAGAAATAAATTGAGACTTGTTTTGGGAAGAGGTGGCCTGAGGAGAAGCCCCAGAGGCCTGGGCTAACAGCGCTGAAGATGAGCTTTACAGAGTGTGTCCCTACACCCCAGATGAGAAAGCAGTGACAAGCCGGGAGCAATTCCACTGATCTACGTGGTTTTACTCATTTACTCTTATGAGAAGTTACTAGTATAGAACTCTATACTACAGGTCTGGAAACTGTGGCACAGAGGCTAAATAATTTCTGTAAGGTCACATAGCTTTAAGGGGGTAAAGAACAGAGCCAAGAGCTAGTGTCACATGAAAAATGGCCCTGGCAGATCTCTCTATCCCAGTGCAGGTTTGAGATGATTTAGATGTGCTTGGCTGAGCCTTTCTTTGCAAAAGCTTGCCTGGGAGCTGTTAAAGAAATTCAAACAGATGTGATAAGCTGTGCTACCTGTTACTGGGCTGATGCTGTAGAAAAATCCTACTGTCTCAATGGCTTAGCACCACAGACTTTATTTCTCACTCAAATGAAGTCCCGTGGGGCGTGGCAAGGGCTCTCCAAACCATCTTTCAGGGACCAAGCTCCCTCTGTCTTGTGGCACTGCCCTCTCAACACTTGGCCCCCAAATTTACTGAGTCAGGGAAGGAAGGGAGGGAGGAGGTACACTGGCTTCATCCCAAAATTGTTACACCAAACTTCCACTGTTAATTAGCCTGAATTAGTCACATGAACCCAACTTAGCTGCAAAGGACAGTGGGGAAATGAAGAGACATGGATTATTAGGAGAGCACTATGGGTTCCCTAAAATGGGACTGACGCCAGAGCCCAGCAGCAGACCAGCAGAGGCAAGGAAAAAATGGATGAGCATAAGCAGTGGTTCATTTCCTCCCCCGCCCTGCAAAGCAAGATAACACTCATTGGACTGTGGGAGAACACAGCCTGTCCTTGCCTTAGGTCAGGCTGTTTTTGCTTTGCCACTCTGCTCCTGTCCCAGGGAAAGAGCAGGAAAGTTGGAAAAGGGTCACTCCACAGAGCAGTGAGAAGTTGCACTTAGTTTGTGAAAGGGGAAGAAAAAATAATCTTTCCTCTCTTGGATGTGTGGGGAGACAGTGACTGGGGAGAGAGCACAGAGACTTGAGCCCCTGCAAGTTCAGCGTGAAAACGTAATCCCTGAGGAATTTGCTGTCCTTCCTCCTTGTGGGGTGTGGCTCCTGTGGTCCCCACTTCCTGGTATTTATGCCCCTGTGTAGTCCCTTTCTTGGGTGTTGGTGAGACCTGTGACTTACATTTAACCAGCAGAATACAGCAAAGGTGGTGAGAAGTCACTTCTGTGGTTACATACAGAATAAGAAGATTGTAATGCCCATCTCTTGCAGGAAAACTCTGTCCCTTGCTGGCTTTGTTGAAGTTGGCTGTCATGTTGTGAGCTGCTCAGTGGAGAGAGTCATATGGTAAGGAATGGAGGGCAGCCTTTGGCACATAGACAGCAAGAAACTGAGGCTTTCAGTCTGGTCACCCACTGGGACCTGAATCCTACCAATCATCACGTGAACTTGGAAGTGGGTTTTTCCCAAGTTGAGCTCTCAGATGCAAACCCAGACCTGGCTGACACCTTGACTGAAGGCTTACAGAGGACCCAAAGCTATGCCAGGACTGTTGACCAAAAGAAAGCAGGAGAAAAATGTGTGTTGTCCTAGGCTGCTGACTCTATGGTAGTCTTGGTATGCAGCAATGGATAAGTAATGCACGGGGGTCAGAAAGTGTGAGATGGTAGTGCATTGGTTTCCTAGGGCTGTCATAACTAAGCACTATAAACTGGGTGACTTAAAACAGCACAAATCTATTCTCACAGCTCTGGAGCTAGAAGTCTGAAATCAAGGTGCAGGCAAGGCCATAGTCCCTCTGAAGCATCTAGGGGAGGATCCATCCTTGCTTCTTCCAGGATTTGGTATCTCCAGGCATTCCTTGGCTTATGACAACATCACTCCAGTCTGCCTCTGGCTTCACATGGCCATCTTCCCCATGTGTCTCTGTCTTCTCCTTTTCTTATAAGGATATCATATGGGATTAAGAGCCTTCCCTACTCCGTATCACCTTATCTTAATTACATCTTCAATGATCCTATTTCCAAATAAGGTCGTTCTGAGGGACTAGGGGTTAGGACTTCACCATGTTTTTTTTTGGCACATTTCAACCTATAACAAGAAAGAGAGAGAGAGAGAGACAGAAGAGCTGACAATTGAAGTATCATCTGGAAAACAAGCACCTTCTTGGTGGGCCAGGTGAACATATCCAAGCAGTCTGCACATTCAGAGCAAGGATGAGTGTCTTTGTAGGTGAGGAGCTCAGAAACTGCAGGGAGTGGACCCTTCCCTTCTCTCCAGGAGCTCCTTGAAATTTGTGAACAAAAGCCTAACTTCACCAGCTGAGAGAATCCCCATCCAGAGAATGGCTTTTCGCACAGCTGCCAAAAGGGTTGTGTGACCTGCCTCATGGCAGGGGATGGCCAGATTATCCTGTATTCGAAGTCTTTGTATTCTAAGGTACCCTCATTCCATTAGTTTGGTGGTGTATTTGTAAGCCTGTCCTGGGTTAATGAATGGACCCTTTTCTCTGTCTCAGATACCGGAAGGGCCCACAAGCTACAGTACGTTTTCAACTATAGGCAGTTGCTGCCACCTTGTGCCAGAAAGACTCCATGGCTACAGTGACCAGGGACCTCAGATCAGGACACTGTGAAGGGGCACATCTAATAATTGTTCTTGGGCAGCAGGTGTAAATCGAGATTGTCCCAGGCAAACATATGGTCAACCCTGGGGAATGCAAGGGAACAACAGGATGTGCAAGGACTTTGCCAAGAATAAACCTGAGTTTTCCAAAATGTTCTACTTTTCTACATTTACTCTCAGCATGAAGCTTCCTGTGCCACCTATGGTGGCCATCACACCTCACACAAGGTTAACAATACATGAAAGAGTTCTGAATTCCTCTGGCACAAAGAAGAATGAATTTCCAACTATGCCTACTGGAAGAAAAAAGTATCTTTCTACATTGCCTTTGAACACAACATACCCCAAACACATGTAAAACTTTGTTCTGACTTTAAGGGTGCATTTTAAATCAATGAAGGAACAAAAAGCCCAGAAAGGGCCTCTCTCTCTCTCTCTCTCTCTCTCTCTCTCTCTCTCTCTCTCTCTCTCTCTCTCTCTTTCTCTCTGTGTGTGTGTTTGGTGCTTTCAAAAGTGACATATTACTCAGATATGGAAAAATAAAAGTAAAATTTTTGTCTTATAATTGTTTAGTGTGGGTACTAATTTCTGTTGGTAGCAGGGATGAGGTGACATTGGCAAGATATTTAAATGTACCAATTAATGGAAAGTTAATCTCCATTGCTCAGATCTGCTTTAGGTAAAGCAGCCAATTCAAAGCTTAAACTCTAAACAGCTTGAAGGGATCTCTCCTACCCCTTCTCAGGATGGTGTCTGGGTGCAGTGGTATTGCTCAGATGTCCTTGGTCCTCCCTACCCTGTGCTGAAATGCCCCTCATTCTGCTTGGTGATGAAGATGCCACTGGTTTGATCTGGTTCGTGCGCATCATAGTGGCATCTGCCCCCCAACATGCACACACAGGGGTCCTTACCATTGCCTCTGGTGACAAGAGCTCCATATACTCTGAGCTTCCTTAGGAACTTGGGTCTTTTCCGCTCTCTCAGCTATCATGCATCTCAGTGGGGTGCCGGAAAACTCTAGATTGCTTTCTCTCCAACATGCTGTTGTGTGTGGTCCCTTGAAGACGGGCCTCAGCACGTGCCTGTGATTGCTAGTTCCCCTTTCTTGGATCATGTTGGATGCAGCATCCGCCGTGGTGGAGGGTTTCTCTACAAGGTCTATGGTTTTCCCAAGCTCTGCCCAGTCTGTGAAGGACAGCAGCTCCTGAAGTTCTTAGACTCTCCCAAATTTATCTTGGGGGTGGTTTTATCCAAGATACATCCTCCTGCCCTATAACACCTCTTGTTAATGTTCCATCCTGGGGTGAGGAAGGGAGCCAGAATATTTCAGGTCACCCTTTGCCCTTCTTTTCTCCCTCACTCACCCAGATCCTAATCCCAGGATTAGAAGGAACTTCTTCCTTCCTCAATGGTGAGGGCTTCACTAACATCATATTTCATATTCTTCTCTGATCAATGGTCAATAATCTGTTCTGATTAGTTCTCTGGCTAGCTGAAAATCCCCTCACTTTTTTTTTCAATGTTCTCAAGATAGCCTAGAAAATGAAATAGGAGCTCCCCTATTTTTGATGGTTCTTCCCTCCCCATGAAGCTCTGGATGCCATCAATTCAACGTTTGGGGGTCACAGGCTAATCAGAGTCTAGGATTTATTTAACTAGGTTAATATCTGAAAACATATTATTATTTTACAGTGAGAATTGTGAATTTGAACAATGTCATCAAATAATATTAAAGGAAAAATAGTCTTAGCTAGCAATTTAGAAAATAAATTGCTCTGATTAATTGCTAAAAAAAATTCCAGATGGATTAAACAATTGAAAAACCATATTATTTTTAAAAACTAGTAGAAAATGGAAGTAAATATGTATCATCTCTAAAGGAGTAATTTTCTAAGCTTTAAAATCATATAAGAAAGAACATAGGAAAAGAGAAATTAAAATACTTTTTAACAATTTGCCCCTCAACAATATATAAAAAGGAAAACAAAAGACTTAGAAAATATTTCCAGCACATACGAGTCAAGGAATGTTACATGGTTATATAACGGAAACTGTTATTCATTGCAGATTAAACTGATGCTTTAAGAAAGCAATTTGTCGACCGAGCACGGTGACTCATGCCCGTAATCCCAGCACTTTGGGAGACCCAAGCGGGCAGATTGTGAGGTCAGGAGTTTGAGACCAGCCTGACCAACACGGTGAAACCCCATCTCTACTAAAAATACAAAAATTAGCCGGGTGTGGTGGTGCACGCCTGTAATCCCAGCTACTCAGGAGGCTGAGGCAGGAGAATCACTTGAACCCAGGAGGTGGAGGTTGCAGTGAGCCAAGATCACGCCACTGCACTCCAGCCTAGGTGACAGAGTGAGATTCCATCTCAAATAAAATAAAACAAAATAAAATAAAAAAGAAAAGAAAGCAATTTGTCAATATAATCTAAGAATCTCACTATCTGGAATTTATCCTAAGGAAATAATTTTAAAATATACACAAGATAGCTATGCTTTTTATAATCACGTTCATGTTACATTGTGATAATCATTAGATACATTTGACTCTCCCACCAGACAATGGGACATTGTGTTGTTTTCACCTCTGAATCAGCATTCTTAGTCTGGAGTCTGGCATAATTGAAGGTGGCAAATAAATGTTGCAGAATAACTATTTTGTTGTAGTATTTATATTATACTTAAAGACTGAAACAATCTTAATTTTCAACAATAGGAGAATGACTAAATAAAATACAGTGTTGTCACTTAATGGAGATATTGTCAACTGAAATAGCAGTATGTTGTCAGACATGGAAAACATTTTATGTAATTGTAGCAAGTATGATCTTAAAGTACATACTCAGTTGTAGCCAAAACATAACTTTCTTCAATTTTCTGTAGTAAGATTTACATTCCTTTTCAAGCCCCATTTTGACTAGTGGTACACGCCTGGTGTGTGTCGTGTTACGCTGATTCTGGGTAACCTCAGGCAATTCAAAGTCCTGTTGCCATGCCCTATTCCCAACTGCTTGCATTTGCCCTGAGATAGTACCTAGCAGTTTGTCATTACCTGCTCCTACGGGCATCCACTAGGATGGGATGTCTATTGACTTCTTTCTCTTTGACCATGGATCCATGCAGGACCTGGATTGTCCTCTGTTCCCTAATACAGAGGTTTTTCAGGCCAGCCTCTGACTTAGCCACATTCCATCTGCATTGTCACATCACCCTCGTGCTGTGGGGAGTTCTGAGAGGTTGCCTTGGGTCCTCAGGTCCTAGCTGGGCCACCTGTAGCCTTTGCTGCTCTCATATGGTGTTAAGTAGAAGGATCTCTGTGACACTTGTCATTTCCCTAGCTAGATTCTTTTCAGGATGGGAGTTTAGGCCATATCCATGGGGTTCTAGGGGTTCAGGCCAGGTGGGGAATGGACCCCAGGATATGCACTTGTTCTTTCTGATTCTCTGCAGCTCTACCTTAGTTGGCAACTTTATCAAGCCTTTAGGGGTGAGGAAAGCTGGCTCTGACTGTTCATTTACTTCCAGATGCCTTTGTCTTTGGCCTGGATTTCAACTGTGAAATTCGTAATCCACATTTGTATGCTTTATTATTTGGTTCTGTTGTAACAACCCTCCAGAGACAGTCTAGGCAGAGCTAAAACGTGAAATACAACAGGAGAAGCCAAAATAAAAATGGAAACCTTGATTAATGTATCAAAATATTAGTGTACTATAAAATGCAAAAATAAACAGAACCTCGGAACTTCATTATAACTGTGTGAACATTAGGTATACATATGGGCAAATACATGGAACAGGGAAAATCTTAAGCTAATTGTTGTGTTAATCAGGAGAGAATGTGGATTTTTTTTCTTTAGCAAATTTCCTTCATATTAGTTATATGTAAATACCAACCACGTTGTTTGTGAAAAGGCTTAATCTATTTTACCTCCAACAATATAGAGCCTTCTTAGCCCCCGTATTTCCCATCTAATGTCCCATCAATCCCTGATGTGACTTTTTCCTTCTAGTAAGGCCACTTCCCTTACCCACAACCTGCTCACACCAGCTTCCAAGACGTTGTTTAAACCAGTGGTTCTCAAACTTTAGCTACATCAGAATCCCCTGGAGCATTTGTTGAACTGCAAATGGCTAGACCCTGCCGCCAGTTTTTCTGATTCAGTAGGTCTGGGGTGGAGCCCAAGAATTTGCATTTCTAGCAAGTTCCCAGATTATGGCAATGTTGCCAGTTCAGGGACCACGCTTTGAAAACCACCGGCTTAGCCACACCTTTTACCTGAAGTGTTCCTTCTATTTACCTTCTTCTTTTCTCTTTCCCTTGCTTTTATAAACGTGTCATGACAACCTAACATGCATAACAGGCTTGAAGCACACCTTGAGGAACTTTGGATAGTATTGACCTATTTATTGTTGTATTTCATCCTACCTTTTTCTCAACAAAATCTCAGAATTCTGATTATTTACTCTGCACCACCCCTGCCACGTATATAATACAGTCAGTGCTGTATTATTTTGGATTTATTAACGCATAACTTTGTAATTATTTCATGCAATTTTTCTCTCCCTAATCAGCCCTCTGAGGCTCAAACAGGCTGTTGTTCTTTTCCTCCGTAGCCGGCACAGAACCGATGTTTGCTGATGGGGCTCACTGAAGGACGGGCATATCATTTATTAATAGAGCGCTGGCTGCAAAACCTGTCCCATCCAGCTACTCTGCTCCACCCTTACTAGTCTTGTGGAATTTCCCCTCACTCTGTCCTTGTCCGGCAGTTTTCCTGTTCCCCTTTTGCAGTGAATGAGTACCTCTCCCACTACATCAAAACCAATTCCCAGAGACAGCTGTATGGAGATAGGAGCAAACTACCATTTAAGAATGGATTTCATCATAAAAGTAATAATACCATTTCACAGTTTTATATTTAAAAATACACAAAAACCAAAGAAGTAAATTTAAATGTACCCATAACCCCACCACATCAAGACATGCAGTTTTAATATCTCAAGGTTTATGTCTCACACATGTTTTCCCACCAAATTAAGCCAATCTATAAGTACTGTTTTTCAGCCCATGTTTTTTCATTTTCCAAAATATCAAGGCTTATTTACTTATGTCATTAACCTTTATATCACTTCAAATGGTTACAAAGCATTACATCATATACAGAGATTGTAAGTCATTTAACAAACTCCTTAGTGGTTAATAACCAATCACTTGTTAATATAAATAATGATTCAGTAAATATCCTTATTCATTCATCTTTGTATACCTTACTATCTCTCAAAATACCACGTTTCCTCCACCTCTCCTTCCCCTGTGAAGAAAGGTGATATAAACATCTGTACCTCAGTGGGTTATTGGGTAATCATCATCCTGCCATTCCCCCATGCTATGCAGCTTAAAATAAAGCTGTGTATACCTTTTCTCCTGTTAATCTACCATTGGTCAGTTGATTTTCAGTGAACCTTCAGAAGTCGAAGGAGAAATTCCCCTTCACCCCTACACTAGCCATCATTGTTAGCTGTGGGGTTTGCTCTTGCGATCCAAGAGCATGAGCTTTCCTAGACATTAGAGAAGGTAGGGTCTCAGGTTCTCAGCTTCTGCAGAAATGGTTCTTAGCTGCCACACTTTATAGTTGTAGCTTGTTCTATAATTTAGTAAATAAAATAAGTCACTTCTGGTAATTTATTTAATCTCAGTAGGATTAGCCTTTGTTTTGTGAGTCTTTGAGGAGATTTAGTAATATACTTAGGGCCCTTAAAAACAAGACTAGGGAATCATTGTCCAATAAGTCACTTGCATTCAAAAACACTCTGATGAGCAGTTAAATTTTATTTCCTAATCCAAACATTCAGTTAAACCTCATTTACAATTAAGTTAATAACCGGTATATTCACTTGCTAAGTTTACCATAACAAAGCACCACCAACTGGATAACTTAAACAATGGAAATGTATTGTCTCACAGTTCCAGAGGCTGGAAATCCAAAATCAAGGTGTCGGCAGGGCTCTGTTTCTTCTGAAGATGCCAGAGAAGGATCTGTTCTAGTCCCTTCTCCTAGCTCTGGTAGTTCCTTGGCTAGTGGCAGCTAACTCCAACCTTCACATGAGATTCTCCTGGTATGCATAGCTACCTGTTCAATGGGTCTTCTTCTTCTTCTTCTTCTTCTTCTTCTTCTTCTTCTTCTTCTTCTTCTTCTTCTTCTTCTTCTTCTTCTTCTTCTTCTTCTTCTTCTTCTTCTTCTTCTCCTTCTTCTTTTTTCTGAGATGGAATCTCACTCTGTCACATAGCCTGAAGTGCAGTGGCACAATCTCAGCTCAGCTCACTGCAAGCTTCACCTCCTGGGTTCACGCCATTCTCCTGCCTCAGCCTCCCGAGTAGCTGGGACTACAGGCACTCGCCATGATGCTCGGCTAATTTTTTGCATTTTTAGTAGAGATGGGGTTTCACTGTGTTAGCCAGGATGGTCTCCATCTCCTGAACTCGTGATCTGCCTGCCTTGGCCTCCCAAAGTGCTGGAATTACAGGCGTGAGCCACCGGGCCTGGATTTTTTTTTTTTTTTAATAAGAGCATCAGTTATATTGGAGAAGTGTCCAGCCTCTTCCAATATGATCTCACCTTAACTAATTACATCTCCAGTTACCCCTATTTCCAAGTAAGGTCACATTGTGAGGTACTGGGTGTTAGAACTTCAGCATATGAATTTCAGGCATGCACAATTCAATGTATAACAAGTAGAAATGTTGAAATTTTTAAAAAGAACATCTGGCTAATAGAAAATAGCATGCACCCTGGAGACCAACTGGATTGGAATTCTGGATATGTCATTTATTATGTGTGTTTAAGCAAGTTGTCTAACTTCTCTGTGCCTTGGTTTTCTCACCTATTCAGTAAGAAAAACAGTATTCCTCTTAAAAGGCTGTTTTGAGGATTAACTGAAATAATCAATTAAAAGCATCTCCAGAGCTCCTTACACACAATCACTGTGCAGTAATTGTTGCTATCATTATTTTTCTACCTAACTGTGGGAGAGTATCTAAGAGTTTCTCCCCTACACAGCTGTTGTTTACTAAGTGTCTCCAAGTATTTATAATTACACACCTCATGACCTAAAAATTTCGGAATATGCATGTGCTCTGCATATGTACACAGAAATATACACACATACACACATATACACTTTCTACTTTCCTAATGTATTATACACATTAGAATATACATACAAAACAAATAAAAAGAATGAGATAAACGGAATTTTGAACATTTTCTCCTATCACTCCAATGGCTCTTTCTGTGAACCCCAGTGGGTTGACCACTCTTGACAAGGATAGAGAGGCCAGCACCTAACTGTGTGATCTCTGCTCTAGTTAGAGACCAAGTGACTACTGGTCAGTTTCCTCACAGTCCATGCAATCTCAACCCAGTTCACTCTATGGAGGCGAACCCAGCAGCCTGGGCCATGAGCTCTGGATGTCCTGATAAACTCAAAGCCCGCAGTTCTTTTTTTTTTTCTTCTTATATAATAATTTTTAAAATTTTTCTTCTCTCCCCACCTTTTTTTTTTTTTTTTTTTTTGAGATGGAGTCTCTCACTCTTGTTGCCCAGGCTGGAGTGCAGTGGCATGATCTCGGCTCATTGTAACCTCTGCCTCCCAGGTTCAAGTGATTCTCCTGCCTCAGCATCCTGAGTAGCTGGGAGTTTTCAGGTGTGTGCCCCTATGCCCAGCTAATTTTTTGTATTTTTACTAGAGACAGACTTTCACCATGTTGGCCAGGCTAGTCTTGAACTCCTGAGTTCAGGTGATCCGCCCACCTTGGCCTCCCAAAGTGCTGAGAATACAGGCATGAGCCACCACGCCTGGCCTTTCTTCTCCTTTTTAATTTTATTTTTTTCTTCAACTTTTATTTTAAGTTCTGGGGCACATGTGTAGAATGTGCAGCTTTGTTACATAGGTAAACATGTACCATGGTGGTTTGCTGCACAGATAAACCCATCACCCAGCTATTAAGCCCAGCCTCCACTAGCTATTCTTTTTGATAGGCCTCAACAGGCCCCAGTGAGTATTGTTCCCCTTCATGTGTCCATGGTGTTCTCATCGTTTAGCTCCCACTTATAAATGAGAACATACAGTGTTTGGTTTTCTGTTCCTGCATTAGTTTGCTAAGGATAACTCAAGCCCCCAACTCTAACAGACTGTGGCTTTGGCATAACAGTGGATAGGACTTTGTCTTGGGTCACATTTTCCCATAGTCTTGAGGATAATATTAGATTGCTTGAATCCTGCTTTTTGCTGCACACCTTCCTCCTGGAGCCTGGAATGTCTTGTTCCAGTAGATATCATTTGCTCACAAGATCTGCTGCATAGCTGTCACCTGGGGCATCACTATTTTCCTGAGTGAGAGCCACTGTTTCCTGGGTCCCATGTTTTCCTTGCCTTGCCTCTCTCCCATATTTGCTGTAGCACATTGTTAATGATTTACTAACCAAAGAAGTTTTGATAAATACATTTCTCCAGTCTTTGCCTTTCTAAAAATATCTTTATGACTAAAACAAGGTTGACCTAACGGACATGTATTAAATATTTTACTTCACTAAAAAACAACCCACACACTCTTTTAAAGAAAAATTCTGAATTTTCAAGAATTGACCACCATCATATGTCATAAATCAACTTTCAACAAATTTCAAAGAATCAGTATCAAACACATCTCATTATCTATTGCAAAACAGTTGTGTTAAAACTCAATAACAAAACCTATTTTTAAAAAGTGACATACTTGGGAGTATTAAAAAAGACCTCTAACTATATCAAGGATTAAAATATAAATAATAATATAAATTAGACAAATATTTAAATTTTAAAAAATGCTGCTTCAAAACTGAAGTAGAAATTTGAGGGAAATTTTTAACTTTATGTTGCTTGTATTAGAAGAGGAGAAAGGCTGAACATTAAGTAATTAAGCTGGATTAAGTATCCAAATAAAGATGTTAGAAAAAGAATCACAGAGGAAACCCAAGGGAAGGAGAAGAATGAAAATATGCTACAAAAAGATGTCTCAGAAAAAGATATAAGACAAGAACAACACTTATGGGATAGAAAAGAAATGTAAAATGAGAGACCCAGTAACGTCAAAGTCATTAATGAAACATTGACAAAATCATTCAAATAAGGAAAGCAAAGGTAACCACAAAAAGGTGTCAGGAATGAAAAAATGGGCTAATGAGATAAAAGATAATAGGGGAATGTTATAAATAACTTTATGCCAGTAAACTTGTATTCTTAGGTGAAATGGACAAACTTCTAGGAAAAAACCTGGCAACAATTGCTTCTATGTGAAAGAGAAAACTGGAACGGTTTTATAGCTACTAAAGACATTGAATCATAAGGAAAACCCTGTGCCCAAGCAATCATACAAGTGAGTTCTACCAGGTGTTCAAGAGACAGAGGTAGAAACTCCAAATTTACTCAAATTCTTACAGAAGATAGTGGGAGGGGCAATATCCCCAAATTTATTTTACGAGGCTAATGGAACATGGATCCCCAAACTGTACAAAGACAGTCTGAAAAAGAAAAATTACAGATCAGTCACATTCATGAATATAGAAGAAAATAAAAGGACCTAAAACATTCTGGATTTAATCCAGGTATGTTTTAAAAAATTAATATATGAGCTGGGCAGGGTGGCTCACACTTTTAATGCTAGCACGTTGAGAGGCTGAGGTGGGAGGATTGCTTAAGCTCAGGAGTTCAAGACCAATCTGGGAAACATGGTGAAACCCCATCTCTAAAAAAAAGTCCAAAATTAGGCTGACTGTGGTGGTGCACACCTGTAGTCCCAGCTACTCAGGAGGCTGAGGTGGGAGGATCATATCAGCCTGGGAGGTTGAGGCTGTTGTGAGGTATATTTGCACCACTGTACTCCAGCTTGGGTGACAAAGTGAGATCCTATCTCAAAAAAATAAATTAATATATAGGTCTATTATTGAAAGTTATATTGAAAACTATATTAGAGTAATTTATCCCATTAAGAGATTTAAAGAGATAATCATCTCAGTAGGTTTATAAAAAGCATTAGGTGACATTTAACATTTATTTATTGGTAATAAAAAGCAACTTCTTAATAAACTAGAAATAGAAAGTAATTTCCTTGACCTCAGCAAGGAAATCTGCTTTTAAAAATCTACAGTGAAACATCAAAAGTATTCTCACTAAAGTCAGGAACAAAATAAAAATTGCAGTGGAAGCTTTAGCCAGCTCAACAAAGCAAGAAAAATAAGAGAAACGATATAAAAATTAAAAAGGATAAAATAAAACTCCCATTATTTGCCAATGATGTGAATAGCCACATGAGAGACCACAAATAATCTATAGATTTATTATTAGAATTACTAAGATAGTTTAGCAAAGCCCACAGATATAAAATCAATATACAAATGTTAATTTCAATGAGCAGAAAAATATCATTTTAAAGTTTTTTAATTATAAAGAAAATGATATCTAGGAATGACTCTACCAAGAGATATGCAGGTCTTTCACATGAAAAACAATACAAATTTTGGAGATTTATTAGCGAATCTTTCTAAATAAATAGAAAGACATATTTGTGGGAAAGGAAGATCAAGTTGGTGAATACGTCCATTTTCTCTGTCTTAATTCTATAACATTACAGAAATTCCATTCAAAAGCTTAACATGGTTTTCTATAGAATGAGACGAGCTTACTGTGAAGTCTGCTTAGAGGAGCAAAGGGCCAAGAATATCCAAAACCATCCTGAGGAAGAATGAGATTGGTGGTGATGGTGGGACAGCATATTCTCTCTGATATCAAGATTATTGTGAAATTGGCTGGGCACAGTGGCCAACGCCTATAATCCCAACACTTTGGGAGGCCGAGGCGGGTGGATCACCTGAGGCCAGGGGTTCGAGACCAGGCTGGCCAACATGGTAAGACCCTGTCTCTACTAAAAATGCAAAAATTAGCTGGGCACGGTGGTGCACACCTGTAGTCCCAGCTACTCGGGAAGCTGAGGAAGGAGAATCACCTGAATCCGGGAGGTGGAGCTTGCAGTGAGCCAAGATTGTGTCACTGCGCTCCAGCCTCGGTGACACAGCGAGACTCCTTCTCAAAAAAAAAAAAAAAAAAGAAAAAAGATTATTGTAAAACTACAGTGTTTAAGACAATGTCATATTAGAAGAGGGTGGACACATGAACAATGGAAAGGATAAGAGAGCCCAGAAACAGCCCACATATGGATGGAAACTGTATATGAGAGGGCTGACATTGATGATTTTTTTGCCCATGAGGAAAAAAAAATTAAGTCCCTAAATTCCCTCCAAACACAAACACAGAATTCAAGCCTCTTCCATCATGTGAAGACATAGTGAGATGGGACCATCTATGAGCAAGGAAATGGGCCCTCACCCCGCATTAAATCTGCTGACATCTTGATCTTGCACTTCACAGAGCTGTAAGAAGCACATTTTATTGTTTATGAGCTAAAAAAAATTCCACGTGAATTAAGAACTTGAATATAAAAGACAGTAAAATTCAACATTTAGAAGAAAATATGGAAGAAGTTTATGGCTTCAAGGCAAAGAAGGGTTTCTTTAAAAGGATAAGACACAAATCACAAACTAAAGGAAAAGATTGATACTCTTTAGTACATTAATACATTGTATACTTTTGAATACACTGAATAGTTTTATACTGATTCTGTAAGTATACTATGAAGAGAAGGCGAAGAAAATTCACAAATTGGGAAAATATATTTGTAACGCATACAACTGACAAAGGATTTAGATCCAGAGTATAAGAAAAATACCCACAAATCAATAAGAAAAATAAAAATAAACCAGGAGGAAGATTGGTAAAAGACATCTCACATTTCACTGAAGAAGAAACCTAAATTTCCCAGGATCATAGGAAAAGATGGTCAGTGGAAAGAGTGATCAGGAGAACACCAGTTTAAAAACCACAGTGAAATTAATGCAGGCACAGAAAACCAAACACTGTATGTTCTCACTGACAAATGGGAGCTGAACATTGAGTACATGTGGACACAAAGATGCGAACAATAGACATCCGGGTCTGCTTGAGGGTACAGACCGGCATGGGAGGGAGGTCAGGATCCAAAATTACCTATCAGTTACTATGCTTATTATCTGGGTAATGAAATAATCTGTATACCAAACTCCCTTGACACGTAATTTACTCACATGACAAACTTGCATGTATACCCCCTGAACCTAAAATAAAAGTTGGAAAGAAAAGAAAAGCAGATTCTAAAAAATTAAATTAAATTTAAAAAGCCCGAATTCTTTAAAATGCTACTTAATTCCTTAAAATAAACAATTATTTAGAAAAGTGTAGCAGAAGATAACATGGAGCTTGGTGTATATTTTGGAAGGGTTAATGAAAAGAATATATTCAAATTTCCATTTAACCCTGTATTGATCACGTATAAATCTACTGTTGTATAGGGATTCAAATCATGAAAAGGAACCTATTAAGGCTATATCTAACTAGGTGGAAAAACAGAGTGTTGGCCATAAAAGTTAAAAACTTGCTAATGTATTTCCTTATCTCCTTTAATAAAGCGTATAAAATATTCAAGAATGTATCCAAATCTTGCATGGACTTGCTTATGTTTCTGGATTTATCACTTATTACAGTGCAACTTGGTTAATAGGCAATATAAGGAAAGGACCACAAGAGTAAAATCAGAAGATTTGAATTCTAGTCTGAGATCTGCATGTTGTTTGTTTAATCTTTGATAGTAACACCACACTCTGTGCCTCAATTGCAAAGTTGTAAAGAAGTAGCTACCTTGTTTAATTCACGAGGTTTTCTGAAGCTCTAATAAGATAATACAGGTAAAAATAAATAAATAAACAAATACCACAATGCGAGAATATTGCATACTCATTACATTAGCCAAGATTTTAAGAAATCTGATAATGTCTCCAGCTGGAGATTTAGAGAAACAAAAACTCTCGAACACTAAGGTTAGAAGTGACTAAGAATGAGATTTTGAGAAACAATTCTGCATTCGGGAAGAAAGTCTAAAATGTGCTTATTTTATGACCTAGCAATCCCACCTCTGAAGAAGCTCTTTTTTTTCTCTCTCTTGTTTGAGATGGGGTCTCACTCTTCACCCAGGCTGGAGTGCAGTGGCACTGTCTTGGCTCACTGCAACCTTCACTTCCCAGGCTCAAGCGATCCTCCACCTCAGCCCCTCCGAATAGCTGGGACTACACAAACATACCACCATGCCTGGCTAATTTTTTTTGGTATACTTTGGTAAAGACAGAGTTTTGACATGTTGCCTGGGCTGGTCACGAACCCCTGAGCTCAGGTGTTCCACGTGCCTAGATCTCCAAAAGTGCTGGGATTACAGGCACGAGCCACTGTGCTCAGCCTAAAGAAGTGCTTGATCCTCTATACCCGATGACCTGTAGAAGAATATTCGCAGAAGCATTGTGCATAACAGCCCCAAACTGGAAATAACCCGATGTCCATCAACTGTGGAATGCATTTTTAAAATGTGGTATATACATAAAATGGGTAAACAATAGTCACGGGTATCCACATGAATGGCTCTCAGAACATCATTTGAACCCTCTTATGTTGCTGGTGGGAATATAAAATGGTGTAGCTGGTTTGGAAAACATTCTGCCAGGTCCTCAAAAAGTTACACATAGAGTTACCAGTTGGACCAGTAATTCTATTTCTAGGTATTCTCCAAGATAATCAAAATATATATTCATGCAAGAGACTGTAATGTTCATAGCAGCATTATTCATAATAGTTCAAGAGAGAAAACAACTCAAATGTCCATTAGCTGAAGAATGGATAAACAAAATAGTAGTATATGCATATAATGGAGTATTATTTGGCTATAAAAATGAAGTACTGATACATGCTCAGTATGACCGAACCTTGAAAACATGCCAAGTGAAAGAAGTCAGATGCAAGAAGCTACACATTGCATGGTTCCATTTACAGTCATATGTTGCTGAAGCATGGGTATATGTTCTAAGAATTGAATTCGTAGGCAATGTCATCTTATGTGAACATCATAGAGTGCACTTACACAAACCTAAATGGTATAGCTTACTACACACCTAGGTTGCATGGTATAGCCTATTACTCTGAGGCTACAAACCTGTACAGCGTGTTACTGTACTGAGTACTGTAGGCAATCATAACACAGTGGTAAATATTTGTATATCTAAACATAGAAAAGGTATAGTAAAAATACAGCATTAAAATCTTATGGGACCAATGTTGTGTATGTGGTCTATTGTTGACCAAAATGTTGTTACATGAGTACATAACCGCATACAAAATGTCCAGAATAAGAAAGTCCTTAGACCCAGAAAGTGTAGATCAGTGGTTGTCAGGAGTTAGGCTGAGTGGGAATTTGGGAGTGACTGTTAACAAGTTTCTATTTGGGGGTAACGAAAGTATTCTGGAATTAAATGGTGGTGATGGTTGCACAATTTTGTGGATATACCAAAAACCATTGAGTTGTACGCTTTAAAACAGTGAATTTGGGGCTGGTGGTGGCTCATGCCTGTAATCCCAGCACTTTGGGAGGCCAAGGTGGGTGGATCACAAGGTCAAGAAATCAAGACCATCCTGGCCAACATGGTGAAACCCCGTCTCTACTAAAAATACAAAAATTAGCTGGGTATGGTGGCGTACGCCTTTAATCCCAGCTATTCGAGAGGCTGAGGCAGGAGAATTGCTTGAACCCAGGAGGCAAAGGTTGCAGTGAGCCGAGATTGCGCCACTGCACTCCAGCCTGGTGACAGACCAATAGTCCATCTCAAAAAGCAAACAAACAAAAAAACAAAAAGATGAATTTGATGTTATGTAAATTACATCTTAATAAAACTGTTATTTATAAACAATGTTGAATGAAAAAACATGACAAAATAATACACAAAGTGTGGTTTCATTTATATAAAGATCAAAAATAGAGAAAATCTAAACAATGCATTGTTCAGGGCTAGCTACATATGTGAATGAGTATGAAGGAAATCGAGGGAATAAATAACACAAAATTTGGGATAGTGGTTACCTTAGGAGGAGGGAGAGATGTGGTCAGGAAGGGCCACAGGAGAGTCACAAAGATGGCACGGGGGCTGATAATATTCTATCTTACGTTTGGTGATGGATGGATCAACCAATGTTCATGGCATTATTCTAACAGTACATATTATTCTTTAAAGTGAGTTTAAACTCCCTTTCCCTACACACACACACACACACACACACACACACACACACACACACACAATGTATATATACAGTGAGTCTATCATCTATCCATTTGGATATACACATACTTATTTATGTGTATATTTCTTAATTTCTAAAAATCAAATCTCCTTTTTCATTTGTGTTTCTGTTCTCTATTTCATCCGTTGTCACTCCTCCATCAGTTTCATTTCTTTCAAGCATTTGTTGACATCTCCCATCTGCTAATAATCTCTGTACTGGTCTCTTCATTGCTTGGAGTTGATATATTTTAATACTGTTTATTATTTGGAGGGAATCTTTGAAGGAAGAGAAGAAAATGTATATAGCAAATCCATCATTTTAAATCAGAAATTAGGTTATCTTTCAAATAAAATTAGTAAGAAAAAGAACTAAATCTTCTTGAATACTAACGAAGGGCTAGGAACTGTTCTAAGAACTTTGCATATCTTATTCTGTTAATCTTTACAACAATCCTATGAGGCAAGAGCTTTTATTTTTTCCTGTTTTATAGATGAGGAAACTAAGAGATCTAGATGGTAAATAATTTGCCCAAGATATCAGAGATAAGCAGGTGGTGGAACCGGAGTGTGAATACAATCAATCTGAATCTAGGAAATATGCTCTTAACCATCAGGTGACATTTGTGGGTGGAGAGAGTCATTCAACCCAAAGGTCCTGCAAGCAATGGTGGTAGGTGAAAGAGTATGAAACCTGTACCCAACTGAAGAGTGAAAAATCAGCTCAGAATGACGACATAAAAAGCAGCCCTGCTGTTAATCAAGCTGGGAGGACAGACACAGATAAAGCCAGCTGCAACATTAACAGAAAACATTGTTTCTCCTAAAGTCATGCAGCAACTGCAAAATGTCATGAAGGCTCCCTTTTTGAGTGATGACTACTGCTGTCTTAGCAATGATGCTTGTAGGCCCACTTTGCTCAAATGGGTCCTATTATTGGGGATATCCAATTGCTAAACTGCCCTAGCTTCATGACAGCATCCAATCCCTAGTAATTTCCATATATACTAATCCTGTGTCAGGCAACCAATTCAGAACGGATCCCCACTTCCTTGAGACTCTCTTCTAAATCCTACAGCAGGACACCAAACCGTACATGAGATGTGTCCCTGCCTCACTCCTGCTGAGCATCATTCTACCGTTCCTTTGGAATGCCCTCCCTCGCTGCATTGAGGTAATATATCCGATTTTGCTGGATTTCAGCTGTGTGCCTGGTGGTCTTATCTCAGGAGCGCTGTGCTGGTGGAAGAGATGGTGATTGTTATCAGACGGCAGGATGGTGACAGGGGCAGGCAGACCTAGGGCTTGAGGAGGACAGAGGACAGGTGGGCATTTCCTAACCCAGGACAGGCCACACGTGCTGCCTGAGCTGTTGCCTGTGCTGGGTGTTTGCCATCAGCCATTTCTCCCTCTGACTTCATCACTTCCAATGTAGGTTTGTGCATTAATGTAGGTATGTGCATTCTTAGAGATTCGTTCCTTTGGCTTACACTAATGACTTTTCTTACACAAAAGACCTCAATGAATCTTGGGAGAGAAGGCAGTCCTCAGG